>NC_090342.1:55509181-55868549 GCF_035084215.1 Heptranchias perlo
AGGAATGGAAAATGTCCCATCTTGTATCACTGAAAGTTAGAACAGCCATCTTTAACAAGTTCAAGTTGAGCAAGGGACAGCATTGAGATGGGCCAGAGTTTGGGATAGAGGTTGGTCAGAGGGTGGGATAGAGATGGGCCAAGATTTGGGTTAGAGGTGGAACAGGGTTTGGGATAGAGGAGGGTCAGGGTTTGGGATAGAGGGGGATCAGGGTTTGGGATAGAGGGGGATCAGGGTTTGGGATAGAGGGGGATCAGGGTTTGGGATGGAGGGGGGTCAGAGTTTGGGATAGAGGAGGGTCAGGGTTTGTAATAGAGGTTGGCCAGAGAGTGGGATAGAGATGGGCCAGAGGGTGGGATAGAGATGGGCCAAGATTTGGGATAGATGTGGATCAGGGTTTGGGATAGAGATGGGCCAAGATTTGAGATAGAGGGGGGTCAGGGGATGGGATAGAGATGGGTCAGGGGATGGGATAGAGGTGCAGCTGGAGGCAGGAGGACGTGTGATAAAACCTCCAGGAATACATCTAATCAGAGTTGGCAACCCTAGCTGCCATCTGCCAGGTCCTTTGTACCTCAGAGAATGTCAGGAGCGTCTGGGAAGCTGAATTCTCCATTCCTACCTCAGGATTTTTAAATTTAAACTATTTGCCCACCTTTTGTCTCCTTTCATCTCCCCTAGTAACAGCCACTGTCCCTCAAAGTTGCCTTCCCCATTTAGGGCCTCCATCTTACCTCAGGGTCCGAAGCACCCACATCAGAGACTTGAGCACATAATCCAGGCTAACACTCAGTGCAATACTGAGGGAGTGCTGCACTGTCGGAGGTGCCGTTTCTCAGATGAGACATTAATCCAAGGCCCAAATACCACACCATTCTGTACCTCTAGCACTAGATATTATAAACTGAATGATATCATAAGGTCAGAAATGGGGATGTTCACTGATGACTGCACAGTGTTCAGTTCCATTCGCAACCCCTCAGATAATGAAGCAGTCCGAGCCCGCATGCAGCAAGACCTGGACAACATCCAGGCTTGGGCTCATAAGTGGCAAGTAACATTCGCGCCAGACAAGTGCCAGGCAATGACCATCTCCAAAAAGAGAAAGTCTAACCACCTCCCCCTGACATTCAACGGCATTACCATCGCCGAATCCCCCACCATCAACATCCTGGGGGTCACCATTGACCAGAAACTGAACTGGACCAGCCATATAAATACTGTGGCTACGAGAGCAGGTCAGAGGCTGGGTATTCTGCGGTGAGTGACTCACCTCCTGACTCCCCAAAGCCTTTCTACCATCTACAAGGCACAAGTCAGGAGTGTGATGGAATACTCTCCACTTGCCTGGATGAGTGCAGCTCCAACAACACTCAAGAAGCTCGACACCATCCAGGACAAAGCAGCCCGCTTGATTGGCACCCCATCCACCACCCTAAACATTCACTCCCTTCACCACCGGCGCACTGTGGCTGCAGTGTGCACCATCCACAGAATGCACTGCAGCAACTCGCTAAGGCTTCTTCGACAGCACCTCCCAAGCCCGCGACCTCTACCACCTAGAAGGACAAGGGCAGCAGGTACATGGGAACAACACCACCTGCACGTTCCCCTCCAAGTCACACACCATCCCGACTTGGAAATATATCGCCGTTCCTTCATCGTCGCTGGGTCAAAATCCTGGAACTCCCTTCCTAACAGCACTGTGGGAGAACCTTCACCACACGGACTGCAGCGGTTCAAGAAGGCGGCTCACCACCACCTTCTCAAGGGCAATTAGGGATGGGCAATAAATGCCGGCCTCGCCAGCAACGCCCACATCTCATGAACGAATAAAAAAACATTCTGTGCCCCTAACACTGGAGATTATATACTGGACCATTACCCCTAACACTGGAGATTATATACTGGACCATTACCCCTAACACTGGAGATTATATACTGGACCATTACCCCTAACACTGGAGATTATATACTGGACCATTACCCCTAACACTGGAGATTATATACTGGACCATTACCCCTAACACTGGAGATTATATACTGGACCATTACCCCTAACACTGGAGATTATATACTGGACCATTACCCCTAACACTGGAGATTATATACTGGACCATTACCCCTAACACTGGAGATTATATACTGGACCATTACCCCTAACACTGGAGATTATATACCACACCATTCTCTACCCATGACACTGGATATTATAGCACCACATCACACCTCACCTCCCCTCACTGAATATCATCTTATCTCACTTGCACATCATCACACCTCCCCTCCCCTCACCCAGATCGGCGCTGTCACTGCGACCAGCTTACCAAACCCTTTTTAAGGAACAAGACTGAAGGATGGAACGATCAGCACATGCTGTGACTGGTGGCCAATGATCAATTGATGTGTACAGCCCCCTCCAAAAGCTGGGCCGGAGCCAGCTCCAAAGCCGTTGAGTGGTGTGGCCCGAACTAGCTGTTACACTGCAAGTAACACACTGCAAAGTTCCACTTCCTCATATTCCAGACATCAGCCATCTTCGCCTGACTAAGAATCGGGAACTCGGTCATTCAGAGGGAAACGGTGGCAGTTCAGCTGAATGTCACCCTGCGTCCCCTGGGGAGACAGTGAGAAAGGTCACAGCACCTGAGGATACAGGGGGAATCCTGGATGAAACACGTCGCTCTGCAATTGGATTCAGCTTGCACCTCAGGGGCTGCAGGCTTTCACTCAATATTTAATGACAGCACGGTTCCTGGAGAAAGGGAAAGGTCACACAGTTTAAAAACATGCTGCTCCAAATCGAGGCCTCTTACTAGGTCGCTGGTGTCATAAATGATGCAATATAAAAACCTGCCCACATCCCCCTCCATCACACACATTCACACTCACACATACACACTCACACACACTCTCACACATTCACACACTCACACTCTCACACATTCACTCACACATACACATTCACACACACACACACACTGACACACACGCTCACACACACACTCACACATACACATTCACACATACACACATACACATTCACACACACACTCACACATACACATTCACACACACATTCATACACACACACTCACACATACACATTCACACACACACTCACACATACACTCACACATACACATTCACACACACACTCACACATACACATTCACACACACATTCATACACACACACTCACACATACACATTCACACACACACTCACACATACACTCACACATACACATTCACACACACACACACACGCTCACACACACTCTCACACATTCACACACTCACACTCTCACACATTCACACACACACACACATACACTCACACACACACACTCACACATGCTCACACTCTCACACATTCACACACTCACACACACACATTCTCACACACACTCACACTCACTCACACACACTCACTCACTCACTCACACACTCACTCACACACACTCACTCACACATACACTCACATTCACTCACAAACACACTCACACACACACTCACACACACACTCACATTATTCACACACACACTCACACACACACCCACACATTCACTCACACACACATTCACACACACCCACACATTCACACACACCCACACATTCACACACTCACACTCTCACACACTCACACACACATTCACCCACCCATTCACTCACACACACACTCACATTATTCACACACACACTCACATTATTCACACACACACTCATTATTCACACACACACTCACATTATTCACACACACACTCACACATTCACACACACATGCTCACACACACATTCACGCATTCATTCATTCACATTCACACACACACATTCATTCACGGTCACACACACACTCGCGCACACATTCACAAACACTCGCACATTCGCACACAGACACACACTCACTCACACACACTCACACATTCATTCACACACACGCATTCACACGCACTCGCGCACACATTCACAAACACTTGCATATTCACACACACAGTCACACATTCACACTCACACACAGACACACTCACAGACACACTCACACATTCATTCACAAACACACACACACATTTACACACACGCTCACACACATTCACACATTCATTCACACACACACATTCACACACACACACATTCACACACACATTTACATTAATTCACACTCACACACTCATTCACACACACACTCACGCGCATTCATTCACATTTACACACACATTCATTCACATTCACACATACACTCGCACACACATTCACACATGCACTCGCACACACATTCGCACACACACTTGCACACTCATTCACATTCACACACATGTACACACATTCACAACATACACTCGCACACACATACACCCATTCACATTCACACACATTCATATACACACTTGCATGCACACCCATTCACACACACACATTCACATAAACACACACACACACTCATGCACACACACACCCATTCACATTTACACAAACACATTCACATACACACACACCCATTCATATATACACGCCCCCACATACACGTGATTAATCAGTAAGTTAAATTGCATCAATATAATGTGGATGCCCAGTAGGGTTGCCAACACAGGTTAGACGTATTCCTGGAGGTTTCATCACATGACCTCCTGCCTCCAACTGCTCCGCCCAATCAAGCAGCCTTTCTTCCCCATTTCCCAATATTTTTATAACTAATAAACAAAAGTCTTCAAAGATAATGAAAAAAACCTGTTTTTTTAATGCCTCTGTGATTTTTCTCCGAGGGTTTGCTCGCAGCAGTGTCCAGGAGATTAATCTTTAATTCCTGGAGGGTTGGCAACCCTGGACTGCCAAAGAGGGCTGTTGGCCCTCCTCTAAGGAACTATAATCCAACGAGCCTCAATACCTTCGGGAGAAGAGGAGGCAAACTCGGCAGAAAGGAAGATCTGCAGACACCAGAAAAGGAAGAATTCGTTACCTTCACAGTAGCTTGGCCAGAGCACTTCAAAGCCACAAACTGGGCAGTGCAGGAGAGGAGTGAATGGAACAATTTGGCTTTGAACGAGAGGGTGAGCTCTCCACCCTGTGAGTAGGCCCAACAGATCTTGGATCCATCCCCCGCCCCTGCTGGTCTGTGTAAGATTTTACTGCTGTTTGTAAATATCATTTTCACAAGGAAGCTCCTGCTTCTGCCCTGTTAGGGGATCTGGTGCTTTTAAATAATGAATGTGGAGTTGGGGCAATTTCAGCTCTGCCCTCCCAGACGATTGGCAGCCCGACGCCATACTAAATCAGACAACCTCTCTTACTGCTTTTTGCAAAAGGCACCCAAACCCGTCAAATATCGAGGCGACTTTTAGTTCCTTCTCTCGCTCCACCTTAATCAGAACACAAAAGCTGTACCTCTGCCCTTCTCTGCAACCTATCATAAGAACATAAGAACATAACAAATAGGAGCAGGAGTAGGCCAATCGACCCCTCGAGCCTGCTCCGCCATTCAATAAGATCATGGCTGATCTGATCCTAACCTCAAATCTAAATTCATGTCCAATTTCCTGCCCGCTCCCCGTAACCCCTAATTCCCTTTACTTCTAGGAAACTGCCGATTTCGGTTTTAAATTTATTTAATGATGTAGCTTCCACAGCTTCCTGGGGCAGCAAATTCCACAGACCTACCACCCTCTGAGTGAAGAAGTTTCTCCTCATCTCAGTTTTGAAAGAGCAGCCCCTTATTCTAAGATTATGCCCCCTAGTTCTAGTTTCACCCATCCTTGGGAACATCCTTACCGCATCCATCCGATCAAGCCCCTTCACAATCTTATATGTTTCAATAAGATCGCCTCTCATTCTTCTGAACTCCAATGAGTAGAGTCCCAATCTACTCAACCTCTCCTCATATGTCCGCCCCCTCATCCCCGGGATTAGCCGAGTGAACCTTCTTTGTACTGCCTCGAGAGCAAGTATGTCTTTTCTTAAGTATGGAGACCAAAACTGTATGCAGTATTCCAGGTGCGGTCTCACCAATACCTTATATAACTGCAGCAATACCTCCCTGTTTTTATATTCTATCCCCCTAGCAATAAAAGCCAACATTCCGTTGGCCTTCTTGATCACCTGCTGCACCTGCAAACTAACTTTTAGATTTTCTTGTGTGTGGTGGGAATAATTAAAGTGTTGGTGGGAGTAATTAAAAAGCACTAGATATCCAGATATTTACTGCCCGACCTTCAGTAAGGCCCAGTTTCCTCCCCTCCTGCGCTGAAGGCACTGATTCCTCGCTAGATTAAGACTGTACAGCCCCCGCCGGCCATCTTGTACTTGCCCAAAGGGCTGACCTTCATCTGTGAACCCGTACAAGAGAGGGTCATTTTATGGGGCTCCATAGAGCCTCAATGGGGGCTGGGTGAATCGGGACGTCGAGCTAAGAAAAGAGGAAATCAGAACATCCCAAAGTGCTCTATATGCAATAAAGTGCAGACATTGTTGTGATGTAGGAAACGCGGCAGCCAATTTGCGCACAGCAAGGTCCCACAAACAGCAATGAGATAATGACCAGATAATCTGTTTTAGGTGTTGGTTGAGGGATGAATATTGGCCAGGACCCCTGGAAGAACTCCCCTTCTCTTCTTCAAAATAGGACCAGGAGATCTCTTACATCCAGCTGAGAGGGCAGATAGGGTCTCGGTCTAACATCTCATCACTCTAGTTTATATGCTCAAGTCTCTGGAGAAGGGCTTCAAATCCACAGCCGTCTGACTTCAGAGACAAGAGTGCTACCCACTGAGCCACAGCTAATACCATAATTAGCCAACACAAGTGGGAACCCTGGGCTGATTTTCTAACCCTCCCTGTCAGAGATCAGTTGTAGGCCTCCAACTGAGGTCAGCTAACTAAACCCCAGATCGAGTTTGAAACTGGGGATTTTCGGGTCCACAGGGCTCCAAACACCCAGCACTCAATGTGGGAGCTTGGTGCGGACTTCGAAAACCTGCACCTCCCCAACCTTTTCTTCTCTCCCGGTTGCTCGACTTGTTTGGGATTATGCTGCCCTTGGTTTGTGTTACCCAACACAGGTCACTCGATTATTTTTCTTCATCCCTTAATAAAGGATTCAATCAAAAAATCATTGAACTGCACAGAACCAATAAACCAAGTAAATGAAAAGTGACCTTTCTGGAGAGATTTTGTGTGATTGGTGTTAACTGAGTCATCACTCGCCTGCTCAGTGCTGTGGGCTCTGGACTGGCTTAGTCGTAATAATTGCTTCAAATTCACAATAGTTTTGGGATTGGGGGGGCAGGTGGAGGTGCAGTGGTTTAGATACTGGCCCTATGGGACCTGAGTTCAAATCCAGGCCAGTTTGATGGGATGAAAGTCTCTTCTATCTGCTGGCTGTAAGGGTTTGGAGATCCTCAACAACCCAAAGCCTTGGAAGGAATGAAACACAAGGATGAGAATTTTAAAATCGAGGTGATCCTGGACCGGGAGCCAATGTAGGTCAGCGAGCACATGGGTGATGGGAGAAAAGGACTTGGTGTGAGTTAGGAAACGGGCAGCAGAGTTTTGGATGAGCTCAAGTTTATGGAGGGTCGAAGATGGGAGGCCGGCCAGGAGAGCATTGGAATAGTCAAATTTGGAATGACAATGATGAGGGTTTCAGCAGCAGATGAGCAGAGGCAATGGCGGAGACGGGCAATGTTACGGAGGTGGGAGTAGGCGGTCTTGGTGACGGAGCGGATATGGGGTCAGAAGCTCAGGGTCAAATGGGATGTCACGGTTGTGAACAGTCTGGTGGGGGTGGGGGGTGTGTCGTCAACGTACATGTGGAAACTGACCCTGTGATTGCAGATGATGTCAACTAGGGGCAGCATGTAGATGAGTAATAGAAGGGAGCCTGGGTAGATCCTTGGGGAATCTGGAGGTAACAGAGCGGGGGTGGAAAGAGAAGCCACACTGGTACTCAAACCCCCTCCAGTTCACAATGGTACTCCCCCCCACTCCATTTCACAATGGCACTCAAACCCTCTCCAGTTCACAATTTCTACCCCCCCACCCCACTCCAGTTCACACTGGCACTCTAAAACACTGCAGTTCACACTGGCACTCAACCCCCTCCAGTTCACACTGGCACTCAAACCCCTCTCTAGTTCACACTGGCACTCCCCCAACCCTTCCAGTCCACACTGGCATCCCCCTACCTCCAGTTCACACTGGCTCTCCCCCACTTAGTTCACACTGGCAGTCCCCCTTCCAGTTCACACTGTCACTCTCCCTCCATCCAGTTCACATTGGCACACCCCTTCACCTGTCCAGTTCACACTGGCACACCCCTCCCCCTCCAGTTCACACTGGCACTTTCCCCCTCCAGTTCACACTGACACTCTCCCCCTCCAGTTCACACTGACACTCTCCACCCTCCAGTTCACACCGGCACTCTCCCCCCTCCAGTTCACACTGGCACTCTCCCCCTCCACTTCACACTGGCACTCTCCACCCTCCAGTTCACACCGGCACTCTCCCCCCTCCAGTTCACACTGACACTCTCCCCCTCCACTTCACACTGGCACTCTCCCCCTCCACTTCACACTGGCACTCTCCCCCCTCCAGTTCACATCGGCACACTCCCCCCTCCAGTTCACACTGACACTCTCCCCCGTCCAGTTCACACTGGCACTCTCCCCCTCCACTTCACACTGGCACTCTCCCCCTCCACTTCACACTGGCACTCTCCCCCTCCAGTTCACACTGGCACTCTCCCCCTCCACTTCACACTGGCACTCTCCCCCTCCAGTTCACACTGGCACTCTCCCCCTCCACTTCACACTGGCACTCTCCCCCTCCACTTCACACTGGCACTCTCCCCCTCCAGTTCACACTGACACTCTCCCCCCTCCAGTTCACATCGGCACTCTCCCCCCTCCAGTTCACACTGACACTCTCCCCCCTCCAGTTCACACTGGCACTCTCCCCCCTCCAGTTCACACTGGCACTCTCCCCCTCCAGTTCACACTGGCACTCTCCCCCTCCAGTTCACACTGGCACTCTCCCCCTCCAGTTCACACTGGCACTTTCCCCCTCCAGTTCACACTGGCACTATCCACCCTCCAGTTCACACTGGCACTCTCCACCCTCCAGTTTACATTGGCACTCTCCAGCCTCCAGTTCACACTGGCATTCTCCACCCTCCAGTTCACACTGGCACTCTCCCCCTCCAGTTCACACTGGCATTCTCCCCTCCACTTCACACTGGCACTCTCCCCCTCCACTTCACACTGGCACTCTCCCCCCTCCACTTCACACTGGCACTCTGCCCCCTCCACTTCACACTGGCACTCTGCCCCCTCCACTTCACACTGGCACTCTCCCCCTCCACTTCACACTGGCACTCTCCCCCTCCACTTCACACTGGCACTCTCCCCCTCCACTTCACACTGGCACTCTCCCCCTCCACTTCACACTGGCACTCTCCCCCTCCACTTCACACTGGCACTCTCCCCCTCCACTTCACACTGGCACTCTCCCCCTCCACTTCACACTGGCACTCTCCCCCTCCACTTCACACTGGCACTCTCCCCCTCCACTTCACACTGGCACTCTCCCCCTCCACTTCACACTGGCACTCTCCCCCTCCACTTCACACTGGCACTCTCCCCCTCCACTTCACACTGGCACTCTCCCCCTCCACTTCACACTGGCACTCTCCCCCTCCACTTCACACTGGCACTCTCCCCCCTCCACTTCACACTGGCACTCTCCCCCTCCACTTCACACTGGCACTCTCCCCCCTCCAGTTCACACTGGCACTCTCCCCCTCCACTTCACACTGGCACTCTCCCCCTCCACTTCACACTGGCACTCTCCCCCCTCCAGTTCACACTGGCACTCTCCCCCTCCACTTCACACTGGCACTCTCCCCCCTCCAGTTCACACTGGCACTCTCCCCCTCCAGTTCACACTGGCACTCTCCCCCTCCACTTCACACTGGCACTCTCCCCCTCCACTTCACACTGGCACTCTCCCCCTCCACTTCACACTGGCACTCTCCCCCTCCAGTTCACACTGGCACTCTCCCCCTCCACTTCACACTGGCATTCTCCCCCTCCACTTCACACTGGCACTCTCCCCCTCCACTTCACACTGGCACTCTCCCCCCTCCAGTTCACACTGGCACTCTCCCCCCTCCACTTCACACTGGCACTCTCCCCCTCCACTTCACACTGGCATTCTCCCCCTCCACTTCACACTGGCACTCTCCCCCTCCACTTCACACTGGCACTCTCCCCCCTCCAGTTCACACTGGCACTCTCCCCCTCCACTTCACACTGGCACTCTCCCCCTCCACTTCACACTGGCACTCTCCCCCTCCACTTCACACTGGCACTCTCCCCCCTCCAGTTCACACTGGCACTCTCCCCCTCCACTTCACACTGGCACTCTGCCCCCTCCACTACACACTGGCACTCTCCACCCTCCAGTTCACACTGGCACTCTTTTGTGGTTCGACCCCGTCCCTTGTACAGGGAACCATTCTTCGGCCCTATTTATCCCCCTTATCGATGTTGCTTTGCTCCTACCTGCTGATCTGGGGATCAAAGACTGCCGGATGATGTGGGAATTTCAGATCTCAGAAACCTCAGGATCTCAGAATCAGGATTCCCACCCACCAGGGTCAATAAGGATTACATCAAGTTATATAGAATGTACAGCACAGAAACAGGCCATTCGGCCCAACTGGTCCATGCCTCCTCCCAACCCACTTCATCTAACCCTATCAGCCTATCCTTCTCAAAAGCAAAATACTGCAGATGCTGGAAATCTGATATAAAAACAGAAAATGCTGGAAACACTCAGCAAGTCAGGCAGCATCTGAGGAGAAAGAAACAGTTAATGTTTCAGGTCGACGACCTTTCGTAAGAACTGCCTTCTCTTTTCTAGAGAAAGGAGCCCCGGTCTGTTCAACCTTTCCTGATAAGTATAAACTCTCACTTCTGATTTCATCCTTGTGAATCTTTTTTGCACCTGCTCCAGTTTTTATAATATGGAGACCAGAACTGTGCACAGAACTCTAATTTTTATTATTTTATAATTTAATGCAAGCAGATAGGCCACTTTCCTTCAACGTTACGTCAGTCACTATCTCTGTTCCCTTAGTTTGATAGTTCAACCCTCTGAGCAAAACAGCGGAGGCACCAGGTGGGAACTGGGAATGGTGAAATCCAGAGTGGAGCAGGACCATCCCAACTGAGCTTGGGGTGACCACAGTGAAATGTAGAGAACTTCAGTCACTGCTGATTTTAATCTACAGACAGGCAGACGCTGAGCCCGAGACATGGACCGTGTGGTGTGTGCGCAGAAAATGAGATGAGTGACCAGTTGATCTGGTGTTGGTGGGACAAATCTTGGCTAGGACACGAGGAGGACTCCTCTGCTCTTCTTCAAATAGTGCCCTGGGATCCTTTAACACTTACCCGAACCATTGGAACAGGAAGATGGGACCTCGGTTTAACATTCTCACATTAAAGAAATGTATAAATACGGACTTAATCTGTTATCACATTTTACCAATCCTTAACATTGGAATTTTCCAGACGATATTGAGAAGCTGTGTCTCTTTGACCATAAACCGGATGACGATAACGGAGAGCTGAGCGAAGGATATATGGAGGTTGCTGACTAACCTCTATCTTTAAAGTGCAAATTATTTCACATTCTCTCCATCGCTTTCACCAAACCAGCAGGATAATCTCACCAAAACTCTCGTTCTTTCAGGTGAGTGATGGGGGACTGTGCTGGGTACAAACTAGGGACTTGCTCCTGCAATTTCTGAGTTCATGGAGGATGTAAACACTGGGGCAGTGAGATTGCTAGTTGGAAAGGCTCACGGTATATATTAGACTGAACACAGCCAATGCTGCTGGCCAGACAGACAGACCAACGCCGTGTTATTGTGAAGCAAGAGTCCATTGTAAATGAAAGGCCTCATCACATTGGTCCCGTCAAGTTATTTGCACTGGTGAGTGACACTATTGTCGCTAGGACCTTAGTGAAGTGTAATGGTGGGTGTGTGCCCACTTGCACTGTGAAATACACCCACCAGTACAATTAAAGACTTTGTCCTTCCAAAACTGTAAGCCCAGGATAACGGAGTCTTCAGCTCCTGTCATACAAAGCTCCAAACACAGAGATGTATATAGAACAGGGTGTACTTAATAATAATCAGTAACAGTGATACAAGTCAGGGATTGCAGCTCTCTCTCTCTCGGTGTAATGTGCGTTGAAGGAGAGAGAGATGCATACAGACAGCACAGCAGGGTAACGAGAAAGATCATCAAAGCTTCTCACCAGATATCTTCTGGTCGGTATGAAATTATTGAACGCTGTTTTACCTCAACTGGGCACAGTCCCCACGACACCATCATAGCACCGTGTGATCCATCTGCTTACACCCACCAATCCTCAATCAGCAAACACCATCCACCCACCCCTCCCCCACCCACCCCTCCCCACCTCCCTGTTCATTTCAGGCAGGCCGATCTCCTGTAGAAATCACCTTAGCCCAAGCAAGCCGCAGAAATCCAATCAAATGACCAACAATCATCACATGAAATAACCAGAAACCGCTGCCCGGTATAACCACAGAATCACAAAGGTCACCAAAAGGCAACGAGCCATGGTCCCTTTAAGAGAGAGGTTACCAATAGAAGACTGTAGACTTACGCAGGGAGTGCCACTCATCTTGCCGGATGGTTTTTGTTATGTTGTATGAAAGATTTTTCGGAAGGATTGCTGAGGAGTAGTGATATTTGATTGGTGTACACCTGTCTATCACACCTGAAGGGAAAAACAAAGAGGGTGTGAGGTACAATCGGCAGACCCATCACACATAACATTCCCAGCACACTTCACCCACTGCTTTCTATTATTGTGAAGCTCCTCTCTTTCTGTCTCTCTCCCTGTCTCTCCTTCCCTCCGTCTGTCTCTCTCTTGCTTTCTGTCTCTGTCTCCCCGTCTCTCTCTCAGTGTGTCTATCTCCCTGTCTCTCTCTCAGTGTCTCTATCTCCCCGTCTCTCTCTCAGTGTGTCTATCTCCCTGTCTCTCTCTCAGTGTCTCTATCTCCCTGTCTCTCTCTCAGTGTGTCTATCTCCCTTTCTCTCTCTGTGTCTCGATCTCCCTGTCTCTCTCTCAGTGTGTCTCGATCTCCCTGTCTCTCTCTCAGTGTCTCTATCTCCCCGTCTCTCTCTCTGTGTCTCTATCTCCCCGTCTCTCTCTCTGTGTCTCTATCTCCCCGTCTCTCTCTCTGTGTTTCTATCTCCCCGTCTCTCTCTCTGTGTCTCTATCTCCCTGTCTCTCTCTCAGTGTGTCTATCTCCCTTTCTCTCTCTGTGTCTCTATCTCCCCGTCTCTCTCTCTGTGTCTCTATCTCCCCGTCTCTCTCTCTGTGTCTCTATCTCCCCGTCTCTCTCTCTGTGTCTCTATCTCCCTGTCTCTCTCTCAGTGTGTCTATCTCCCTTTCTCTCTCTGTGTCTCTATCTCCCTGTCTCTCTCTCAGTGTCTCTATCTCCCTTTCTCTCTCTGTGTCTCTATCTCCCCGTCTCTCTCTCTGTGTCTCTATCTCCCCGTCTCTCTCTCAGTGTGTCTATCTCCCCGTCTCTCTCTCTGTGTCTCTATCTCCCCGTCTCTCTCTCTGTGTCTCTATCTCCCCGTCTCTCTCTCTGTGTCTCTATCTCCCCATCTCTCTCTCAGTGTGTCTATCTCCCCATCTCTCTCTCTGTGTCTCTATCTCCCCGTCTCTCTCTCAGTGTCTCTATCTCCCCGTCTCTCTCTCTGTGTCTCTATCTCCCCGTCTCTCTCTGTGTGTCTATCTCCCCGTCTCTCTCTCTGTGTCTCTATCTCCCCGTCTCTCTCTCAGTGTGTCTATCTCCCTCTCTCTCTCTCTCTCCCATTCTCTCTCTCTCTCTCTCTGTCTCTATCTCCCTTTCTCTCTCTCTCAGTGTGTCTATCTCCTCGTCTCTCTCTCTGTGTCTCTATCTCCCCGTCTCTCTCTCTGTGTGTCTATCTCCCCGTCTCTCTCTCAGTGTCTCTATCTCCCCGTCTCTCTCTCTGTGTCTCTATCTCCCCGTCTCTCTCTCTGTGTCTCTATCTCCCCGTCTCTCTCTCAGTGTGTCTATCTCCCCGTCTCTCTCTCAGTGTGTCTATCTCCCTCTCTCTCTCTCTCTCTCCCATTCTCTCTCTCTCTCTCTCTGTCTGTCCGTCTGTCTGTTTCTCTCTCTCATTTCTTCTGACTGTGACCATATCTGTAATATAAAACACTCCTGGGTGAAACTCAATCACTTCAGCTGAGTTTAAAAGAATTAACAGGGTGGATTCCCTCGGAGCTTCTCTCGCTGTGCTGGAAACGCCATTTACACGGTTTCCGCTGAATTTCTGCCAAAGTTACACAGGGCAGCGGGAGAAGTCCTGAGGAAATTCACCCCCAAAACATGTTTTGCCTTGCCAGCTTTGGGCCTCCCCTCCCGGAGGCCCAGGCACTCGCCGGGGTAAAGACAGCCCTCTGGCGCATCGCCCAAGTAACCATTCCTCATGTGTGAGCCTGGAGGGGGAGTGTGGGCAGGCTATTTAACAGTGGAGGGCATCACAGCTGGGACTTACCCCCATGCTGGTTCAAGGTCCATGCCTGTGCACCTTCCAGCGAGGGGGTCCAAGGATAGTGGCCGGGGGCAACAGCCCTGGCAGGTGCTCTCCTCTCCGGCCCAGAGGCACTCAGGCCAACTGCTGCTCCAGCTAAAATCGAGGAACTCACGCAGACTGGGTACTGACGCCAGAGCCTTCTGCCCAGGATGGCTCATCAAAGGTAAACACGTGAGAGTAAACGGGAGTTCCTGAATCAATCCTTGAAAGGGGACTCCTGGATAGATGAGACAGTCTTTTTCCATAGAGGAGGGGGTGTGTAAGGGTATGCCCAAAGCTTAAGGCAGGGTGCTGGGGGGGGGGGATTTTCTTTGTCTGGAGGAGCAGATCGCCCTCCCGTTGTAGAACACCCTGATTTTCATGCCATTATTGTCACTGGGGCATGGTAGTGTAGTGGTTACTGGTACTAGTAACCTCGAGTCCTTGACTAGTAATCCAGTTAGAAGGTGAGTTCAAATCCCATGAATTCAGAATTTGAATTCAGGTTTTTAAGAATCTAGAAATAAAAAGCTGGGATCAGAAAAACTGCCCATGAAGCTGTCGGATTATCGTAAAAACCCAACAGGTTCACTAATGTCCTATACATGACTCCAGTCCCACTCCAACATGGTTGACTCTTAACTGCCCTGTGAAGTGGCCTCGCGAGGACTCAGTGTCAAACCAGAAGCCCCTCCACCACTATCTCAGTGTAACTCGGGATGGGTAATAAGTGTCGGCCTTGTCAGCGACGCCCACATCCTGAGAATGAATACTTTCTAAATCGGACGGGTTCTATAACAGGGGCGGGAGGGGACCTGCTCCACCAGATTACTGCCCAGATGGTGAAGATGAACATTAACCTAGAGACCTCAGCTCAAGCTGGTTTTAAAGAACAATTGCAGTATTTCATACACAGGTTAATGCACAGGCCTGCGCTAAAGTTAAAACACACACCAACAAATGATGCACTGCCTGACTCACAGATGCATCACAAAGAATTATAAATATAAATTATAGGAGACTGTTAGAAAAATATCTTCACGCAGTAGTCATGTGGAATGCTCTGCTACAAACCCGCACAAACTTGATGCTTAATTATTTAAGGAAGCTTTAATTATTCAGCGCTTTAGTTTTTACTAAACCGCAGAGCTTCTGAATTAGCACGCAGCCTCCTGCTGCCTTCGTCACTTAGGCCCTCGCTAGTTGTCTCATCACCATAGTTACATCACCCATTGCCTTGAGAGGCTTCCTAAAAGCCTCCAGGAGTCCTCTTCAGATGAGCCAGGAACTGCACACAGTAACAAACCTCGTCAGTTCTACGTGCGGCTGCTTGGCTAGCTTTCTTTAAAGCTCCATTACAGGAAGGAAGCAAAGGGCAGCTGTGTATCTGAACACAGCATAAAGTCCCCCTCTGATAGCCTAGTGCAGGGGGCTTGGGCCCCATGGGGCGCCTCTCTTGGCCCCTCCACTGCCTCTGATTTGTCATGCTGCTGGACCCACATCCAGGCCTGGATGAGCAGAAATTTCCTCCAATTAAACATTGACAAGACTGAAGCCATTGTCTACAGTCCCCGCCGCAAACTCCCATCCCTAGTCACCGACTCCATCCCTCTCCCTGGCCACAGTCTCAGGCTGAACCAGACTGTTCATAACCATGGCATCCTGCTTGACCCTGAGCTGAGTTTCCGCCCCCATATCCTCTCCATCAACAAAACCACCTCCCATCTTGCACCTCCATAATATCACCCGTCTCCGCCCCTGCCTCAGCCCATCTGCTGCTGAAACCCTCATCCGTGCCTTTGTTCCCTCCAGACTGGACTATTCCAATGCTCTCCTGGTCGCCTCCCATCTTCCACCCTCCATAAACTTCAGCTCATCCAAAACTCTGCTGCCCGTATCCTAACTCACACCAAGTCCTGTTTACCCATCACCCCTGTGTTCGCTGACCTACATTGGCTCCCGGTCTGGCAACACCTCGATTTTAAAATTCTTGTTTTCAAATCGCTCCATGGCCTCACCCCTCCCTACCTCTGTAACCTCCTCCAGTCTGACAACCCTCCAAGATCTCTGCGCTCCTCCAATTCTGGCCTCTGCCATTTCCCACTTCTCCGGCCCCTCCATTGGCGGCCGTGCCTCCAGCTGTCTAGGCCCTAAGCTCTGGAATTCCCTCCCTAAAACTCTCCGCCTCTCTACCTCTCTCCCCTCCTTTAAGACCCTCCTTAAAACCTACCACTTTCAGTCATCTGTCCTAACGTCTCCTTCTTTGGCTCTTGTGAAGCGCCTTGGGACATTTTACGATGTTAAAGGTGCTATATAAATGCAAGTTGTTGTTGTTGTTGAGTCCCGCCAATCCCGGTCACATAGCCCAGGGAACTCAATCCCGGTCACATAGCCCAGGGAACTCAATCCCGGTCACATAGCCCAGGGAACTCAATCCCGGTCACATAGCCCAGGGAACTCAATCCCAGTTGTCTTTGCAGTTCTTTGCTCCTTTGTCTTGTTTGAATTTTGTGAACTTGAAGGGATTGGGAGGTGCTGCTCTTAATGCCGTTGCCTCATTGGTGGATAAATTCTAAAATCAGGATCTGCTAGCAGCGGCAACTTGAGATGGGTGGGAATGAACAGAACATTCGAGTAAACTTCTACCGCCTCGTAATTCTGCGGGAGTTTTATGCCAGGAGATCGGAGGAAGCCCCGGAGAGACGGTGTAAACCACTAAAGATGGCAAATTTACGCCCAGGAGATTGGGAGAATCCCGCTAAATTTGGGGCCTATATGTGATCACGAGGATCGATGGCACACACCTGTGGAAGCAAAAACATACAGGCCCAGAATTTCCTAGATCACACATATTTCCTGGTCACCTGTCCTTATGTGGCTCGGTATCAAATTTTGTTTGACAATCGCTCTTGTGAAGCACCTTGGGACATTTTACTACGTTAAAGGTGCTATATAAATGCAAGTTGTTGTTGTATGCTGAAGTTGCCCTGGAATTCCTGCCCGTTTTTACTCTGAGCTTGCCGGCGGGAATCTCAGTAACATACTTCGGAACGTAAAAGAACTGGCGTAAACAGTCGGGGCCCGAGGAAAGAGCGTAACATTTGTCATCTTCCTCCCTTAAGTCCCTCTTTATCTTGTCTCAGTGGGTTGCACTCTCACCTCTGAGTCAGAAGGTCGTGGGTTCAAGCCCCACTCCAGAGACTTGAGCACATAATCCAGGCTGACACTCCCAGTGCAGTGCTGAGGGAGTTAAACCGAAGCCCCATCTGCTCTCTCAGGTGGATGTAAAAGATCCCATGGCACTATTTTGAAGAAGAGCAGGGGAGTTCTCCCCGGTGTCCTGGCCAATATTTATCCCTCAACCAACACCTTAAAACAGATTATTTGGTCATCATCACATTGCTGTTTGTGGGATCTTGCTGTTCACAAATTGGCTGCCGCATTTCCTACATTACAACAGAGACTACACTTCAGAACAGTACTTCATTGGCTGTAAAGCGCTTTGGTACGTCCTGAGGCGCTATATAAATGCAAGCTCTTTATTTTTTCTCTTTTATTGATGTCACAAAATTGAAAGTCTGAAGCCATCAGACCATCATTTCCGCACATTAAGTGCAGCATTTGTAAGAAAATGCAATTGCGGAAGCTTTTCTCTTTTTAATGCAAAAGATTCTAATGTCATAAAAAAGTATTCAGAGATATAAGGAGGAATTTTAACCCTCCTCCCCCAGGGGACTGTGCGGTCGGGGGGAGGGGGGTTTAAGATGGTGGGAGGATTCCTGCATTCCACCATTTTAAGTTGCCTGAACCGAGACATGGGATGGACACCTGACCCAGAGGAGCGGGGGTCCTGATATCAGTGAGAAAGTCAATAATGTGGACAGCTTAGTTTTTAAAAGTAATTTTGAAATGAAGTGCAGCAATCTTCAAACACCATTCACGGCAGAACAACCTGCTCTACAACTGTAGGTCTGGGAGAGTCGGAATAACACAGGGCACCCCTGATTGAGTATAAGCATGGCCAGGCCAGGAATGCTGCACCTTCAATCACCAGCATCCTCTGAGCCAGCTGATCTGAGCCGGGACAATAGTCGAGGTGTTAGAGTCGCTCCAGGTGCCCCTGAGCCAGGGGTGTGAAATATCGTTTTAAACTCCCATTCCTGATTTCGCGTCCCCTGCTGGAAACAGCAGGTCTGTGGATGTCACAAGAGGACAGGATCAGCGGAGGGAATGATGCCCTCCACAATCAAACAGCCTGGCAACTCTCACTGGCTTGGAGCCTGGGCAAGGTGTCAGAGAGCTGCCAGCACCCAGGGAACCTCAGCCCAGCAAGAGTCAAAGAACATCGGAACCAGAGCAGCAAATGCTGGAACGGAAAGGATAGAGCCCGGGATGAGATCAGACTATAAATTAGGCCTCTATTAACAGCAGGGAAAGAGGCTTTCTCTCACTCTAGATTAATGCAACATCAAATAAAACTCCCAGCACAGCTTCCACTGCCAAAGCAACCGAGAACTTTAAAGCTGAAATCATCTCCTCCTACTTTGTTCCTTTTCTTCTCTCGTTTTTTCTTCCATTTTTTTTCTTTCCCTCTCTCTTTCTTTTTCTCACTTTCTTTATCTATCTCTTCCTTTCATTCTCTTTCTCTCACAGTCTTTCACTTTTTCTCTCTCTATCTCGCTCTTTCATTGCATCTTTAGTTCTCTCTCTCTTTCTTTCCCTTTCACTTTCATTCCCCTCTGTCTTTTTTCCCTTTCGCTCTATTTCCCTTTCTCTTTCTTTCTTTCCCTTTCTCTTTCCCTCTCTCTTTCTTTCTCTCCCATTCTCTGCCTTTGCCCCTCTCTCTTGGCTTTACACTGACTCCACCAAAATGTGTCAGACCTCTGAGCAGCCTTTTGCCCTTTAGTTCAGTGCCCAAATGCTGCCAGTGGCCCTTGCCCGCTTGGCACAGAGTGAGTGGCATTGAGCGGAATGCAAATTGTGTCTGCGGAACTCATCACCCTGATTTAAGGTGTTGAAGGGACTTCAAACTACTTGTAGGAAGTAACTACGATTTAATGTTCTTAATACAGAGGGAAGGAAAGATATTTCCTTGGAGCTGCCCCAGCTAAGTCCGTGGGACATGAGGAGGAAATCTAGTTTACGCTAGTAAACAGAGTTTTCGCCAAAGTTATACCAAGTTACACCAGTGTATACGTGACCACAGCAAATAGACCATGGATCATAAGGTGTTATAACTTGTGTACTAGTCAATTATTCCCAGGATAAATATCCTGCAGTTTGTGGGCGATCCAGATTTTTAGACTTGTATTATTTCTCTTTATGGATTTCAAGTTTAACCCTTTACGTTTATAGAAGTGGGGTTCTCCTCCAACAGCTGAGGATATAGAGGCACTGCCCAGCACACTACTGATCCATTCAAACCAGGAGGTGCCAGCTTCCACCCTGACTCTGTGCTGAATTAGTTCGCCTTAGCTAGGCTGTGGGACGGATCATGTAATTGCTCTCAGGATCTATAGACCTAAAAAAATGGGCCCCATGAGTTTGGGCCAACGGATACCAATTTATACCCCCATGAGCCACTTAAAAGTGCAGCGACTGTTGTTATGTAGACCGTTTTTGCAAACAGCAAGATCCCACAAACAGTTATGAGATAAGCAACTAGATGATTTGTTTCTGGCGATGGTGGATGATATGAAGAATGTTGGCCAGGTCATCGGGGAAAACCTTTGTTCAGTGTCATTGGGCCTTTAACATTCACCTGAACAGATAGAGTCGAAGAATTGTACATCTGATAATATAACGGGAATGATCGCCTAGATTCTGTGCTTAATATAAAAACATACAGAGGCAGTAACAGGAAAAGCGAGAGGGTGCTCCCAAATAACAGACACTGGTACGTCTCCATCTTCTTCCCTTTCTTTCTCCCTCTCCAGTCAGAGCAAGGGAAAACAACCTTTCTGTTTGTGAGTTAATCTTCCATTTTGTTCTCTCTCCTCACTGCTTTTTCTCTCGTTGCCTCCTGCAGTCCCGGTCTCTCACTCCCTGTTGTGAGCTGGGCCCCTAGAACCTCTATTTAGGGCAGCATTCGAGATGAAAGCTGTAGCCCTCACCAGATCCCCCTCTACCCCTTCCCCCCGGCCCACCACCCATTGTCGTTGCTTATTTCTAGAGTGCGCTAGCTGTCTCCATCTTCCCTCCATGGCGCATCTCTTAAAAGCTGCTTTTTAAAAATTAATTCTCAGGAAAGGCCAGCATTTATTGTCTGCCCCTAGTTACCCTGAGAAGGTGGTGGTGAGAACAGGACTATGCTAAGCTCAGATGTCCCACAGTCACAGAACCTAGCAAATTGGGCAAAGTATTGGAGAGGCACCAGGTGAGCCAAAATCCAGCGTGAGTGAATGGCTTCAGCAGAGAAGGGAAGAAAATAAAGATAACATTGGTACCTAATATAAGAAACACAGTGACAGTATGATAAACACCGTAACACTGTAACAAACACAGTATGATAAATACTGTAACACTGTGACAAACACAGTATGATAAATACTGTAACACTGTGACAAACACAGTATGATAAATACTGTAACACTGTGACAAACACAGTATGATAAATACTGTAACACTGTGACAAACACAGTATGATAAATACTGTAACACTGTGACAAACACAGTATGATAAATACTGTAACACTGTAACAAACACAGTATGATAAATACTGTAACACTGTGACAAACACAGTATGATAAATACTGTAACACTGTGACAAACACAGTATGATAAATACTGTAACACTGTGACAAACACAGTATGATAAATACTGTAACACTGTAACAAACACAGTATGATAAATACTGTAACACTGTGACAAACACAGTATGATAAATACTGTAACACTGTGACAAACACAGTATGATAAACACCGTAACACTGTGACAAACACAGTATGATAAATACTGTAACACTGTGACAAACACAGTATGATAAATACTGTAACACTGTGACAAACACAGTATGATAAATACTGTAACACTGTGACAAACACAGTATGATAAATACTGTAACACTGTGACAAACACAGTATGATAAATACTGTAACACTGTGACAAACACAGTATGATAAACACCGTAACACTGTGACAAACACAGTATGATAAATACTGTAACACTGTGACAAACACAGTATGATAAATACTGTAACACTGTGACAAACACAGTATGATAAACACCGTATCACTGTAACAAACACAGTATGATAAATACTGTAACACTGTGACAAACACAGTATGATAAATACTGTAACACTGTGACAAACACAGTATGATAAATACTGTAACACTGTGACAAACACAGTATGATAAATACTGTAACACTGTGACAAACACAGTATGATAAACACCGTAACACTGTAACAAACACAGTATGATAAATACTGTAACACTGTGACAAACACAGTATGATAAATACTGTAACACTGTGACAAACACAGTATGATAAACACCGTAACACTGTAACAAACACAGTATGATAAATACTGTAACACTGTGACAAACACAGTATGATAAATACTGTAACACTGTGACAAACACAGTATGATAAATACTGTAACACTGTGACAAACACAGTATGATAAACACCATAACACTAACAAACACAGTATGATAAATACTGTAACACTGTGACAAACACAGTATGATAAACACTGTAACACTGTAACAAACACAGTATGATAAATACTGTAACACTGTGACAAACACAGTATGATAAACACCGTAACACTGTAACAAACACAGTATGATAAATACTGTAACACTGTAACAAACACAGTATGATAAACACCGTAACACTGTAACAAACACAGTATGATAAATACTGTAACACTGTAACAAACACAGTATGATAAACACCGTAACACGGTGATAAACACAGTATCATAAATACTGTAACACTGTGTTAAATACTGTGACTGTGATAAATATTGTGGAAAGTATGATAAATACTGTGACAGTATGATAAACACTGTAACAGTGTGATAAATACTGTGACTGTGATAAATATTGTGGAAAGTATGATAAATTCTGTGACAGTATGATAAATACTGTGACAGCATAACACTGTAGCAGTATAACAACCACTGTGACAGTGTAATAATTACTGTGACAGTACAACTATTGTGACTGTATAATAAATACTGCGACAGTGTAATAAATATTGTGAGAGTATAACAACTACTGTGACAGTACAACAACTACTGTGACAGTATGATAAACCCTGTGACAGTGTAATAAATACCGTAACGGAATGATCAATACTGTGACACTGTAATAAAAACTGTGACAATGTGATAAATACTGTAAGAGTGAGATAAATACTGTGACAGTACAACAACTACTGTCACAGTGTGATAAATACTGTGACAGTATCATAAACACTGTGACAGTGTAATAATTACTGTGACAGAACAACAACTACTGTGACTGTGTAATAAATACTGTAACAGTGTAATAAATATTGTGACAGTCTAATTAATACTGTCACAGTGTGATAAATACTGTGAGAGTATGGTAAATACTTTGAAAGTGTGATAAATACCGTGGCAGTATAACAACTACTGTGACAGTACGATAAACACTATGACAATATAACAAAACACAATGATAGTATGATAAATATTGAGAAAGTGTAACAACTATGATGCCACTTCGGTACATACTGTGACCGTATGATAAATACTGTGACAGTATAACAACCACTGTGACAGTATAGCAACTACTGTGACGGTGTGATATATACTGTGACGGTGTGATATATACTGTGACGGTGTGATATACACTGTGACGGTGTGATATATACTGTGACGGTGTGATATACACTGTGACGGTGTGATATACACTGTGACGGTGTGATATACACTGTGACGGTGTGATATATACTGTGATGGAGTGATATATACTGTGACAGTGTGATATACACTGTGACGGTGTGATATACACTGTGATGGTGTGATATACACTGTGACGGTGTGATATATACTGTGATGGAGTGATATATACTGTGACGGTGTGATATACACTGTGACGGTGTGATATACACTGTGACAGTGTGATATATACTGTGACGGTGTGATATATACTGTGACGGTGTGATATATACTGTGACGGTGTGATATACACTGTGACGGTGTGATATATACTGTGACGGTGTGATATATACTGTGACGGTGTGATATATACTGTGACGGTGTATCAAACACAATGACAGCATAACAACTACTGTGTTCAGAGTGATCAATACTGTGACAGTGTGATATATACTGTGACGGTGTGATATATACTGTGACGGTGTGATATATACTGTGATGGAGTGATATATACTGTGACGGTGTGATATATACTGTGACGGTGTGATATATACTGTGATGGTGTGATATATACTGTGACGGTGTGATATATACTGTGACGGTGTGATATATACTGTGATGGTGTGATATATACTGTGACGGTGTGATATACACTGTGACGGTGTGATATACACTGTGACGGTGTGATATATACTGTGACGGTGTGATATATACTGTGACGGTGTGATATATACTGTGACGGTGTGATATATACTGTGACGATGTATCAAACACAATGACAGCATAACAACTACTGTGTTCAGAGTGATCAATACTGTGACGGTGTGATATATACTGTGATGGTGTGATATATACTGTGATGGTGTGATATATACTGTGTTGGTGTGATATATACTGTGACGATGTGATATATACTGTGACGGTGTATCAAACACAATGACAGCATAACAACTACTGTGTTCAGAGTGATCAATACTGTGACGGTGTGATATATACTGTGACGGTGTGATATATACTGTGATGGTGTGATATATACTGTGACGGTGTGATATATACTGTGACGGTGTGATATATACTGTGACGGTGTGATATATACTGTGATGGAGTGATATATACTGTGATGGTGTGATATATACTGTGACGGTGTGATATATACTGTGACGGAGTGATATATACTGTGACGGTGTGATATATACTGTGACGCTGTGATATATACTGTGATGGAGTGATATATACTGTGACGGTGTGATATATACTGTGACGGTGTGATATATACTGTGACGCTGTGATATATACTGTGACAATGTGATATATACTGTGACGGAGTGATATATACTGTGATGGTGTGATATATACTGTGACGGAGTGATATATACTGTGATGGTGTGATATATACTGTGATGGTGTGATATATACTGTGTTCAGAGTGATATATACTGTGATGGTGTGATATATACTGTGACGGTGTGATATATACTGTGTTCAGAGTGATATATACTGTGATGGTGTGATATATACTGTGTTCAGAGTGATATATACTGTGATGGTGTGATATATACTGTGACGGTGTGATATATACTGTGAGGGAGTGATATATACTGTGACGGAGTGATATATACTGTGACGGTGTGATATATACTGTGACGGTGTGATATATACTGTGATGGAGTGATATATACTGTGACGGTGTGATATATACTGTGACGGTGTGATATACACTGTGACGGTGTGATATACACTGTGACGGAGTGATATATACTGTGACGGAGTGATATATACTGTGACGGAGTGATATATACTGTGATGGAGTGATATACACTGTGACGGTGTGATATATACTGTGACGGAGTGATATATACTGTGACGGTGTGATATATACTGTGATGGAGTGATATATACTGTGATGGAGTGATATATACTGTGACGGTGTGATATATACTGTGATGGAGTGATATATAATGTGATGGAGTGATATATACTGTGACGGTGTGATATAAACTGTGACGGTGTGATATATACTGTGACGGTGTGATATAAACTGTGACGGTGTGATATATACTGTGATGGTGTGATATATACTGTGATGGAGTGATATATACTGTGATGGAGTGATATATACTGTGATGGAGTGATATATACTGTGACGGTGTGATATATACTGTGATGGAGTGATATATACTGTGATGGTGTGATATATACTGTGATGGTGTGATATATACTGTGACGGAGTGATATATACTGTGACGGAGTGATATATACTGTGATGGAGTGATATATACTGTGACGGAGTGATATATACTGTGATGGAGTGATATATACTGTGACGGAGTGATAAAACCTGTGACATTAAATAAAAGCACTGTGACAGTATAACAAACACTCTGACAGTGTGATAAATACTGTGAAAGTCTAACTATTACTGTCACAGTGTGATAAATACTTTGACAGTGTGATAAATATTGTGACATTACAACGACTACTGTGATAGTGTGAAAAATACTGTGAAAATATCCCAACTGTGACTGTGTGATAATACTGGGGCAGTATAACAACTACTGTGACAGTGTGATAGAGAATGTGACAGTGTAACAAACACAGTGACAGTGTGATAAATACTGTGACCGTATCACAACTAATGTGACAGTCTAATAAATAACGTGACAGTGCAATATATACTATGGCAGTGTGATAAATACTGTGGCAGTCTAATAAATACTATGACAGTGTAACAACTACTGTGACAGTGTGATAAATACTGTGATAGTATGACAAATACTGTGATCGTGTTCTAAATGTTGTGACAGTGTGATAAATACCGTGATCGTGTGATAAATACTGTGACAGTGTACCATTTAACCTACTGTTTAATGTCAGAGAAAGTGTGACAGGCAAAGTGTTACAGGAAGTAAGAGTGACACATACAGGAAGTGTATGCTATATGCAAGACTTTCACTATCTTAGTAGCAGATCCTGGATGGAGTTTGTCATGATGAGTCCGAACTTTTATAAGAACAGCGGTGTTATACCAAGTGGCATCAGGGGCACTAACTCCTCAGCACTGATCGTGGCCTTGGGAAGGAAGAACTAGGAAAGGGCCACAGGGACTCGCAGTAGGTCGAGGGGGGCTTCACAGCCTCGTGCACTGGGAGGGACGAGACCCTGGGATTGCAGGAATATTAGGGAGAGGGGTTCTGGGAGCACTGGGGCAGGTGCTGGGATCTGGGAGCATTGCAGAGGGAGGTCCCAAGCACTGGGTGTCATCTCGGCATCATGGAGTACTGGGAATGCCGTCTAAGGGTTTGTGACCACTGAAAGGAGGTGGCAGGGTCTGGGAGTGAGGAGGATGTCCTGGGGGGGGGGGGGGGGATCCTGAGGTTTGGGCACATTCGAGGGGTAGAGAACGGCACTGTTGGCAGTTGTAGAAGTCTGGCAGTATTGGGGGCATCAGGGTCCAGCAGTCAGGTGGAGGAAGGGGTCCAAGGCAGTGCAACCTGAACTACTGTTGGCCTCTTTTCAGACCATCATGAATCAGACCCCCACCAGCCTATCAGTCTCCCCCGCCCCCAAGCCTAGCAAAGCCCCTTCAGTGCTATTGCACACCTCATCCAGGCCTCTTTCCCCACTGTCAGATGGTTCCTGTTTCTAAATCCTGCCATAAAGTCTTTAGTGCTCTAATGGACAACACAGTCATCATAAACAGAAATTTCCATTTAAAAAAAACCTTGTAAAATTCTCAAAGGTTCATCATTTATTCAGGTTCCTGGTTTTCATATTAAACGAAAAGTCCCCTCAAGCCCCCAAAAATGGTTCCAAAGAGAAAGATTTTTAACTGAATTTTCAAGCACGAAAGAGGGGAGGGGGGAATGGCATGCTGTGATTGACATAAGAATATAAGAAATAGGAGCAGGAGGAGGCCATTCGGCCCCTCGAGCCTGCTCCACCATTCAATCAGGTCATGGCTGATCTTCAACCTCAACTCCATTTTCCCGCCCGATCCACATATCCCTTGATTCCCCTAGAGTCCAAAAAATTATCTATCTCAGCCCTTAATATATTCAATGACTCAGCATCCACAGCCCTCTGGGGTAGAGAATTCCAAATAATCACAACCCTCTGAGTGAAGAAATTCCTCCTCATCTCAGTCCTAAATGGCCGACCCCTTATCCTGCGACTATGTCCCCTAGTTCTAGACTCTCCAGCCAGGGGAAACAATCTCTCAGCAACTACCCTGTCAAGCCCTCTTAGAATCTTCAATAAGGTCAGCTCTCATTCTTTTAAACTCCAGAGAGTACAGGCCCATTCTACTCAATCTCTCCTCATAGGACAACCCTCTCATCTCAGGAATCAATCTAGTGAACCTTTATTGCACTGCTTCTAAGGCAAGCATATCCTTCCTCAGGTAAGGAGACCAAAACTGTACACAGTACTCCAGGTGTGGTCTCACCAAAGCCCTGTACAATTGCAGCAAGACTTCCTTACTCTTGTACTCCAACCCCCTTGCAACAAAGGCCAACATACCATTTGCCTTCCTAATTGCTTGCTGTACCTGCATGCTAACTTTCTGTGTTCATGTACAAGGACACCCAAATCCCTCTGAACACAAACATTTAATAGTTTCTCACCATTTAAAAAATATTGGGGGTTAAATTGGATAAGGTCCGATACTGGGCGCGGGGGTCGTGGTTTGCGCTTAACCCGCGCCTGGTGTTACCGATGCAGAAAGTGCTGCATCCCCATTACCATGATTTCTGCGTGCTGCCAGCGTTACCCGCACCGTTGAGTGGTTGCATGCACCAGCAGGAGGCCTGATATCGGGCATGGCCAGCACTAGTCAAAGGCAGTGTGCACCTCTTAAAGGGGAGGTGCACCGTCAATGGAAGCAGTGCAGGATGGCAGGCAGAATGGCTGGAGCTGCAAGAGAGCATGCCCCGAGGTTCTTCGACAGCACACTGGAGGCATCAGTGGAGGGAGTACAGGAACGGAGAGCCAGCCTGTACCTGCAGGGTGGCAGGAGACCCTCCAGACACCAGCTGCGGGGGCAGTGGGAGGAAGTGGCCGTGGAGGTGAATGGCAGGAGAATAGCACCACAGTCATGGATACAGTGCCAGAAAAAGTTCAATGATTTGACACGAGTGGTCAAAGTGAATGAATGCAAGTGTCGAGTGGCACATCCTACTGACCGCAGCACTGCTCCACGCACGACACCCCCCCTCACCCACCCACCAACAAACGCTGCCCATCCGTACACAACGCTGCACTTCAGATGCTGCATCTCACCCTCACATAGTAGCACACTTGCAATCCAGGCACCCACCACTCACAGTTCACACCCAGAATGTACTCTGGGTGGGGGACTTCAATGTCCATCACCAAGAGTGGCTCGGTAGCACCACTACTGACCAACCTGGCCAAGTCCTGAAGGACGTAGCTGCCAGACTGGGCCTGCGGCAGGTGGTGAGCGAACCAACACGAGGGAAAAAACTACTTGACCTCATCCTCGCCAATCTACCTGTCGCAGATGCATCTGTCCATGACAGTATTGGTAGGAGTGACCACCGCACAGTCCTCGTGGAGATGAAGTCCCGTCTTCGCACTGAGGACACCATCCAACGTGTTGTGTGGCACTACCACCGTGCTAAATGGGATAGATTCAGAACAGATCTAGCAGCAAGGAGCCCTAATAAAATTGAAATCAATGGGAATCAGGGGGAAAACTCTCCAGTCATATCTAATACAAAGGAAGATGGTAGTGGTTGTTGGAGGCCAATCATCTCAGCCCCAGGACATTGCTGCAGGAGTTCCTCAGGGCAGTGTCCTAGGCCCAACTATCTTCAGCTGCTTCATCAATGACCATCCCTCCATCATAAGGTCAGAAATGGGGATGGTCGCTGATGATTGCACAGTGTTCAGTTCCATTCGTAACCCCTCAGATAATGAAGCAGTCCGTGCCCGCATGCAGCAAGACCTGGACAGCATCCAGGCTTGAGCTGATAAGTGGCAAGTAACATTCGAGCCAGACAAGTGCCAGGCAATGACCATCTCCAACAAGAGAGAATCTAACCACCTCCCCTTGACATTCAACGGCATTACCATCACCGAATCCCCTGCCATCAACATCCTGGGGGTCACCATTGGCCAGAAACTTAACTGGACCAGCCATATAAATACTGTGGCTACAAGAGCAGGTCAGAGGCTGGGTATTCTGCGACAAGTGACTCACCTCCTGATTCCCGAAAGCCTTTCCACTATCTACAAGGCACAAGTCAGGAGTGTGATGGAATACTCTCCACATGCCTGGATGAGTGCAGTTCCAACAACACTCAAGAAGCTCGACACCATCCAGGACAAAGCAGCCCGCTTGATTGGCACCCCATCCACCACCCTAAACATTCACTCCCTTCACCGCCGGCGCACAATGGCTGCAGTGTGTACCATCCACAGGATGCACTGCAGCAACTCGCCAAGGCTTCTTCGACAGCACCTCCCAAACCCGGGTCAAAATCCTGGAACTCCCTTCCTAACAGCACTGTGGGAGAACCTTCACCACACGGACTGCAGCGGTTCAAGAAGACGGCTCACCACCACCTTCTCAAGGGCAATTAGGGATGGGCAATAAATGCCAGCCTCGCCAGTGACACCCACATCCCATGAACGAATAAAAAAAAACACACACTGGCAGCTATTCGACCATGACAGGCTCATCACCCAAATGCAATGCAGGACACTCACTGACACACTTCCCTCTGTCTTGCAGGAGAAGGTGGCGCATAACAGCTGGCAGCGGGAGAGACCTGGGGGAGGACAGGCACGCCTACACGTCCTCATCCCCCTGGAGGAGACCGTGCAGCGGATTATTAGGCGGGCCGTCGCTGCAGCCGTGGCCACTGGAGGTCCTGACGAAGGGGGTCTCTGCATATCTAATCCTCCTTCTCGTTTCCCACATCTCCATCATCCCACAATCTTTTCTGACCCATGTGCTGCAGATGGTGTCAACACACACGCCTTACTCACTCCTCTCCCCGCTCCATAACTCAACCCGCCTCCCTTTGTTATTGGAGGTACCCAAGATCTGGATCCGGTACCGTCCGAGGTGGAGGAGGAGGGCACTGAAGGCACACCGTCACTCGATCGCAGCCACCAGCTCAGAGACTGACACTGCTTGTACTTTGGAGGCTAAGATAGAGGAGGGTTCTGCAAGTGGTGAGACACCGAGCACAAGTGTGCAGGAGCCGGGGTGGGAGGAACGGATACCACAGGTGCCAGCTCGACGGAGGGCAAAGTCGCTCATTAGCTCTGCTGCAGAAGAGTCAGATGAGGTCTTTGATGGGCGAGGCTACAGAAGACGGCTGATGGGTGTACACAACCAAATGCTTGGGGCACTGGAAAACCTGCCAGAAAACCTGTGCACAATGACAAGGGGCATGGAGGAGTCCAGCTCCAACGTGGTGCAGGGCTTTGCACAGAGCATGGAGCCCATCGTTTCCCTAATGGAATGGGTGGTCACCTCTATCAGCACACCTATAGAACCCACCATGACACAGTGTCTGATGACCGATGTCGCGGCTTCCATTGCAGCACAAACCGATGTGATCAAAGGTCTGCAAACTACAGTTGCTGCTCAGACTGCTGCAATGGAAGCTCAGACTGCTGCTATCATGGCTCTGGGGACCACTGTGGAACGGGGCTTCCTGGGCATCACAGCACTCCAGCAATCCGTTCTACAGCTGATCACCAGGATTGCTGAGGCGCCGCCCCGGGAGAGTGGCAGTGGCGCCATGGCAGTCGGACCTGCTGACCTCTCTCAGGACGACAGCATTCCTGCTCCCACCCCTGACATTCCACCAGTGCCCCTGTTGTTGCCTATCAGCCAGCCAGGCCAGACTGCTGCAGCCCGTGCTGACATGGTGCAGTCTGAAGCCGAGCCCTCCCGGCCCAGCGTTGCTCGAGGTCGTCCACCAATGCTATCTGCACGCTCCTCCATTGAAGGTCAGCAGCCTCCCACCACCCATGCTCCAGCCACTGGGGAAGCACCTTGTAGGAGCATTAGGATAGGTAAAGGCACATGAACAACAGGCACTAAGGGAATGCATGAGGGTGAATAGTGTAATGTTTTACACTTGAGTTGATGTATTACATTATAAATTTGGATCTGGAGTCGCAGTTGGTGTTGGTTTTTATTTCTGTGATGAGCTGCGGGAGCAAGGAACATAGGAACAGGAGTAGGCCATTCAGCCCCTCGAGCCTGCTCCGCCATTTGATAAGATCATGGCTGATCTGTGATCTAACTCCATATACCTGCCTTTGGCCCATATCCCTTAATACCTTTGGTTGCCAAAAAGCTATCTATCACATTTAAATTTAGCAATTGAGCTAGTATCAATTGCCATTTGCGAAAGAGAGTTCCAAACTTCTACCACCCTTTGTGTGTAGAAATGTTTAGCAATGTGTAATCATAAGGAGGTCAATTTGATGGTCACGTGGGAGAGGGCAGGTGGGGAGTGTAGGACTGTTGGTGAATGGGGAGGTGTCGTTGAGGTTACTGATATCGCTCATTAATAATGTGAGCACGTGGACCCCGGCAGACTGGGCCTGGGCACCTTGTTGCCTCTCTGCGTTTTCCTCCACTTCCTCTTCCATTTCCTCCTCAGCCTCCTTCTCCTTTTCCTTTGGCTCAGGGTCTTGACAAATAGGCAGTGGCAAGGGCTGTTCCCTCATAAGGGTGAGGTTGTGCAGCATGCAGCATACAACGAAGAATCTTGGCACCCTCTCAGCTGAGTACTGCAGGGCCCCACCAGAACGGTCCAGGCAGCAGAAGTGTTGTTCTCGGTGGCCTGCTGTGTGCTCGACGACATTCCGTGTGACCGCATGCCTCTCTATGTATGCCTGCTCTGCACGTGTGCGTGCCTGACTTGGGTCATGAGCCACCCCATGAGGGGATAACACTTGTCACCCAGCAGCCAGCCTTTGACTTGTCGAGATGGTGCAAAGATAGTTGGGACGTTGGACTGCCGCATAATGAAGGCGTCATGGCTTTTTTTATTATTCGGTAATGGGATGTGGGCGTCGCTGGCGAGGCCGGCATTTATTGCCCATCCCTAATTGCCCTTGAGAAGGTGGGGGTGAGCCGCCTTCTTGAACCGCTGCAGTCCGTGTGGTGAAGGTTCTCCCACAGTGCTGTTAGGAAGGGAGTTCCAGGATTTTGACCCAGCGACGATGAAGGAACGGTGATATATTTCCAAGTCGGGATGGTGTGTGACTTGGAGGGGAACGTGCAGATGGTGTTGTTCCCATGTGCCTGCTGCCCTTGTCCTTCTACTGCTGCCAGGGTAGCGGGCACTGACTTGATGATGCTCTGCATGTGGTCGCACAGCAGCTGCACATTGAGGGAGTGGAATCCCTTTCTGTTCATAAAGATGGCCGAGTTGAGATGTGGAGCATGCATGGCTATACGCGTGCAGTCAATGGCACCCTGCACCGCAGGGAAGCCTGCAATGTGAGCAAACCTTCATGCTCGCTCATTCTGCTTCTCTCTGTCGAGAGGGAACTTGATGAACCTGTTGTGCAGCTCGTACAGTGCCTCCGTGACCTCCCTTATGCAGCAGTGCACTGCAAACTGCGAGGTGTTGCACATATCGCCAGCAGAGGCCTGAAAGGGTCCAGAGCTGTAAAAGTTCAGCGCCACGATTACCTCGACAGCCAGAGGCAATGCTGTCCTTGCCCTGCTGAGGCTGCAGTTGTGGCTGCAGCAGTTGACAGATCTCGGTCACAACCTCTTTGGTGAACAGCAGCCATCGGATGCACTGATCTTCGCTCATGTTGAGGTAAGAATATTGTTCCCTGGAGACGGTCATGGAATATGGCCTCCTGCTCAGTGCCCTTTGCCTCCGCCTCCTCCTCCTCCTCCTCCCTCTCCTCGCAGCTTGACATGCTCTGCACGGCCTCTTTGCATGCTCCCGATTATGTTCTATGCCCAGCGGGAGCCCCAGCAGGCCACCCATAGTTGCGAGGAATCGTGCTCATCACACTGTTGTAAATGACACCAGCAGTACTGCAGAGCCCGCCAAACCGCTCTCTATATACTATAGCAACTCTCTCCAAATATAGGAAGCTTTAACAAACACGTACAATTGTACCAGCAGTCAGAAGCAATAATCCAGCCATTAACCTGCAACACCTGCATGGTCCCTATAAATAGCGCTGGTGGGGGGGTTCTCCAGGACTTCTACGATATGTTCGGCTGTTCATGGTTAAGAAAGTTCGTTGGCTGGAGCAAGGAGTGCCAAAATGGTGTCTATCCCTTTAAATCAGCGTTGCACACTGATCTAACGCATATTCTCCTTACTTTACATGGTACTGGTAATTGTTATCTGCACGTGTGCAAGTGCCTTTACCAGAATGGCATCTGGCGCACGTCACGCTAGAAGCATGCACGTGCATTCCGGACGCCATTTTGGGACCTTAGGAGGCCGCGTAGCTGCTGAAAAATGGGTGCTACATGGTCGAATTTATAGCCCATTGCGTTTTCCTCTTTCCTATCAAAGTGAATAACCTCACATTTCCCCACATTATACTCCATCTGCCACCTTCTTGCCCACTCACTTAACCTGTCTATATCCCTTGCAGTCACTTTGGGCCTGATTTTAGCAGGGCTGCGGGTTCTCCCGGATGGGCTAGCGGGCGCGTGGGTAACGCGCCCGGTGAAATTAGTGGGTTTCCCGCGCGATCGTAGCAGGCAAACCACTAATTGGATCCACTTACCTGCTCCTCCGGGTTCCCCACTGCTGATCTGCGCGTCGGGCGGGCTGCACATGCGCAGTACGATCTGTCAGCTGGAGGCGCTCTATTTAAAGGGGCAGTCCTCCACTGACAGATGCTGCAACAAATAGCAAAGATGACTGCATGGAGCAGCCCAGGGGGAAGGCTGCTCCCAGTTTAATGATGCCTCACCCCAGGTATCAATACATGGGGTGAGGAGGAGGGGGAGAACAGAGATCTTCCTCCCGGCGTGCGGGAGGAAGCGGCCTGCCTCTGCCACCAAGAAGGCCTGGCTCGAGGTGGCAGAGGAGGTCACCTGCGCCACCAACATATCGCCCACCTGCATACAGTGCAGGAGGCGGTCCAATGACCTCAGTAGGTCAGCCACAGTGAGTACACGTAGTCTTTCCCCTACACTCCGTCTGCCACATCACTGCCCCCACCCCACATCTCCTTCGGCACTGCCAACACTACTCTGTCACATCACCCCTCACACCCACTCAAACCTCATCCTCATCTTACCTGCACCTACTCACCTCGCCAGTACTCACCCCGCCACTAACACGCAACCCAATCCTCATACAATCTCATGGCTCTATCCCATACTCACCCTCTCGTGCATCTCTCTCACGGCCAGCCTCACTCAACCTGCCACCACCTGTGCTGCAGCCACAGTGCATGCATCACATATGTGCAGTAGGAAGCGTAAGGCAAACGTGTCGTGAGCATGAAGGGGATGCACAAGGGTGTTTGAGGGTTTGTCATGGTTGTTACCTATATTGAATTTCAGAACAACTCACATCACATATTATATTGGCACCACTACTGCCATGTCTCCGCGAATCCTGTCCGGTTTGTGCAATAATGCCCGCTCCTGGGTATCACTATGAGGACCCACCACTGATGCCACCCATTGTCACTGCAGAGTGGGTGTAGGTGTATTTGCAGGGCTCTTCTGCGCAGACGACTGAGAGACATCGGCGATGTCCCCGGTTGCAGCCTGGAAGGCTGTGGAGGAGAAGTTCGGGAGGGCAGTGGTGACTTTGACAGCGACAGGTAGGAAGATGGTGCACGGGCCAGCCAGGAGCAGCTCAGCATGAAAGAGGCTGCAGATGTCCACGGCTACATGTCGAGTGACTCTGAGCCTCCGTGTGCACTGCTGCCCAGAGAGGTCTAGGAGGCTGAGCCTCAGTCTGTGGACCCTGTGACGAGGGTAGTGCCCTCTGCGACGCATCTCTCTCTGCGGTAGCCCTCCCACCTGCTGTACAGGTGGATGTGTCACAGCACTGTGTCGTGGAGCTCCACGTGTCAGAGGTGGACGGCGTGGCCGGCGAGGCTGGTGATGCTGTTCGCCCTCCGAGGAGGTCATGACTGCAGCTACGGCGGCCCCCATCCGCAAGATGTACATCTGAGGGGGTCCGCAAGGTAGGTACATATCTCCGGACCCCGGGGTAAGTGTGCAGATTGGTGACTTTGACCGTCAGGAGGAGGGTGGTGGAGGCCAAACTTTGTCCCAAGTGACAGAGCGGCCTCCTGCAATGAGTGAGGGTCTCCCCCCCCCCCGCCACCTGTCAAATGGACCTTTGCAGCTGCCACAGGCTGACAGCTGCAACACGTCCATTTGACCTGGGAGTGTTTCCCCCAGTGTGGGAAACAGTCCCATGTTGTTCAAAAATCACACACAGTCCCTTAATCAGGTCAGTTAATGACCTGAAATACCTAACTAAATATTGTCAAGTGGCATCCCGCTGGCTTTAATTGCCTGCGGGATTCCCACCAGCGGGGGCTGCGCGCGCACGCTGGCGCATCAGTGGGGAACCCGGAAGTGGGCGGGATCGAGGCGGGATCCCGTCTCGCTCCTGGATTTCCCGATTTTCGGGGCCCACCCGCAGTGAACGCACCCGATAGCGGGTGCTAAAATCGAGCCCTTTGTGTCCACCTCACAACTTACTTTCCCACCAAGCTTTGTATCATCAGCAAACTTGGATACATTACACTCGGTCCCTTCATCTAAGTCATTAATATAGATTGTAAATAGCTGAGGCCCCAGCACCGATCCTTGCGGCACCCCACTAGTTACAGCCTGTCAACCTGATAATGACCAGTTTATCTCTACTCTGTCCTGTTTTCTGTCCGGTAACCAATCCTCAATCCATGCTAATATATTACCCCCAATCCCATGAGCCCCTATCTTTTGTAACAAACTTTTATGTGGCACCTTATCGAATGCATTTTGAAAATCCAAATATACTGCATCCACTGGTTCCCCTTCATCTACCCTGCTAGTTACATCCTCAAAAAAACTCGAATCAATTTGTCAAACACGATTTCCCTTTCATAAAATCATGTTGACTCTGCCTAATCATATTATGATGTTCTAAGTGCCCTGTTACCACTTCCTTAATAACAGACAGCAGCCAATCAGGAGGGAAGTAATAATTCAAATCAAACTTCCAGTTGGGCTTAAATCACTTGGAAAAAGAAGCTGAGACTCAGAAAAAAAATACATTCTCAGTAAACAACTTTTGTTTTGATTATTAAATTGTCAACAATAGAAATTAATGCTGCTAATTGCAGATGTGGTCTCATGTGAGCAGCTTATAATAGACGAGGAGCAGCTGTTCCTATTTCAAATGTGAGACTTCGAGTTTGGTTCAAAGTCCTTGGGAAAAAGGAAAGCAAATCTTAAATCCTCATGGGATGAGGAGACACACCCTTTACTTCAGAATGCACAGATGTGGTTGGCAACTCTCTTCAACCGCCTGAGGAAAACAGAGTAAAGCTTCCTCGTCACTGTCCCATCAAACACTCCCTCGTCACTGTCCCATCAAACACTCCCTCGTCACTGTCCCATCAAACACTCCCTCGTCACTGTCCCATCAAACACTCCCTCGTCACTGTCCCATCAAACACTCCCTCTACACTGTCCCAGCAAACACTCCCTCCACACTGTCCCAGCAAACACTCCCTCTACACTGTCCCATCAAACACTCCCTCTACACTGTCCCATCAAACACTCCATCGACACTGTCCCATCAAACACACCCACGACACTGTTCCACCAAACACACCCTCCACACTGTTCCATCAAACACGGTAGCATAGTGGTTATGTTACTGGACTAATTAATCCAGAGGCCTGGACTAATAATCCAGACTCATGAGTTCAAATCCCGCCACGGCAACTGGGGAATTTAAATTCAATTAATTAAATAAAAATCTGGAATTAAAATACCAGTATCAGTAATGGTGGCCATGAAACTACCGGATTGTCGTAAAAACCCATCTGGTTCACTAACGCCCTTTAGGGAAGGAAACCTGCCGTCCTTACCCAGTCCGGCCTATATGTAACTCCAGACCCACAGCAATGTGGTTGATTCTGAAATGGCCTAGCAAGCCACTCAGTTGTAAAATCTCGCTATAAAAGTCATAAGAATAAAACCGGACGGACCACGAGGCACCAGACACGACAACGGCAAACCAAGCCCAGTCAACCCTGCAAAGTCCTCCTCACTAACATCTGGGGACTTGTGCCAAAATTGGGAGAGCTGTCCCACAGACGAGTCAAGCAACAGCCTGACAGAGCCATACTCACAGAATCATACCTTTCAGCCAACATCCCAGACTCCACCATCACCATCCCTGGGTATGTCCTGTCCCACCGGCAGGAGAGACCCACCAGAGGTGGTGGTACAGTGATATACAGTCAGGAGGGAGTGGCCCTGGGAGTCCTCAACATTGACTCTGGATCTCATGGCGTCAGGTCAAACATGAGCAAGGAAACCTCCTGCTGATTACCACCAACCGCCCTCCCTCAGCCGAAGAATCAGTCCTCCTCCATGTTGAGCACCACTTGGAGGAAGCACTGAGGGTAGCAAGAGCACAGAATGTACTCTGGGTGGGGGACTTCAATGTCCATCACCGAGAGTGGCTCGGTAGCACCACAACTGACCGAACTGGCCGAGTCCTGAAGTACATAGCTGCCAGACTGGGCCTGCGGCAGGTGGTGAGCGAACCAATACGAGGGAAAAACTTACTTGACCTCGTCCTCACCAATCTACCTGTCGCAAATGCATCTGTCCATGACAGTATTGGTAGGAGTGACCACCGCACAGTCCTCGTGGAGACGAAGTCCCGTCTTCGCACTGAGGACACCATCCAACGTGTTGTGTGACACTACCACCGTGCTAAATGGGATAGATTCAGAACAGATCTGGCAGCTCAAAACTGGGCATCCATGAGGTGCTGTGGGCCATCAGCAGCAGAATTGTATTCCAGCACAATCTGTAACCTCGTGGCCCGGCATATTCCTCACTCTACCATTACCAACAAGCCAGGGGATCAACCCTGGTTCAATGAGGAGTGTAGAAGAGCATGCCAGGAGCAGCACCAGGCGTACCTAAAAATGAGGTGCCAACCTAGTGAAGCTACAACTCAGGACTACATGCATGCTAAACAGCGGAAGCAACATGCTATAGACAGAGCTAAGCGATTCCACAACCAACGGATCAGATCAAAGCTCTGCAATCCTGTCACATCCAGTCGTGAATGGTGGTGGATAATTAAACAACTAATGGGAGGAGGAGGCTCTGCAAACATCCCCATCCTCAATGATGTCGGAGTCCAGCACGTGAGTGCAAAAGACAAGGCTGAAGCGTTTGCAACCATCTTCAGCCAGAAGTGCCGAGTGGATGATCCATCTTGGCCTCCTCCCGATATCCCCACCATCACAGAAGCCAGTCTTCAGCCAATTCGATTCATTCCATGTGATATCAAGAAACGGCTGATTGTACTGGATACAGCAAAGGCTATGGGCCCTGACAACATCCCGGCTGTAGTGCTGAAGACTTTTGCTCCAGAACTAGCCACACCTCTAGCCAAGCTGTTCCAGTACAGCTACAACACTGGCATCCACCCGACAATGTGGAAAATTGCCCAGGTGTGTCCTGTCCACAAAAAGCAGGACAAATCCAATCCGGCCAATTACCGCCCCATCAGTCTACTCTCAATCATCAGCAAAGTGATGGAAGGTGTCGTCGTCAGTGCTATCAAGCGGCACTTACTCACCAATAATCTGCTCACCGATGCTCAGTTTGGGTTCCGCCAGGACCACTCGGCTCCAGACCTCATTACAGCCTTGGTCCAAACATGGACAAAAGAGCTGAATTCCAGAGGTGAGGTGAGAGTGACTGCCCTTGACATCAAGGCAGCATTTGACCGAGTGTGGCACCAAGGAGCCCTAGTAAAATTGAAGTCAATGGGAATCAGGGGGAAAACTCTCCAGTGGCTGGAGTCATACCTAGCGCAAAGGAAGATGGTAATGATTGTTGGAGGCCAATCATCTCAGCCCCAGGGCATTGCTGCAGGAGTTCCTCAGGGCAGTGTCCTCGGCCCAACCATCTTCAGCTGCTTCATCAATGACCTTCCCTCCATCATAAGGTCAGAAATGGGGATGTTCGCTGATGATTGCACAGTGTTCAGTTCCATTCACAACCCCTCACATAATGAAGCAGTCCAAGCCCGCATGCAGCAAGACCTGGACAACATCCAGGCTTTGGCTCATAAGTGGCAAGTAATATTTGCGCCAGACAAATGCCAGGCAATGACCATCTCGAACAAGAGAGAGTCTAACCACCTCCCCTTCACATTCAACGGCATTACCATCGCCGAATCCCCCACCATCAACATCCTGGGGCTCACCATTGACCAGAAACTTAACTGGACCAGCCATATAAATACTGTGGCTACGAGAGCAGGTCAGAGGCTGGGAATTCTGCGGCGAGTGACTCACCTCCTGACTCCCCAAAGCCTTTCCACCATCTACAAGGCACAAGTCAGGAGTGTGATGGAATACTCTCCACTTGCCTGGATGAGTGCAGCTCCATAAACACTCAAGAAGCTCGACACCGTTCAGGACAAAGTAACCCGCTTGATTGGCACCCCATCCACCACCCTAAACATTCACTCCCTTCACCACCGGCGCACAGTGGCTGCAGTGTGTACCATCCACAGGATGCACTGCAACAACTCGCTAAGGCTTCTTCGACAGCACCTCCCAAACCCGTGACCTCTACCACCTAGAAGGACAAGAGCAGCAGGCACATGGGAATAACACCACCTACACGTTCCCCTCCAAGTCACACACCATCCCGACTTGGAAATATATCACCGTTCCTTCATCGTCACTGGGTCAAAATCCTGGAACTCCCTTCCTGACAGCACTGTGGGAGAACCTTCACCACACGGACTGCAGCGGTTCAAGAAGGCGGCTCACCACCACCTTCTCAAGGGCAATTAGGGATGGGCAATAAATGCTGGCCTCGCCAGCGACGCCCACATCCCATGAATGAATAAAAAAAAAACCCTCTACACTGTCCCCACAAACACTCCCTCATCACTGTCCCACCAAACACTCCCTCATCACTGTCTCACTAAACACTCCCTCATCACTGTCCCATCAAACACTCCCTCATCACTGTTCCATCAGGTAAAATAAACGGTTGAAATCAGTCCTGCGATAATACATCGTATGCGCCTCGATACTAATTCTGCTCCATGGTCAGCAACGATGGAACACTTGCTCCTGTGCCAATTAAAGCAGAACTGCACCCATTTGACACAATAATAGCTGTAAGTGTTACATAAGGCTGGATTGTTTACTGCCTGGCATCGCCTCTGACTGTAAAATATTATTGTAAGGGTGCAGCGAAGCATAAGTTTTGTACCAGTCGGGAACCTGAGCAAAAGGGTTCACCATGCGAAATAAGGTTTTCCCGGGAACATCCTTGCTCCTGGCTCATGTTCTGGATTTTGGAGGAGAACTTGGAAGTGATGATTATAAGCTCGGTGAGTTGCTGGAGTGCTGCCATAGATTGCACACTAAACTCGCGGTAGAGGGGCAGATGTTGGTCACCTAATCATTGGCATATTACCATCCTTGAAAGGGTACATCGATGAGTGAGATAGCAGGAATCCAAAGAAAAATTAAAGCTGAGGTTGTCTTCGCTGCAAGAAAAAGGTGACTTTGAGGTAACCTGAATGAAGTTTGCAAGACTACGGAGGGGTTTCTGTCCTAATGAAAGGTCCACACAGATAGTGACTGACCTGCTGAGTGTTTCCAGCACTTTCTGTTTTTGTTTTAATACACAGGGGGCGGGATAGAGTCAAGCCGGAAAAGTTCTTCCTCACTGTGAACGCTTCAAATACTAGTGGGCACCGGGCAGAAATGGTAATGTTCAGGGTCAGAAAGAAGGTTGGGAGTTTCATCACACAAAGGGTAGCAGACTTGTCCCACTGAAACAAGGAGTAATAAACGGGTTCCAGAAATGAAATATGTGCTTCTGGAGAATGAGGAGGTGTGGATGAGGTCAACTGAAAAAGGGACAGGCTGAGTTGGGCTAAATGTCACTCCTGTTCCTGAGAATTCTTATGTTCTCAGCTCCTCAAAGTAAATAAATAAATACATCCCAAGAAAGACTTGCACACAGCAACACTAAGAGCTGCTCAAATTTAAAATTCTTATCCTAGTGTTCAAATCCGCCCATGGCTTTGCCCCTCCCTATCTCTGTAACCCCCTCTGGCCCTCCGAGATCTCCGCACTCCTCCAACTCTGGCCTCTTGTCCATCCCTGATTTCCTTCGCCCCTCCATTGGCGGCCGTGCCTTCAGCTGCCTTAAGCTCTGGAAATCCCTCCCCAAATCTCTCTGCCTCTCCCTCTTCCTTAAAACCTACCTCTTTAACTAAGCTTTTTGTCATCTGTCCTAATGTCTCCTTATGTGGCTCAATGTCAAATTTTGTCTGAAAACGCTCCTGTGAAGCACCTTGGGGCGTTTCACTATATTAAAGGTGCTTTATAAATGCAAGTTATTGTTGAACAATTGCCTATGATCGTGAGGAAAAATTAAGGTTGTACAGTCAAAAAAGTTCGTCCCCCTTAGGACAGCCTCAACACTTCCTCACCGTATCCCTGAATCCCTTCATTCTCTGCAAAATGCATCCAAACCTCTCTTGAACCCACTCACACTATTTGCTTGAATGATCTTCCCTGGTAACTCATTGCACAGAGATTGCTCAGTGATGCTGCACAGCCAGTGGGGCACCGTGCTGGGAGGGAATGCAGGCTGAGAATTTCTGCCGTCATGTTGTATCGCGATCTAATCTAAAGTGATGCTTCCTGCTTGGAGTGTGGGATTGTGGAATTTGCCCTCCTATTCGCTCGTGCTCATGGGGTTAAAAAATAAACCATGCAAGAATTTTACACACTCGTGCAAGAGCATAAGAATCTTGCAATTATATTTTCATCTTTCTTAAGAAATTCGGTAATGATTTTTAAAAAATTTTGAAGGCTACCGATTAAAATGGGTGATTTTTTTTGGTGGTTCAGTTTGTGAAATATGAATTTGAAAGCACTATAATGGAAAATCAGCCAGAGTCACTTTGACACTTCTGAATTGTGACCTTACTAATACAAACACCGAGACTTTCCTTCATCCAAGCACCGAGTTAGCAACTCTTGGGATAATTGGTGGCTGTCTCATTAATGAAGTCAGATTTACAGACCAGTATATGGAGGTGCCGGGAATGCAAGAAAATAATTGAGAGTAGAATTTATGTACAATCAGCTGTATCATTTATTAAGGGCTGCAAGATAGACAACTATAAAACAATGGAGATGAGGAGTGTGGCAGCACAAAGCAGACCAGTAAACAAGGCATTGTTTACAAGGCATTAATAACAGCCCAGAAAAAAACCTCAGACTACAATGTGTGAGGGACTAGGCAAAATCCAAGTCCAAAGCTTATTGGACCAGGTAAACCCAAGGGCTAGTAGATTTCAGACCAGATGAGCTCAGGTTCTAATACATGACAGACCAGGTAATCTCAGGGTCTGTTATATAACTGACCAGGTAATCTCAGGGTCTGTTATATAACTGACCAGGTAATCTCAGGGTCTGTTATATAACAGACCAGGTAATCTCAGGGTCTGTTATATAACTGACCAGGTAATCTCAGGGTCTGTTATATAACTGACCAGGTAATCTCAGGGTCTGTTATATAACTGACCAGGTAATCTCAGGGTCTGTTATATAACTGACCAGGTAATCTCAGGGTCTGTTATATAACTGACCAGGTAATCACAGGGTCTGTTATATAACTGACCAGGTAATCTCAGGGTCTGTTATATAACTGACCAGGTAATCTCAGGGTCTGTTATATAACTGACCAGGTAATCTCAGGGTCTGTTATATAACTGACCAGGTAATCACAGGGTCTGTTATAAAACAGACCAGGTAATCTCAGGGTCTGTTCTATAACTGACCAGGTAATCTCAGGGTCTGTTATATAACTGACCAGGTAATCTCAGGGTCTGTTATATAACTGACCAGGTAATCTCAGGGTCTGTTATATAACTGACCAGGTAATTTCAGGGTCTGTTACACAACTGACCAGGTAAACTCAGGGGTCAATACACAACTGACCAGGTAAAATCAATAGTCAATACAGAACTGACCGGGTAAACTCAGGGTTGGATACATAACTGACCAGGTAATCGCAAGGTCAATACATAACTGACCAGGTAAACACATGGGCCAGTACATAACTGACAAGGTAAATACAGGGTTCAATATATAATAGACCAGGTAAACAAGGGAATCAATATATAACTGACCAGGTAATCTCACACACTGATATAAAGCTGACCAAAGAAACAGCATCCGATATATTACTGACCAAATAAATTCAGGGTCCAATACATAACTCTCCAGGTTAGCTTAGGGGTCAATACATAACTGATAGGTTAGCTTAGGGGTTAATTCATACTGACCAGGTAAACATAGGGGCCAATATATAAGTGACCAGGCAAACTCAAGGGGAGAGACATAAATGACCAGGTAAACTCAGGGGTCAATGCATAACTTACCAGGTAAACTTAGGAATCAATATATGACTGACTAGATAAACTCAGGGGTCAAAATTTAACTTACCAGGTAAAACTCAGGAACCAATACATAACTGACCAGGTAATTTCATGATCTGATATAATAGCAGTGCTCAATACATAACTAACCTGGTAAACACAGGTTCCAATACATGACTAACCAGTTTAACTCAGGGGTTAATACACAACTGATTGGATTAACCCCTAAGCTAATCTTACTGACTAGGTAAACATAATGATACATAATGGACAAGGTAAACTGAAAGTGAGATAATAACTAACCAGGTAAACTCAGTGGTCAATACATAACTGACAAGGTAAGCTCAGCGACCAACACAAGTGACCATGTAATCTCAGAATCTGATACATAACTGACCAGGTAAACTTAGGGTCTGATACATAACTGAACCAGGTAAACTCAGAAGTTAATACAAAAGTGACCAGAAGTCAAGGTGTGGTATATAACTAACCAGGTAAACTCAGGGTGTGATAATAACTGATGAGGTAAACTCAAGGTCAGTACACAACTTACTAGGAAAACTCAGGGATCAATACATATATGACCAGGTAAACTCAGGGATGAACACATAACTGACTAGCTAAACTCAAGGTCCGATATCAAACTGACCAGGTAAACTCAGGGTCTGATACATAACCAACCAGGTAAACTCAGCGGTCAATAAACAATTTAACACGTAAACTCATGGGCCAATACAGAAATGACCAGGTAAACTCAGGGGTCAAAACATAACCCCCAGATAACCCAGGGTCTAATAGATAAATGACCAGGTAAACAAAGGATCTGATACATAACTGACCAGGTAAATTCAGGGCCAGATACATAACTGAACAGGTACACTCAGGGGTTAATATATAATTGACCAGGTAAACTCAGGGGTCAATACATGACTAAGCAGATAAACTCACAGTGTGATACATAACTAACCAGATCAATGCAAGATGTGATAACAACTGACCAGGTAAACTCAGGGGTCACTACTTAATTTACTAGGTAAACTCAGTGGTTAATACAGAACAGACCAGGTAAATTCAGGGATGGATACCTAACTGAACAGGAAAACGCAGTGGTCAATACATAACTGACCAGGTAGACTCAAGGTGTGATATATAACTAACCAGGTACACTCAGGGTGTGATAATTACTGATGAGGTAAACTCAAGGTCAATACATAACTTATCAGGTAAACGCATGGATCAATACATAACCAACCAGGTAAACTCAGGGATCAACACATAATTGACCAGCTAAATTCAAGGTCCAATATCAGCTGACCAGGTAAACTCAGGGTCCGGTACATAAGCTAGCAGGTAAACTCAGGGATCAATACATAACGGACCGATAAACTCAGGCGTCAGTAAACAATTTACCAGGTAAACTCAGTGTCCAATACATAACTGATCAGGTAAATGCAGGGATCAATACATAACTGACCAGGTAAACTCAGGGATCAATACATAACTGAGCAGGTAAATGCAGGGATCAATACATAACTGACCAGGTAAACACATGGATCAATACATAACTGACCAGGTAAACGCAGGGATCAATACATAACTGACCAGGTAAACACATGGATCAATACATAACTGACCAGGTAAACTCAGGGATCAATACATAACTGACCAGGTAAACTCAGGGATCAATACATAACTGACATAGGGAATTCAGAAGTTAATACATAAGTGGCCAGGGATTTTCAGGATCTGATACATAACTGACCAGGTAAACTCAAGGTGTAATATATAACTAACCAGGTAAACTCAGGGGTCAAAACATAACTGACCAGGTAAACTCAAGGTATGATAATAACTGGCAAGGTAAACTCAGGGGTCATTAAACAATTTACCAGATAAAGTCAGGGATCAATACATAACTGACCAGGTAAACTCAGGGGTCAGTACAAAACTGACCAGGGAAATTCAGAATTTAATGCATAAGTGGCAAGGGAAATTCAGAATCCGATACATAACTGACCAGGTAAACTCCAGGCGTGATACGTAACAAACCAATATGTGATAATAACTGATGAGGTAAACTAAGGGTCAACACATAACTCTGATCAGGTAAACTCAGGGTCCGATACATAACAGATGAGGTAAACTCAGTTAAGCAGTTAACTCAGTCGGTACATAACTGACCAGGTAAACACAGGGTTCAATACATAATAGACCAGGTAAACTAAGGAGTCAATACATAACTGACCAGGTAATTTCATGGTCTGATATAAAACTGACCAAATAAACAGCACTGGATACATAACTGACCAGGTAAACTCAGGGTGTGATACTAACTGATGAGGTAAAGTCAAGGCTAATACATAACTTACCAGGTAAATTCAGGGGTCAATAGACAACTAACCAGGTAAATTCAGGATCCAATCCATGACTGACCATGTAAGCTCAGGGGTCAATACATAACTGACCAGGGAAATTCAGAGTTTAATACATAACCGACCAGGATAATTTAGCATCTGATACATAACTGACCAGGTGAACTCAAGGTGGTGATACATAACTAACCAGGTAATCTCAGGTTGTGATATTAACTGATGAGGTAAAGTCAAGGGTCAATAAATAACCTACTAGGTAAACTCAGTGTTCAATATAGAACTGACCGGGCAGACCCAGGGTCCAACAGATAACTGACCAGGTAAACTAGGGTTCTGACACATAACAGACCAGGTAGGCTCAGGGGTCACTATATAATTTAGCAGGAAAACTGACAGTCAGTACATACCTGACCAGGTAAACTCAGGGGTCAACACAGAACTGACCAGGTAAAATCAAGGGTCAACACAGAACTGACTGGGTAAACGCAGGCATGGATATAAACCTGACCAGGTAAACTCATGGGTCAATTCATAACCGAGCAGGGAAATTCAGAGGTTAATGCATAAATGACCAGGGAAATTGAGGATCCGATATATAACAGACCGGGCAAACCAAAGGTGTGCAACATAACTAACCAGATAAACACAAGGTCTGATAATAACTGACGAGGTAAACTCAGGGTTCAATAAATAATAGACTAAGTAAACTAACGGGTCAAAATAACTGACCAGGTAATTTCATTGTCTGATATAAAACTGACCAAATAAACAGTGTTGGATACATAACCGACCATGTAAACTCAGGACCCAATACATTGCTGACCAGGTTAGCTCAGGGGTCAATACATAACTGATAGGTTAGCTTAGGGTCTGCTACATAGGTGGCCAGGTAATCTCATTGTCAAATATATAAATGACCAGGTAACATCAGGGGTAAATATGGAACTCACCAGGTAAACTCAGGGACCAATACATAACTGACCAGGTAAACTCAGGGATCAATACATAACTGACCAGGTAAACTCAGGGGTCAGTGCAGAACTGACCAGGTAAACTCAGGGGTCAGTGCAGAACTGACCAGGTAAACTCAGGGGTCAGTGCAGAACTGACCAGGTAAACTCAGGGCTGATACATAAGTGACCAGATAAACTCAAGGTCTGATATAAAACTGACCAGGTAAACTCAGGGGTCAATACATAACTGACCAGGTAAACTCAGGGACGGATACATAAGTGAACAGGTAATCTCATTGTCTGATACATAACTGACCAGGTAAACTCAGGGATGGATACATAGGTGAACAGGTAATCTCATTGTCTGATACATAACTGACCAGGTTACATCAGGCGTAAATATGGAACTGACCAATCAACTTAGGGATCAACACAAAACTGACTGGTAAAACTAAGGGTCTGAAACATAACTGACCAGGTAAACTCAGGGATCAACACATAACTGACCAGGTAAACTCAGGGATCAACACATAACTGTCCAGCTAAACCCAAGGTCTATTTTCAAACTGACCAGGTAAACTCAGGGTCTGATATGTAAGTGAAAAGGTAAACTCAGGGATCAATATAAAGCTGACCAGGTAAGGTCAGGGGCCAATACACAATTTACCAGGTTAACACAGGGGTCAATACAGAACTGTTCAGGTAAACTCAGAGTCCAATACATAACTGACCAGGTAAGTCCAGGGATCGATGCATACCTGACCAGGTAAACTCAAGATCTGATCCATAACTAACCAGGTCAACTGAGGGTCAGATACAGAAGTGACCAGTTAAAATCAGTGTCTAGTACATAACTGACCAGGAAATACTCAAGATCTGATACATAACTGACCAAGTAAACTCAGGTCTGATACGTAACTGACCTGTTAAACCCAGGGGTCAATACATAGCTGACCAGGTAAACTCTGGGTCCCATACATAACTGATTGGGTAATCTCATTGTCCAATACATAACTGACCAGGAACCCTCAGAGGTAAATATGGAACTGACTACATATACTCAGTGATCAACACATAACTAATCAGGTAAACTAAGAGTCTGACACGTAACTGACTACGTAAACTTAGGGGGCAACACAGAACTTACCAGGTAAACTCAGGGATCAATACATAACTGATCAGGTAAACTCAGAGATCAACACATAACTGACCAGGTAAACTCAAGGTCTGTTACCAAATTGACCAGAGTCTGATGCATAAGTTGTTATAAATTGGATAGCCCGGTGGTGAAGGATAGAATACTAGAGCCTGGTCTTCAGTTGCTTCCAAGCCTTTATTCACAGAGATCCACAATACACACACCACACACCCTAAATCAGCTCTCTTATATATGGATACAAGAGAGTTCCCAATTGATACCCACCACCTGAATAGAATTAACACTAATTGATATAAATCATATGGATACAATTAACAAATTCCCTTCTCTCTAAATAAAAAAAATAAACTATATATATAATACAAACAAAAATTTTTAAAATCAAAAACTTCCATATTCTGTACAACTTATACTATTCCAAGTATTACATTGTGAGGTGACCCTTCTCCATGACCCCTAATAATTTCTTTGTACATGTATTTCTTTTAGCAAAACAGTCCAACAGTTGATGGCTTGAATCCAACCATCTAATTTTAGAGATTTCCTTTCTCTCCAGCATTTGTTTCAAGCCAGCAAGGTCAATCCGTAATCTTTTCTCACTCACATTTTTCGTAGACTGTACATTATCCCACAGTGAACGATTGTCTACATAACATTCAATGGGTATACTATCATCAGTAATCCCAATGTACAGGATGTCACTCAAAATATTTGCCAAATAGTAACAGGATTTTTAAGGGTTGATCTTTATCTAAAATTTGACTAAATTTGGCATCAAGCATTTAACTTAAAATTAATCTTAACTTGCAGTTTTCAGTGAGTGGTAATCAAGCAGCCTGAATTGGCAGTTGGCCATCTAGTTAAGAAGATGACTGGTTAGAACTGATGTGGAGATGCCGGTGATGGACTGGGGTTGACAATTGTAAACAATTTTACAACATCAAGTTATAGTCCAGCAATTTTATTTTAAATTCACAAGCTTTCGGAGGCTTCCTCCTTCGTCAGGTGAATGAAATTCCTTCACCTGAGGAAGGAGGAAGCCTCCGAAAGCTTGTGAATTTAAAATAAAATTGCTGGACTATAACTTGGTGTTGTAAAATTGTTTACAATGGTTAGAACTGGTAATTGGCCGTCAGCTGGTATTCTAGCAAGCATAAATTCAGAAGGGTTTTGCTAACGCATGGAGTAAGGGAGCACAGATTAGTACCTATCGACAGAATCTGATTTCGACAGAGTCTATAATTGGGAATTCATTGAGGGGAAAAGACCATAAGACCATAAGAGATAGCAGCAGGAGTCAGCCACTCGGCCCCTCGAGCCTGCTCCGCCATTCAATGAGATCATGGCTGATCTGATTTTTACCTCAACTCCACTTTCCCGCCCTTTCCCCATATCCTTTGACTCCCTTGCTGATCAAAAATTTGTCTAACGCAGCCTTGAATGTATTCAATGACTCAGCCTCCACAGCTTTTTGGGGTAAATAATTCCAAAGATTCACGACCTTCTGGGAGAAGAAATTCCTCCTCATTTCCATATTAAACGGGTGACCCCTTATTCTGAGGCTATGCCCCCTAGTTTTAGATTCCCCCATGAGGGGTAACATCCTCTCAGCATCTACCCTATCGAGTCCCCTCAGAATCTTGTATGTTTCAATAAGGTCTCCTCTCATTCTTCTAAACTCCAATGAGCATAGATCCAAACTGTTCAATCTTTTCTCATAAGGCAACCCTTCCATACCCGGAATCAACCTAGTGAACCTTCTCTGAACTGCCTCCAATGCAAGTATATCCTTCCTTAAATAAGGGCACCAGAACTGTTCGCAGTACTCCAGGTGTGGTCTCACCAGCACCCTGTACAGTTGTAGCATGACTTCGCTGCTTTTATACTCCATCCCCCTAGAAATAAAGGCCAATATTCTGTTTGCCTTCCGGATTACCTGCTGTACCTGTATGTTGACTTTTTGTGTTTCATGTACGAGGACACCCAGATCCCTCTGTACTGCAGCATTTTGCAGTATTTCTCCATTCAAATAATATTTTGCTTTTTTATTTTTCATCCCAAAGTGGGTGACTTCACATTTTCCCACATTATATTCCATCTGCCAAATTTTTGCCCATTCGCTTAACCTGTCAATATCCCTTTGCAGACACTTTGTGTCCTCCTCACAACTTGCTTTTCCACCTATCTTTGTATCATCAGCAAATTTGGCCACAATATACTATATTCCTTCATCCAAGTCATTGATATATATTGTAAATAGTTGAGGCCCCAGCACTGATCCCTGCGGCACCCCACTAGTTACAGATTGCCATTTTGAAAATGACCCTTTTATCCCGACTCTTTGTTTTCTGTTCGTTAGCCAATCCTCTATCCATGCCAGTATATTACCCCCAACACCATGAGCTCTTATCTTGTGCAGTAATCTTTTATGTGGCACCTTATCGAATGCCTTTTGGAAATCCAAATATACTGCATCCATTGGTTCCCCTTTATCCACCCTGCCTGTTACTTCCTCAAAGAACTCTAATAAATTTGTCAGACATGATTTCCCCTTCATAAAACCATGTTGACTCTCCTTGATTGTATTATGAGTCTCCAAATGTGCTGCTACTACTTCCTTAATAATGGATTCTAGCATTCTGTATAACTCTATGACTCTATTTTCCCAATGACAGATGTTAGGCTAACTGGTCTATAGTTACCTGCTTTCTGTTTCACTCCCTTCTTGAATAGGGGTGTTACATTTGCGGTTTTCCAATCCGCTGGGACCTTTCCAGAATCTAGTGAATTTTGGAAGATTACAACCAATGCATCCACTATCTCTGTAGCCAATTCCTTTAAGACCCTCGGATGCAAGCCATCAGGTCCAGGGGACTTGTCAGCCTTTAGACCCATTAGTTTACCGAGTACTTTTTCTCTAGTAATAGTGATTGTTTTTAGTTCCTCCCTCCCCTTTGCCCCTTGATTATCTGCTATTATTGGTATGTTATTAGTGTCTTCTACTGTGAAGACAGATACAAAATATCTGTTCAATTCCTCTGCCATTTCCTTGTTTTCCATTATTATTTCCCCAATCTCATCCTCTAAGGGACCAATGTTTACTTTAGCTACCCTCTTCCTTTTTATATACTTGTCGAAGCTTTTACTGTCAGTTTATATATTTCTTGCTAGTTTACTCTCATAATTTAATTTCTCCCTCTTTATTATTCTTTTAGTCATCCTTTGCTGGTTTTTAAAGTTTTCCCAATCTTCGGGCTTACCAGTAATCTTTGCCATGTTGTATGATTTTTCTTTTAGCCTGATACCATCCTTGACTTCCTTAGTTAGCCATGGTTGGTTCACCCTTTTTGTGGAGTCTTCCCTCCTCACAGGGATATATTTTTGTTGCGAGTCATAGAATATTTTTTTGCCACTGCTTATCCACCATCATACCATCTAACCTGTTTACCCAGTCCACTTTAGCCAATTCCACCCTCATTCCTTTATAATTGCCCTTATTTAAGTTTAATTAGTTTCAGACCCAAGATCCTCGCTCTCAAACTGGATGTGAAATTTTATCATGTTATGATCACTGTTTCCCAAGGGATCCTTTATTCTGAGATCATTAATTAATCCTGTTTCATTACCCATTACCAGATCCAAAATGGCCTGTTCCCTGGTTGGTTCCCCGATGTATTGCTCTAAGAAACAGTCCCGCATACATTCTATGAACTTCTCCTCAGGGCTATTTTTGCCAATTTGATTGCTCCAATCTATGAGAAAGTTAAAATCGCCCATGATTATTGCATTACCTTTTTTACAAGCCCCCCTTATTTCCTGATTAATATTTTGCCCTACAGTGTAGTTACTGTTAGGGGGCCTATATACTACTCCCACCAGTGATTTCTTTCCCTTGCTATTTCTTACCTCCACCCAAATTGATTTGACATCTTGATCTTTTGAACCAAGATCATTTCTCACTATTAGACCAATTTCATCCTTTATTAACAGAGCTACCCCACCACCTTTACCTGAGAGCGGAGAGGGGCGTACCGAGAGCGGAGAGGAGCGTACCGAGAGCGGAGAGGGGCGTACCGAAAGCGGAGAGGAGCGTACCGAGAGGGGAGAGGGGCGTACCGAGAGGGGAGAGGGGCGTACCGAGAGGGGAGAGGGGCGTACCGAGAGCGGAGAGGAGTGCACGGAGAGCGGAGAGGAGTGCACGGAGAGCGGAGAGGAGTGCATGGACAGCGGAGAGGAGCGTACTGAGAGCGGAGAGGAGAGTGTGGAGAGTGGAGAGGAGCTGGCCGAGAGCGGGTCACAGCAACAACTAAACCAAACTGCAGTGTGACGTCACAGGTAAGGCACGTAGATGATTGGTGGTGAGTATCTCTTCTTTCTTAGGACTGTGGGCTAAGTAACATAGCATAAAATGAATTTTTAAAAAAAAACTAAACTTAATTTAATATATTATATACTTGATTCAACCTAAAAATAATTTGATTGGCATTGTAGTAATCAATTAAATAAATAAAATAGTTATGACAGGGCAGGAGATGTGTTGCAGCTGCAATATGTGGGAGCTACTGGACAGTTTTGTCCAAGACGACTACATCTGCAGTAAGTGTCTGCAGCTCGAGGAACTTCGGCTCCGAGTTGAGGAGCTGGAGTCTGAGCTGCAGACATTGCGAAGCATCAGGGAGGGAGAAAGTTACCCGGACACTTTGATCCAGGAAGCAGTCACGCCCCTTGGACTAAATACTGTAGAATTGGCACGTGGTCAGGGACAGGAGGGTGTGACTGCGAGTGAGGCAGGTATGGGGATCCAGGAGGGAGCATTGCAGGAGCCTCAGTCCCTGCACTTGTCCAATAGATTCGAGGTTCTTGCAGCCCTTGTGGACGAGTGCAGGGACTGCAGGGAGGATGAGCAAACTGGCCACAGCACCATGGTTCAGGGGGCCATTGAAGTGGGGGGAGTAAAAAGGAATGTGGTTGTAGTAGGCGACAGTATAGATAGAGGGATAGATACTGTTCTCTGCAGCCAAGAGCGAGAGTCCCGAAGGCTGTGTTGCCAGGGTTAAGGACATCTCCTCAGGGCTGGAGAGAAACTTGGAGTGGGAGGGGGAGGATCCAGTTGTCGTGGTCCAGGTAGGTACCAACGACATAGGTAGGACTAAGAAAGAGGTTCTGCTGAGAGAGTTTGAGCAGCTAGGGACTAAATTAAAAAGCAGAACCACAAAGGTGATAATCTCTGGATTATTACCTGAGCCACGAGCAAATTGGCACAGGGTAAATCAGATCAGAGAGATGAATGTGTGGCTCAAAGATTGATGTGGGAGAAGTGGGTTTCGATTCATGGGGCACTGGCACCAGTACTGGGGAAAGAGGGAGCTGTTCCGTTGGGACAGGCTTCACCTGAACCATGCTGGGACCAGTGTTCTGGCGAACTGAATAACTAGGGCAGTAGAGAAGGCTTTAAACTAAATGGGGTGGGGGAGGGTTCAGGTGGGGCGAAGTTTAGATTGATAAAGAGAAAAGACAAGGAAATAGTACAGGAAAGTGATGGGGGTAATGATAAACAGAGTGTGTCAGGAAGGGACAGAGCGTACAAACATTAGAGTGCACTAGCAAATGGGGCCAGGGTAGGAAAGAATGGTAAAAAGACAAAATTAAAGGTTCTTTCTGAAGGCACATAGCATCTGTAATAAGATAGATGAATTGACGGCACAAATAGAAACAAATGGGTATGATCTCGTGACCATTACAGAGACGTGGTTGCAAGGTGACCAAAGTTGGAAGCTAAATATTTAGGCTTATTTAACATTTCGGAAGTATAGGAAAAAAGTTAAAGGTGGTGGTGTAGCTCTGTTAATAAAGGATGAAATTGGTATCTATCCAATAGCGATCATAACATGATCGAGTTCAATGTAGTGTTTGAAAGGGAAAAAAGTGAATCAGCTGCTAAGATTCTAGACTTGGGTAAGGCCGACTTCAATGGGATGAGACAGAGACTGTCCACAGTAAACTGGGCAAATCTGTTAATGGGTAAAACGACTGATGATCAGTGGGAAATGTTTAAAGAAACATTTAACGAGATACAGAATCGGTTTATACCCCTGAGGGGCAAGAACTCCACTTGCCAAAAAAAACAGCCATGGACAACTAAAGAGGTAAGGGACAGTATAAGACATAAGGAAAGGGCATACAAAAAGGCAAAAAATGGCACAGATCCTGGCGAATGGGAAAGATACAAAGATCAACAGAGGGTCACAAAAAAGATAGTAAGAGCTACAAATAGAGAGTATGAAAAGAAACTTGCAAGGGATATCAAAACCAATACGAAGAACTTTTATAGTTATATTAGGAAAAAGAGGGTGGTCAGGAGCAGTGTTGGCCCCTTAAAAACTGAAAGTGGGGATATTGTCATTGACAATGGGGAAATGGCGGACATGTTGAACAATTACTTTGCATCAGTATTTACAGTAGGAAAAGAGGATAGCATACCGGAAATCCCAAGAAAACTAATATTGAACCGGGGAAAGGGACTCAATAAAATTAACATAAGTAAAGCAACAGTAATTAAGAAAATAATAGCACGAAAGAGTGACAAATCCCCAGGACCAGATGGTTTCCATCCCAGGATTTTAAAGGAAGTAGGTGAGCACATTGCAGATGCCCTAACTATAATCCTTCAAAGTTCTCTAGATTCAGGAACTGTCCCTCTAGATTGGAAAATTGCACATGTCACTCTGCTTTTTAAGAAAGGAGAGGGAAACCAGGGAATTATAGACCAGTTAGGGGAAAATGCTGGAGTCTATAATTAAGGATAGGGTGACTGAACACCTCGAGAATTTTCAGTTAATCAGAGAGAGCCAGCATGGATTTGTGAAAGGTAGGTCATGCCTGACAAACCTGATTGAATTTTTTGAAGAGGTGACTAAAGTAGTGGACAGGGGAATGTCAATGGATGTTATTTATATGGACTTCCAGAAGGCATTTGATAAAGTCCCACATAAGAGACTGTTAGCTAAGATAGAAGCCCATGGAATCAAGGGAAAAGTACAGACTTGGTTAGGAAGTTGGCTGAGCGAAAGCCGACAGAGAGTAGGGATAATGGGTAGGTACTCACATTGGCAGGATGTGACTAGTGGAGTCCCGCAGGGATCTGTCTTGGGGCCTCAATTATTCACAATATTTATTAACGACTTAGATGAAGGCATAGAAAGTCTCATATCTAAGTTTGCCGATGACACAAAGATTGGTGGCATTGTAAGCAGTGCAGATGAAAACATAAAATTACAAAGCAATATTGATAGATTAGGTGAATGGGCAAAAATGTGGCAGATGGAATTCAATGTAGACAAATGTGAGGTCATCCACTTTGGATCAAAAAAGGATAGAATAGGGTACTTTCTAAATGGTAAAAAGTTAAAAACAGTGGATGTCCAAAGGGACTGATGGGTTTAGGTACATAGATCATTGAAGTGTCATGAACAGGTGCAGAAAATAATCAAGAAGGCAAATGGAATGCTGGCCTTTATATCTAGAGGACTGGAGTACAAGGGGGCAGAAGTTATGCTGCAGCTATACAAAACCCTGGTTAGACCGCACCTGGAGCACTGTGAGCAGTTCTGGGCACTGCACCTTCGGGAGTGCAGCGTAGGTTTACTAGAATGACACATGGACTTCAAGGGTTAAGTTACGAGGAGAGATTACACAAATTGGGGTTGTATTCTCTAGAGTTTCGAAGGTTAAGGGGTGATCTGATCAAAGTTTATAAGATATTAAGGGGAACGGATAGGGTGGATAGAGAGAAACTATTTCCACTGGTTGGGGATTTTAGGAGTGGGGGCACAGTCTAAAAATTAGAGCCAGACCTTTCAGGAGTGAGATTAGAAAACATTTCTACACACAAAGGGTTGTAGAAGTTTGGAACTCTCTTCCGCAAACGGCAATTGATACTAGCTCAATTGCTAAATTTAAATCTGAGATAGATAGCTTTTTGGCAACCAAAGGTATTAAGGGATATGGGCCAAAGGCAGGTATATGGAATTAGACAACAGATCAGCAAATGATCTTATCAAATGGCGGAGCAGGCACGAGGGGCTGAATGGCCTACTCTTGTTCCTATGTTCCTATGGTATAATAGTGAGAAATGATCTTGGCTCAGAAGATCAACATGTCGAATCAATTTGGGTGCAGGTAAGAAATAGCAAGGGAAAGAAATCACTGGTGGGAGTAGTATATAGGCCCCCTAACAGTAGCTGCATTGTCGGGCAAAAGATTAATCAGGAAATAATGGGGGCTTGTAAAAAATGTAATGCAATAATCATGGCCGATTTTAACTTTCACATTGATTGGAAAAATCAAATTGGCAAAAATAGCCCTGAGGAGGAATTCATAGAATGTATTCGGGACTGTTTCTGAGACCAACACATCGAGGAACCAACCAGGGAACAGGGCATTTTGGATCTGGTAATGGGTAACGAAACAAGATTAATTAATGATCTCAAAGTAAAGGATCCCTTGGGAACAGTGATCATAACATGATAGAATTTCACATCCAGTTTGAGAGTGAGGATCTTGGGTTTGAGAATACTGTATTAAACTTAAATAAGGGCAATTACAAAGGAATGAGGGTGGAATTGGCTAAAGTGGACTGGGTAAACAGATTAGATGGTATGATGGTGGATAAGCAGTGGCAAACATTTAAAAAGATATTTTATGACTTGCAACAAAAATATATCCCTGTGAGGAGGAAAGACTACATAAAAAGGGTGAACCAACCATGGCTAACTAAGGAAGTCAAGGATGGTATCAGGTTAAAAGAAAAATCATACAACATGGCAAAGATTACTGGTAAGCCCGAAGATTGGGAAAACTTTAAAAACCAGCAAAGGATGACTAAAAGAATAATAGAGAGAAAATAAATTTTGAGAGTAAACTAGCAAGAAATATAAAAACTGACAGTAAAAGCTTCGACAAGTATATAAAAAGGAAGAGGGTAGCTCAAGTAAACATTGGTCCCTTAGAGGATGAGACTGGGGAAATAATAATGGAAAACAAGGAAATGGCAGAGGAATTGAACAGATATTTTATACCTGTCTTCACAGTAGAAGACACTAATAACATACCAATAATAGCAGAAAATCAAGGGGCAAAGGGGAGGAGGAATTAAAACAATCACTATCACTAGAGAAAAACTAGTCGGCAAACTAATGGGTCTAAAGGCTGACAAGTCCCCTGGACCTGATGGCTTGCATCCGAGGTTCTTAAAGGAATTGGCTACAGAGATAGTGGATGCATTGGTTGTAATCTTCCAGAATTCACTAGATTCTGGAAAGGTCCAGCGGATTGGAAAACCGCAAACGCAACACCCCTATTCAAGAAGGGAGTGAGACAGAAAGCAGGTAACTATAGACCAGTTAGCCTAACATCTGTCATTGGGAAAATGCTAGAATCCATTATTAAGGAAGTAGTAGCAGGACATTTGGAGACTCATAATACAATCAAGGAGAGTCAACATGGTTTTGTGAAGGGGAAATTGTGTCTGACAAATTTATTAGAGTTCTTTGAGGAAGTAACAGGCAGAGTGGATAAAGAGGAACCAATGAATGCAGTATATTTGGATTTCCAAAAGGCATTCGATAAGGTGCCACATAAAAGATTACTGCACAAGATAAGAGCTCATGGTGTTGGGGGTAATATACTGGCATGGATAGAGGATTGGCTAACGAACAGAAAACAAAGAGTCGGGATAAAAGGGTCATTTTCAAAATGGCAATCTGTAACTAGTGGGGTGCCGCAGGGATCAGTGCTGGGGCCTCAACTATTTACAATATATATCAATGACTTGGATGAAGGAACAGAGTGTATTATTGACAAATTTGCTGATGATACAAAGATAGGTGGAAAAGCAAGTTGTGAGGAGGACACAAAGTGTCTGCAAAGGGATATTGACAGGTTAAGTGAATGGGCAAAAATTTGGCAGATGGAATATAATGTGGGAAAATGTAAAGTCATCCAGTTTGGGAGGAAAAATAAAAAAGCAAAATATTATTTGAATGGAGAAATACTACAAAATGCTGCGGTACAGAGGGATCTGGGTGTCCTCGTACATGAAACACAAAAAGTCAACATACAGGTGCAGCAGGCAATCCGGAAGGCAAACGGCATATCGGCCTTTATTTCTAGGGGGATGGAGTATAAAAGCAGGGAAGTCATGCTACAACTGTACAGGGTGCTGGTGAGACCACACCTGGAGTACTGCGAACAGTTCTGGTGCCCTTATTTAAGGAAGGATATACTTGCATTGGAGGCAGTTCAGAGAAGGTTCACTAGGTTGATTCCGGGTAAGGAGGGGTTGTCTTATGAGGAAAGATTGAACAGTTTGCGTCCATACTCATTGGAGTTTAGAAGAATGAGAGGAGATCTTATTGAAACATACAAGATTCTGAGGGGACTCGATAGGGTAGATGCTGAGAGGATGTTACCCCTCATGGGGGAATCTAAAACTAGGGGGCATAGCCTCAGAATAAGGGGTCACCCGTTTAAGACGGAAATGAGGAGGAATTTTTTCGCCCAGAGGGTCGAGAATCTTTGGAATTCTTTCCCGCAAAAAGCTGTGGAGGCTGAATCATTGAATATATTCAATGCTCAGCAAGGGAGTCAAAGGATATGGGGAAAAGGCGGGAAAGTGGAGTTGAGGTAAAAATCAGATCAGCCATGATCTCATTAAATGGCGGAGCAGGCTCGAGGGGCCAAATGGCCTGCTCCTGCTCCTATCCCTTATGGTCTTATGGTCTTATCCCATACACACTGCGTCGACAAGAGCCAGTATTTCAGCAGCCAAAGTACTTTTAATAACCCTTTGTATTTTCTTAGCTTCCTAAGCTGAAGGACAACAGTTCCCATTCTCTCCTGTAAGAAACACTATGAAACCAGCCGCACTAAAATACCCATCAGGAAGATTAGCATGTGAAGCATCGCTAAAGATAACGAGCTTCATTTTCTTTGGGTCACCTAAGGATGAGAACGTAAGTACACATTTATCTATATTTAATTTACGTAATCTTTTTTCCCTTAAAACATTCTCTACTAACATCTGGGGACTTGTGCCAAAATTGGGAGAGCTGTCCCACAGACTAGTCAAGCAACAGCCTGAAATAGCCATACTCACAGAATCATACCTTTCAGCCAACGTCCCAGACTCTTCTATCACCATCCCTGGGTATGTCCTGTCCCACCGGCAGGACAGACCCACCAGAGGTGGCGGTACAGTGATATACAGTCAGGAGGGAGTGGCCTTGGGAGTCCTCCACATTGACTCCGGACCCCATGAAATCTCCTGGCATCAGGTCAAACTTGGGCAAGGAAACCTCCTGCTGATTACCACCTACCGCCCTCCCTCAGCTGATGAATCAGACCTCCTCCATGTTGAGCACCACTTGGAGGAAGCACTGAGGGTAGCAAGGGCACAGAAAGTACTCTGGGTGGGGGACTTCAATGTCCATCACCAAGAGTGGCTCGGTAGCACCACTACTGATCAAGCTGGCTGAGTCCTGAAGGACAGAGCTGCCAGACTGGGCCTATGGCAGGTGGTGAGCGAACCAACATGAGGGAAAAACTTACTTCACCTCATCCTCACCAATCTACCTGTCGCAGATGCATCTGTCCATGACAGTATTGGTAGGAGTGACCACCGCACAGTCCTCATGGAGATGAAGTCCAGTCTTCATACTGAGGACACCATCCAACATGTTGTGTGGCACTATCACCATGCTAAATGGGATAGATTCAGAACAGATCTAGCAGTTCAAAACTTGGCATCCATGAGGTGCTGTGGGCCATCAGCAGCAGCAGAATTGTATTCCAGCACAATCTGTAACCTCATGGCCCGGCATATTCCTCATTCAACCATTACCAACAAGCCAGGGGATCAACCCTGGTTCAATGAGGAGTGTAGAAGAGCATGCCAGGAGCAGCACCAGGCGTACCTAAAAATGAGGTGCCAACCTGGTGAAGCTACAACTCAGGACTACATGCATGCTAAACAGCGGAAGCAACATGCTATAGACAGAGCTAAGCGATCCCACAACCAATGGATCAGATCAAAGCTCTGCAGTCCTGCCACATCCAGTCGTGAATGGTGGTGGGGGACAATTAAACAACTAATGAGAGGAGGAGGCTCTGTGAACATCCCCATCCTCAATGATGGCAGAGTCCAGCACGTGAGTGCAAAAGACAAGACTGAAGCGTTTGCAACCATCTTCAGCCAGAAGTGCCGAGTGGATGATCCATCTCGGCCCGCTCCCGATATCCCCACGATCACAGAATCCAGTTTTCAGCCAATTCAATTCACTCCACGTGATATCAAGAAACGGCTGAGTGCACTGGATACAGCAAAGGCTATGGGCCCCGACAACAACCCGGCTGTAGTGCTGAAGACTTGTGCTCCAGAACTAGCCACACCTCTAGCCAAACTGTTCCAGTACAGCTACAATACTGGCATCTACCCGATAATGTGGAAAATTGCCCAGGTATGTCCTGTCCACAAAAAGCAGGACAAATCCAATCCGGCCAATTACCGCCCCATCAGTCTGCTCTCAATCATCAGCAAACTGATGGAAGGTGTCGTCGACAGTGTTATCAAGTGGCACTTACTCACCAATAATCTGCTCACCGATGCTCAGTTTGGGTACCGCCAGGACCACTCGGCTCCAGACCTCATTACAGCCTTGGTCCAAACATGGACAAAAGAGTTGAATTCCAGAGATGAGGTGAGAGTGACTGCGCTTGACATCAAGACAGCATTTGACCAGGGAGCCCTAGTAAAATTGAAGTCAATGGGAATCAGGGGGAAAACTCTCCAGTGGCTGGAGTCATACCTAGCACAAAGGAAGATGGTAGTAGTTAATGGAGGCCAATCATCTCAACCCTAGGACATTGCTGCAAGGATTCCTCAGGGCAGTGTCCTAGGCCCAACCATCTTCAGCTGCTTCATCAATGACCTTCCCTCCATCATAAGGACAGAAATGGGCAAGTTCGCTAATGATTGCACAGTGTTCAGTTCCATTCGCAACCCCTCAGATAATGAAGCAGTCCGTGCCCGCATGCAGCAAGACCTGGACAACATCCAGGCTTGGGCTCATAAGTGGCAAGTAACATTCGCGCCAGACAAGTGCCAGGCAATGACCATCTCCAACAAGAGAGAGTCTAACCACCTCCCCTTGACATTCAACGGCATTACCATCGTCGAATCCCCCACCATCAACATCCTGGGGCTCACCATTGACCAGAAACTTATTTGGACCAGCCATATAAATACTGTGGCTACAAGAGCAGGTCAGAGGCTGGGTATTCTGCGGCGAGTGTCTCACCTCCTGACTCCCCAAGGCCTTTCCACTATCTACAAGGCACAAGTCAGGAGTGTGATGGAATACTCTCCACTTGCCTGGATGAGTGCAGCTCCAACAACACTCAAGAAGCTCGACATCATCCAGGACAAAGCAGCCCACTTGATTGGTACCCCATCCACCACCCTAAACATTCACTCCCTTCACCACCGGCACACTGTGGCTGCAGTGTGTACCATCCACAGGATGCACTGCAGCAACTCGCCAAGGCTTCTTCGACAGCACCTCCCAAACCCGCGACCTCTACCACCTCGAAGGACAAGGGCAGCAGGCACATGGGAACAACACCACCTGCATGTCCCCCTCCAAGTCACACACCATCCCGACTTGGAAATATATCGCCGTTCCTTTATCGTCGCTGGATCATAATCCTGGAACTCCCTTCCTAACAGCACTGTGGGAGAACCTTCATCACACGGACTGCAGCGGTTCAAGAAGGCAGCTCACCACCACCTTCTCAAGGGCAATTAGGGATGTGTAATAAATGCTGGACTTGCCAGCGACGCCCACATACCATGAACGAATAAAAAAAACATGGATGTTTCATTGAAATATTTAACTCCAACACATCAAAACTGGCATCTGGTCTAGTCTGAGTGCACAACCAGTTCAACTGACCAATCAAACTTCGTAATTGCTCTGTGTCTTCTTTAGATATAACATCACCTTTCTGTGATGACCATGTATGATTCACTGGGATGGGAGTAACACTCTCTAAATAGGACTGTTGATTTAAAGTTATACCAGACCCACTCTGCTTAATATCTAAACCAATATATTTAAAAGCCCCACAGGCTTGACTCCCAATTTTAAATTCTATTCTAATCTTGTGAATGATGAATTTCTCAAATTCCACTGTGCCACCCCCAAAAGAAATCATCAACGTGCACCAAGAAGATGCCTGAAAGTTTTCCGTTATGGTACCAAGAAAACATTGTGGGATCTGCTTTTAGTTTGCTTTTCAGCAAAATAGATCGCACCGAAAAATACCGTAACCTGGGAGCATCATTCAGGCCATCGGTGCATTTGTTTCGATTCTGTAGTTTTCTTTCTACATCTGCTGCCTCTTTAGGTGGTTTCAGAAACACTTCTCTGAAAAGTATCACCCTGCAGAAATGCAGCTTTTATCAATTGACCTACAAGCCCATGAATATGTTGTCAAAAGAGCCAAAAAGATTTTTAAGATTATCTTTCCAGCAGTGGGAGAATCCATTTGAACATCTGGATCGCCCAGTTTCTCTTCAAAACCCCTAGCTACCAATCTCGCTTTAGTTTTATAAGTCCCATCTGGAAGGACTTTTCAGTACAAACCCGTCTATGCAACAAAGCTGGTTAACCCTTAACTGTTACCTCAGAATAAACTCCAAATTCTTTCCAACTATCTAACTCCCTTTGTTTTGCCTCTCTTATTCGTTTATCCTCAAGTTTATTGGCAGCCACCAAAACGTCACGATCATGAGGACTTCTGCTTCTAGTTCTGTCATGTGACTGTTCTGTGGTCTTTGTTTCATTGTGTGTAGTGTCTACTACTATGAGATCTCCCTCTTTCATCTCTAGTTCGCAATCGTTTTCTGACTGAGATTCACTTTCGGACTCTCTATCACTACTTGTACTCCATTTTCGTACTCTCCACTCTGCTATCCCATCACGGCCATCATCCTGAACATTCAACCAATATTTAAACCTATCAGTAGCTTTGTTTGCACGCCCCAAAATTGTTGTATCCTCCATTCATTAGTCCCCTCGGGAACATATGTCACCCACTTTGGGTAATTGTTCTGTGGATGTGATAACTCTGTCATGCGTTTCTTAGTCACTGTCATTACCACTGTGCAGCCCTTGATCTACCTCAGTCTGCACCTCAGGAACCTCATCAAAAGAATCATGAACATGTGATGCACGAGGTGCCTCGTTTACTTCTATCAACTGCTCAGAATCCGAGATTCTATAATTAATTCCAATTAATCGTGAGGAATGAATTTGAACAGTTTGATTGCTATGTTGGACAAGTGCTGAGTGACCATCACGACCTATTACCTGCGACCCTCTCTTTTATAGTATACCAAATCTCCTGAATTGAACTCTGTCTCAGATGGTCTAATACGATGCCTCAGTGCTCTATCAATTTTCCCTGCTACCTCAGCTTTGATAAAAGCCCGTCTCCTTGCATGCATAGCATTTAAATGCTCAGAAAAAATGGCACTAATTGTAGTACCTTCTAGAGCAGGAGGATTATCACAAAGAGCAAAAGGTAATTTGGGATTACGTCCATAGACTAGTTGGTAAGGACTATATCCTCCAACCATCTGAAGAGAATTACTTTGCAGGATCTGGCCATCCTAAGGCAGTTGACAATTTACACTCCGTTCGATCAGCCAAAATTTTAAGCACCTTGCTCTCAATCACAGCACGAGTCCTTTCACAGAGACCATTGCTCAAAGGGCTCTCAGCTGCTGTATTCATGGCAATTATATTCATATTCTCGCACATATCTCTGAACTCCGTGTTAGTGAATTCACCTCCATTATCGGTCAAAAACTTTGCTAGTGTCCCAAGTCCAGTTCCTATCCATTTATCTGGAATAACTTTCTTCTCCTTATTATATATTAGTGTAGAAATACTAAATCTTGTAGCCAAGTCAATAAATTGTAAGATGAAAACATTTCTGTCTTTGTCCCATACCTTTAGATCCTCGTTAAATTCACGTGCTAACGAAACACCAACAATGGGTCGTGGGGGCATCCGTCTACATTTTTTACAGATATCACAGTGCTCACTAATCTCTATGAGCCTCGTATATTCCTCATCAACTACACCTGCATCTTTTACGTTGACAAGTAGGGTGGGTAAATTGTCTATGTAACTTTAAGACAATTTGGTTTTTTTCTCTCTTATTCTTATCACCTGATGCCATTAATACTTGTCTAACATGCTGATGAGAAACATCAGGTTTTATTAAGGGGATACAATAATGCCCTGACTGGGTAAACTGCAGATCAATCGATTTCCCAAAAATGATTTCCTCATCGTGTCCCATGTCACATTTCATTTTTGCATTTTTCAGTGAAGGTTTACCCAAAAGCAGAGGTATCTCACTAGAGACCACATCCGTACTTATAAAATGGCTCACTCCAGCTATCTCACACAGAATTACCACTCTCTCGAATGACCTCAAAGTGTTGACATCTCCAAACCTAAAACATGTAGAACTTTTATATTCCTTAACCTTTCATCGATTCTCACAACTTAGTGAATCAAGATAACATTTTAACCAATCGACCCCGCATACAGTTGAAGTACATGCACTAACACCGCACAATTAAAGGAATCCGCGACTAATACACTCATCACAGGATTAAAACTCCTCGTGACCAGTATAATCTGTTCATGTTCATCATTATCATCATCCTCTTCCTCATTATCTTTATCCTCTTCCTCAGAACTACTTTCTTCATGCGTCATTTCAAAGATCCTGTGTCTTCACTCTGGGCAATTCAACTCATAATGATACTTAGAGTCACATCTAAAGCATCTCCTGATGTTTCCTTGGCCATTCCTGGGATTCATTCACCCGTTATTACTGTCCCAATTTAGTCTTCTGTTGATATAACTGGATTTGAAGTACCTGCTTTCATCACCAATCTGGCTGTCTTTAATCCTTCCATCATATCGGCGCCTGCATCCGGTCTCTTGAAAATTTTGAAACCTGGACTGGCGCCTGCGTTTGTTATCTGGAACATTCCAAACCTGGTAACCAGCGAATCTTCCATTCTTTGTGTCGCAGCAGAAGACCCCATTTGTTCCATGAAGGCTGAAGGGAATTATTGTTTCCCCGGGAATTTTTTTACGGCAGCAGGCATTTGATCCAACAGAGTCTCCTTTTCCGAGAAGTGGATGCCAGTTAGGACCAGTTGCCAGTCCATATGAGTCACCTTACTTAATCTAGTAATTTAAACGCTAGTACCGATCCAAGGATTCCCAATTGGAACTTTGTTAACCTTTTGTATAATTTGTTAAAGTCTATGATTTTTTAAAATTTGTTCACGGGATGTGGGCGTCGCTGGTGAGGCCGGCATTTATTGCCCATCCCTAATTGCCCTTGAGAAGGTGGTGGTGAGCCGCCTTCTTGAACCGCTGCAGTCCATGTGGTGACGGTTCTCCCACAGTGCTGTTAGGAAGGGAGTTCCAGGATTTTGACCCAGCGACAATGAAGTACCTGTATATATTCAGGTTCCCATACATAACTGACCAGGTAAACTCAGGTTCCCATACATAACTGATCAGGTAAACACAGGTTCCCATACATAACTGACCAGGTAAACTCAGGTTCCCATACATAACTGACCAGGTAAACACAGGTTCCCATACATAACTGACCAGGTAAATTCAGGGACCAATACATAACTGACCAGGTAAACACAGGTTCCCATACATAACTGACCAGCTAAATTCCGGTTCCCACAGATTACTGACCAGGTAAACTCAAGGTCTGTTACATGACAGACCAGGTAAACTCGTGGTCTGATACAGAATTGACCAAGTAAACGCAGAGTTCCACACATAATAGGACAGGTAAACTCAGGATCTAGCACAGTGAGAATCTCGGAGAAGATATGAATGATGTTTCATGGCATAAAAAATTCTGTAAGCTATTGGCAAATATATTCATTAAAAAACGGCATATTGGCGGCGATACAGCTGAAGGGCTCCTTTGTACCGAGTGGGAGAAGTTTCAAACTGTCATCCACCCTGACTAATCCTAAATGTTAAAAGTGAAAGTGGCAGATGATTGGACGGGAGGGCTGGTCCAGGTGGCAGTGTTTCCCAGGAGAAACCATTCTCTGTATGTGAGAACTGTCATGTCCAATTAATCAGAAGGGTGGTTTTTGAAGGTAATGGGACTCAAAGTTGTAAAGGTGCATAGACAGATGTGCCGAATAGGCAGGAGGTGTCGTACTAATCATGTATTCTGTGATTCGTTAATTATGTTATAGTAATGTACAGAGAGATATGGGCCTAGAAATAGGATTGAGCCCGAATTTTACGGGACTATCAAATTGCCGCTGCCAACTCATCATTAGTCAGGCCGGCAGCCAACACTACCCGTGCTACTTGCTGGCTACCCGCCTGGTTAGGACGGGGGGGGTGGGGGGGGCGAGGAGGGAAATCGGGCTTCACTCATGCCTCTTAAAGGCAGCCAGCACCTCTAAAAGGGGAGGTGCACTCTAGCTGCAGACAGCAGGGAAACATTCTCAAAGGGATAAAATGGCTGGAAGAGGTACAGAGACAGCACCCAGATTTTTGGGTGCAGCTTTGGAGACCCTGGTCCAGGCTCTCGATAGGAGCAGCGGGCAGAAAGCCATACCAGGCGATACCTCTGTTGCCTGTGGGGAGAGGTTTGCAGTGGAGTGTAATGCCAGGAGCTTAACTCACAGGACATGGTTGCAATGCTGAAAGAACTTCAATGACCTCACATGAGTTGTTAAGGTAATAATCTTACTTCTCAGTTCAATTACTGTCTCCTCACACCTGCACCACCTCCGGCCTCACTACTCACAATACTCCCCTCCCCTGCTTTTCTTAACTCTCCTACAGTGTACACTACACTCCACCTCCTTCTCCTCCGACTCACACACTCTGCACCCTTATTTAAATATTATAATGAATGTGGTTAATACTTCTGGCATGCGCCCTGGACGTATACAGAGCCCGGTCCAATACGGCAGGTTGCACACTTCCAGCATGGAATGAGTGTGTGCACTCCGCGTACCACACTGGACCCTAAGGTTCCAGTTTTACATCTGTAAAATGGGCACAGCGCAATCGAATTTCTAGGCCAATCTTAGGAGTTCATCTAATGACAATACAACACTTAACGTCTGAGTGGGAATAGATACCAAGAAAAATGTCTTCTCTGCTCTCTAATGCTGGGCAAGGAGAACCAAGTAGGTTTACAGTACCCAGGAGCATGTGTGCATTCTGTACAGCAACTTACCATCATCAGTCAGGCTGGCATGGAGCACCAACATAGATACAGAGACATGGAACAGCTGTTCAGCACTGAGGTCAGCGACAGCCCACAGCCCGACACTAATACTTACATGTTCCATGTCAGTGGGACCAATCCCATGGGCTGAACGTATAGTTGGGCATCGATCTACAGAAAATAGTTTGTGTGGATGCCCTTTCCATAGCAACGTAAGTAATCTCGCATGGTGTCTGTCTTGCTGGTTAGATGAGAGGTCGTCACGGTCACCTCCTTCCAGATACGCCACTGAAGAATGCCCAATGTCAACAAGCAGAGAAGCATTGATCTATGTGTCCATGATACAACTGTTGTTCAATGTCAAGCATTGTTAGGACAGCCCCTTCTATCATCAGTGTGTCAATTTGTTGATCTTGAACAAAGTGAGGGTTCATTGACACCACAACTATAATGTTTATGTGAACCAGTTTCACTTCACACCAACACCACAACAGGAAGGGTAAAGTTTGTCTTCAGCACTCCTGGCACAGAGTTTTATGAGAAAAAAAAAAGAAAGGAACAAAAAAGGAAGGAGGGAGGAAGAACTTGCATTTATATAGCGCCTTCCACAACCTCGGGATGTCCCAAAGCACTTTACAGCCAATGAATTACTTTTGAAGAGTAGTCACTATGGTAATGTGGGAAACGCGGCAGACAATTTTTGTACAGCAAGATCCCACAAACAGCAATATGATAATGATCAGATAATCCATTTTAGTGATGTTGTTTGAGGGATAAATATTGGCCAAGATTAGCAGGAGCACACCACCACTCTTCTTCGACTAATGCCTTGGAATCTTTTATGTCCAAAAGACCTCCGACAGTGCAGCACTCCCTCAGTGCTGCACTGAAGTGTCAGCTTAGATTATGTGCTCAAATCTCTGGAATCGGGCTTGAACTCACAACCTTCTGACTCAGAGGTGACAGTGCCACTACTGAGCCATGGCTGACACTTAAATACAGATCAAGAATTTGGACACGTGCTTGAATTCCCAATATGTGCTCCCACCTCACAGAGCTCTGCAGTAAAGATATAAAAATGCAGCCCAAATCTGAAGTCAAGTCTTACACTACATAAGCTTAGTGTTGGTGCAAAGTGGCAACCCCTTTCCAATGTAAATGCAGCCTAAGCCATTCAGGCTTGACCAGCCAGGCTTCCTGGTAAGGAAGTGATCTCAGGATGCCCCAAAGTGATATGGATACACAGGGCTAAGTCCTCAGTGTTAGGATTCCCCCACAGACCCTCACTTGACAGGAAGGCAGATTGGATAATCTAGTAAAGAGATTATTGCATAAAATTCACATCCCTCCAGTTATTAATTTCAATGACCAAAAAATGAGAAGAGTCACAAAGTGGGTGGGTTGACCTCCATGATAGGTTGGCCACCCATCGAGTAAGACCAGGAGCAGTAACTGGAAAAGTTTACTCCATGATTTACTGTGGTGAACAACTACCACAGAAACACTTACAATGTAGCTGTCAAACTTCAGAAGGGGAGAGACTTGTAGAAAATCTTTACCGTCACAAATAATAACAAACATTCACTGGCAGAGCCTGAGAAAGATGTGAAAGTAAATAATCTCTCTCCTGAATTCAGTGAGGATGAAATAAGTTCCTGCTCTTAGAAACGCTGGTGAAGATGGAAGAGACTTGTCTCCTTGATGGAGAGAAGTGTGCATTTGGGACACACAAAAAATTCTTCCACTATGAAGAACATCTCAGGTTGGAGTGAAGAGCCATGAAAACTTCCATCAGCATGCATCAATCATAGATCTGGCACTGTGAGCCTGGATCCATTGCTTCACATTTGGAGACAGCTAATGTGCATCATGTGAAAGAAAGACTTGCATTTCTACAGCGCCTTTCATGACCTCAGGACGTCCCAAAGTGCTTTACAACCAATGAAGTGCTTTTGAAGTGCAGCCACTGTTGAAATGTAGCTGTAATGTGCAGCTGTTTTGGTTGCTTCTGTGACTGTGTGATGGCATTTATATCGGCACATCATACAGTACCGTGGGAGTGCTGCATTGTTGGAGGTGCCATTCCTTGGTTAAACCAAATCTCCACATGCCTGTTCAGATGTATGTTAAAGACCCAATGGCACCATTCAGAGAAGAGCAGGGAGTTCTCCTGTTACTTTGACCAACATGCCACTCTCAACCACCGATAGATCATTCATTTCAATGTTCTTTAAGGGATCTTGATGTGCAAATTGGCCACTGTGTTTGCCTGCATAGCAACAGTAACGGGATAATTAAGCAACTCGTTGGACGTGAAGCAATTTGGGTTGACCTGAGAGACATGTTAAGGCAAAGATGTTCTTTCTTTCTTTATTTCTTTCTTTAAAAAGTGCAACTTTATTAAGAAATAATTTGCAGTAGGCTACTGAAAACTTGGTGTACATTGTAAATAAATCAGGAGCCCACTGTATATTATACGTGCTATAAAAATGAGATGGAAATAGTGACAATTGCCACTGCGTCAAATATACCAGGCTTACTGCTGCAAGTGTTCATGGAGGTTTCTACAATGTCAGTAATCCACAATTTAAAAGATATTGCTCCTGATTTATCTCATACGAAAAAGAGTGATTGGATTGTAAAGTTAGGCTTTTGCAAAGTGCTGATGCATTTCCTTCAGTTTCTGTTGGATATGCACAAGTGTAATATTTAAAGGATTCTGATTCACTTTCAAATGAACAGAAAGTAGAGTTCAGTCTAGTCCAATATGTTTTTGATATGGAATCACCGCCAGAGCTATAACTATAGTTTCAGATTGTGTCAGGCATCAGTGAATTATCACCAGCACTGTTGTGACAAGCACACCTTCTTTATAATGCAGTGTACGTGATTTCAGAACCATAGACAGCTCCAGCACAGTAAACAAATGCAAGGTACTTTATAGAATTTCAGCACAGCAGACAGGTTCAATATAGCGAATAAAGAAACTGTCTCTGTGATGTGTTTTATTGAACTTCAAAACAAAGGCTAGCTCTAATATAGTAAGCGATACAATGTCCTTTATACAATCGTAGCCTCACAAACAGCTTCAATATAATAAACAAAAGGTGCTATTTATCTGATGTCCTGTGAATTGTTTCAGTAATGTTGATAGCTCCATATAGCAAATGTACCATGCAGTGATGTACATCTGTGCACCTCTCCATCACTGCGGGGTTCTTACTGAGTAACATAACTGCAGTGCCAAAACCCATTGTGCAGTAATAATATAATTACAATGAACAAAAGATGCTGTCAATGTCGGTAAAATACTGTTAATCTCTTGGGTGGGATCTGCTAGTCTAAGAAAAAATAGGATAGATTTCAGTGAAGTACATGATCTTGAGGCAGTAATAAGTGATTGGAATATTCAAGTGCAATTCAAAGGTTTCCACTTATGCAAAATTGAATTTTTTGATGCCTGGAGAGTGACGTACTGCAGCATATTAGATCATACCCTCACCATTAGCCCCCAACACCTCTCTCTTTCTCTCTCTTTTCTGTTGCAACCTATCTTGTCTCTCTCTACTTTACTGTGCCCAGAATTTTTCCTGGTTGTCCCTGCTAAGCTGCAACTATGCTATCCTACATCCTCTTCCTCTTTCTTAAAAACTCACTTGTGTTGGAGTCAAGGATCATTTTACAGTCTCCCACTCTAACTCATTCTTTCCCAGGAGCTCCAAGTGTGGAACTTAATCTTTCCTTCCTTCTACAAGCTTCAGGCTTTTAAAACCCAAGCTGGACTTCATCTAAGCATACGTTCTGGTTTACCTTATTTTCTCTTATACTTATTGAATGGTAGTACCAGCCTCGGCTCAGTGATAGCACTCTGGTCTCTGAGTCAGGAGTTCGTAGGTTCAAGCCCCACTCCAGAGATTTGAGCACCATAATCTAGGCTGCAGCTTCAGTGGAGTACTGAGGTACTGCCACACTGTCGGAGTTGATACCTTTCCAATGAGATGTTATACCGAGGCTCTGTCTGTCCTTATAATGGCACTTTCAAATTCCTAACTGTCTAGACTTTGGCCCTCCATTCACCACGACATTTCTGAGCTACCGATCTGCTCAATCACACCCTCACCTCCAACTTTGATGCCCTTGTCCCCATTAAAACCATTACTCTCTCACACCCTGGATGTTCCCCTGGTACGGCCCTCATCTCCACTCCCTTAAGTCCAAGGGGTGCAGGCTTGCACGTTTATGGCGGAGAACTGGTTTAGCCATTCATCACCAGATCTGGCTGGACCACATAAAGCAATATTGGGTCCTGCTCTTCTCTGTCAAAAATGTTCACTACTCCAGGGTCATCCTGGATCATCTTCTTAAACCCCTCTCCCCTGCCTCTTCCACCCTCACCTCCAACAAGTGCGAGTTGCTCATGTACATCTTTGTCACTAAGATTGAGACCATCCGTTCAGCTGCCTCTGGTGCTTCCCTCCCTTCCCCTAGCCCACTGAGCCAAACTTCCCCTAAGATTCCTCCCTGCCCTAGCCCTGAACTCACATCTTTCTCTAGTTTCTTCCCTATCTCCCCTCATGCCCTCTCCGAGCTCATCATGACCATGAGACCCACCTCCTGCTCCCTCGACCCTATTCCTACCCAACTTCCCTTCCTAGACCTCCATACTAGCCAATATTGTTAATGATTCTCTCTCCCCTTCAAATCTGCCGTCATCACTCCCCTCCTCAAAAAACCCACCCTTGACTCCTCTGTCCTTGCAAACTCCTGCCCCATCTCCAACCTCCCTTTCCTCTCCAAAGTCCTTGAACGTTTTGTCGCCTCCCAAATCCATGCCCATCTTTCCCGTAACTCCATGTTTGAATCCCTCCAATCAGGTTTTTGTACCTGCCACAGTACTGAAACGGCCCTTATCAAAGTCACAAATGACATCCTATGTGACTGTGACCATGGTAAACTATCCCTCCTCATCCTTCTCCACCTGTCTGCAGCCTCTGTTGACCACACCATCCTCCTCCAACACCTCTCCTCCATCATCCAGCTGGATGGGACTGCCCTCACCTGGTTCTATTCCTATCTATCCAGTCGTGGCCAAAGAATCAACTGCAACGGCTTCTCTTCTCGCTCCCGAACTTTTACCTCTGGAGTCCCCCAAGGATCTATCCTTGGCCCCCTCCTATTTCTCATCTACATGCTGCCCCTTGGCGACATCATCCGAAAACACAACGTCAGGTTCCACATGTACACTGACGACACCCAACTCTACCTCACCACCACCTCCCTCGACCCTTCCACTGTCTCTGGTTTGTCACACTGCTTGTCTAACATTCAGTAATGGATGAGCTAAAATTTCCTACAATTAAATACTGGGAAGTTCGAAGCCATTATCTTCGGTCCCCACCACAAACTCTGCTCCCTAGCCACTGACTCCATCCCTCTCCCTGGTCACTGTCTGAGGCTGAACCAGACCATTCACAACCTTGGCATCCTATGTGACCCTGAGATGAATTTCTAACCACATATCCTCTTCATCACTCAGACCGTCTACTTCCACCTCCGTAACATCGTCCGTCTTCGCCTCTGCTTCAGCTCATCTCTGCTGAAACCCTCATCCGTGACTTTATTACCTCTAGACTCAACTATTCCAATGCTCTCCTGGCCGGCCTCCCATCTTCCACCCTCCATAAACTTGAGCATAAACTTGGGGGTAATTTTAACTTTGGGCGGTAATGTCAAACAATGGGGGTAATTTTAACTTTAGACGGTACCCCTGTGCTCGCTGACTTACATTGGCTCCCGGTCCAGGAACACCTCAATTTTAAAATACTCATCCTTGTTTTCAAATCCCTGCATGGCCTCACCCCTCCCTTTCTCTGTAACCTCCTCCAGCCCTACAGCCCTCCGAGATCTCACCACTCCTCAAATTCTGGCTTCTTGAGCATCCCCGATTTTAATCGCACCACCATTGGCGGCTATGCTTTCAGCTGTCTACGCCCTAAATTCTGGAATTCCCTCCCTAAACCTCTCTACCTCTCTCTCTTCCTTTAAGATGCTCCATAAAAACCTAACTCTTTGATTATACTTTTGGTCACCTGTCCTAATAACTTCTTATGTGGCCCGGTGTCAAATTTTGTTTGATAATGCTGCTGTGAAGCACCTTGGGACATTTTACTGCTTCAAAGGCACTATATAAATGTGAGTTGTTGTTGTTGTTGTTGTTGTTGATGGTGATGATGATGATGATGATGATGTAGCAGATCCCACAGCACTATGGACTATGAGAACAAGAGCAGAAGAGATCTCCTGATGCCCTGGCCACATTTTATCTTGAATCCAAATGTCACCACAAAAGATTATCTGGTTATTTATCTTTTTGCTGTTTGTGGGATCTTGCTGTGCGCAAATTGGCTGCTGTGTTTCCCTATATCATAACAATGGCTACACTTCAAAAAATACTGAAAGCTCTTTGGGGCATCCTGAGGTCATGAAATGAGTTATATAAATGCAAAGTCTAAAAAGAAAGTGCTAAAAATCTCAATTTAAAGAGGAAAAATGTGCATAACAGATGAATTAGCTTCTGAGGAAGAAAGATAGGTTAATATTTCAGATGCCAACCTTCGTCAGAAGTGCTCTAATTAACCTAAATTTCTGTCTCAGATGTTGATCGACCTGCTGTGCATTCTGTTTTAGTTTAAGCTCTGTAATGTGTTGTACACTATTTTGTGTGCATGGCTCGTGCCACAGGTAATTAAAATGATGGTGTGAAATGCAAGTCATAGATCTTCTATACCACATGGTAAACAGATGTACTCTCTCTGGAATATACTGCAAAGCATTTCAGCATCTGCTGGCTCCAATACAATAAACACGTTGTCTGTAGGGCTGCAGACTCTGGGGTAGAATTTCCATTTTGGATGCAATGGGCACAAATTGTGCCTGAGATTTGAGGTGGCTGGGTTACAGTACGAGTTTCTGGTAAAAGGCATTTGCATAATCACAAACGCAAAGTCTTCCATGAACCAGTGCAATCCGGCAGCGTAGCAGACAGTAATCGTTTCTTTCTCTTTGCAATAAAAAATATTCATAGATGGATTTAAGAAGTATTTAAGAGTGGTAACCTGGTGCAGTTTTATTAAAACAGCTGAAAATGGGTTTATCACAAAAAATAAGCATTTTGAATAAAGATGTCCAGTCCTCCTGTGAGTAACCTGACTTTAAATCACTGAAAATGACTTTAAAAAACTATTCTGAACCATTTAATAGTTTCATTAGTGTACACGAGTCAGTTTCTTGGGAAATTAAAGATGTTTTAATATGTAAAAATGTTTAAAACGTACACTAGTGCCTGTGTGCCTAAGAAAACAAGCTTAATTTGAAGACCCTCCTCGAAGTGGTCAGTTTTGTGGGCAGGGCCGGCTTCAGCACAATGAATTTTGAACCAACACAAAAGGTCGCGGAAAATCAAATTACGCTGAGTGAAAGAAATTCCTCGATCTTTAGCGCTGATTCAGTCTAGCAGAAACTCTACCCCTCTGTGTCTGTTCTGTGAATTTTTGACATTGCACTAATGCAGAATCTGTAGAGTAACCGCAGTTTATGCAATGCTAAGTTGGATTTCGGTCACCCATCAGAAACGTCTCAAAGAGGACGTCTTTCTCACTGCTTCACCTTCACCCCAGTTGCAGCATTCGTTCCACCTTCTCACATCCAACCCGCTAGGAAATGAGCACCATGTAAGCTTGGAGATATTGTGCACATATAATAAATACACACATATACGCAACAAGAAACCCACACAATGGGGGCAATTTTAACTTTGAGCAGTAATGTAAAACAATGGGGGTAATTTTAACTTTAAGCAGCAATGTAAAACAATGGGGATAATTTTAACTTTGAGCGGTAATGTCAAACAATGGGGGCAATTTTAACTTTGAGCAGTAATGTCAAACAATGGGGGTAATTTTAACATTAGACCATAAGACCATAAGAGATAGGAGCAGGAGTAGGCCATTTAGCCTCTCGAGACTGCTCCGCCATTTAATGAGATCATGGCTGATTTGATTTTTACCTCAACTCCACTTTCCCACCCTTTCCCCATATCCTTTGACTCCCTTGCGGATCAAAAATGTGTCTAACTCAGCCTTGAATGTATTCAATGATTCAGGCTCCACAGCTTTTGGGGTAAAGAATTCCAAAGATTCACGACCCTCTGGGAGAAGAAATTCCTCCTCATTTCCGTCTTAAATGGGTGACCCCTTATTCTGAGACTATGCCCCCTAGTTTTAGATTCCCCCATGAGGGGTAACATCCTCTCAGCATCTACCCTATCGAGTCCCCTCAGAATCTTGTATGTTTCAATAAGATCTCCTCTCATTCTTCTAAACTCCAATGAGTATAGACCCAACCTGTTCAATCTTTTCTCATAAGCCAACCCTTCCATACCCGGAATCAACCTAGTGAACCTTCTCTGAACTGTCTCCAATGCAAGTATGTCCTTCCTTAAATAAGGGAACCAGAACTGTACGCAGTACTCCAGGTGTGGACGGTAATGTCAAACTTTGGACGGTAATGTCAAACAATTGGGGCAATTTTAACTTTGAGCGGTAATGTCAAACAATGGCGAAAATTTTAACTTTGAGCAGTAGTGTCAAACAATGGGGGAAATATTAACTTTGGGTGGTAATGTCAAATAAAGGGGGTAAATTTAACTTTGATTGGTAATGTCAAACAATGGGGGTAATTTAACTTTGATTGGTAATGTCAAACAATGGGGGTAATTTTAACTTTGGACGGTAATGTCAAACAATGGGGGCAATTTTAAATTTGGATGGTAATGTCAAACAATGGGGGTAATTTTAAATTTGGATGGTAATGTCAAACAATGGGGGTAATTTTAACTTTGAGCGATAAAGTCAAACAATGGTTGTAATTTAACTTTGGGTGGAAATATCAAACAGTGGTGCTAATTTTAACTTTGAGCAGTAATATCAAACAATGGGGGGTAATTTAACTTTGGGTGGTAATGTCAAAAAATGGGGGTAATTTAACTTTGAGCAGTAATGTCAAACAATGGGGGTAATTTTAACTTTGAGCTGCAATGTCTACCAATGGGGGTAATTTTAACTTTGGATTGTAATGTCAAACAATGGGGGTAATTGAACTTTGGACGGTAATGTCTAACAATGAGGTTAATTTTAAATTTGAGCGTTAATTTCAAACAACGGTGGTAATTTTAACTTTGAATGGTAATGTAAAACAATGGGGGTAATTTTAACTTTGAATCGTAATATTGAACAGTGGGGTAATTTTAACTTTGAGCAGTGATGTCAACCAATGGGGTAATTTTAACTTTGGATGGTAATTTCAAAATAAAGGGGTAATTTAACTTTGAGCGGTAATGTCAAACAATGGGGTTAATTTTAACTTTGGATAGTAATTTCATACAATGGGGGTCATTTATCTTTGAGTGGTAATGACAAACAATGGGAGTAAATTTAACTTTGGGTCATAATGTCAAACAATTGGGGTAATTTATCTTTGGGTCATAATGTCAAACAATGGGGGTAATTTATCTTTGGGTCATAATGTCAAACAATTGGGGTAATTTAACTTTGAGTGGTAATGTCAAACAATGGGGGTAATTTAACTTTGAGCGGTAATGTCAAACAATGGCGATAATTTTAACTTTGAGCAGTAATGTCAAACAATGGGGGTAATTTTAAATTTCAGCGGTAATGTCAAACAACGTGGGTAATTTTAACTTTGGATGGTAATGTCAAACAATGGGGGTAATTTTAACTTTGAGTGGTAATGTCAAAAAATGGGGGTAACTTTAACTTTGAGCGGTAATGTCAAACAATGGGGGTAATTTAACTTTGCGTGGTAATGTCAAACAGTGCGGTTAATTTTAACTTTGGGCGGTAATGTCAAACAATGGTGGTAATTGTAATTTTGAGTGGTAATGTCAATCAATGGGGGTAATTTAACTTTGAGCAGTGATGTCAAACAATGGGGGTGATTTAACTTTGAGAGGTAATGTCAAACAATGGGGGTAATTTAAATTTGGATGGTATTGTCAAACAATGGGCGTAACTTTCACTTTGAGTGATAAAGTCAAACAATGGTTGTAATTTAACTTTGGGTGGTAAAGTCAAAATGTGGGGCTAATTTTAACTTTGAGCAGTAATATCAAACAATTGGGGGTAATTTAATTTTGGACAGTAATGTCAAACAATGAGGGTAATTTAACTTTGGGTGATAATGTCAAAAAATGGGGGGTAATTTAACTTTGAGCGGTAATGTCAAACAATGGGGGTAATTTAACTTTGGGTGGTAATGTCAAAAAATGGGGGTAATTTTAACTTTGAGCGATAATGTCAACCATTGGGTTAATTTTAACTATGGATGCGAATGTCAAACAATGGGGGTAATTTAACTTTGGGTGGTAATGTCGAACAATGGGGGTAATTTAACTTTGGGTGGTAATGTCAAACAATGGGGGTAATTTAACTTTGAGTGGTAATGTCAAACAATGGTGGTAATTTAACTTTGGGTGGTAATGTCGAACAATGGGGGTAATTTAACTTTGGGTGGTAATGTCAAACAATGGGGGTAGTTTAACTTTGAGTGGTAATGTCAAACAATGGGGGTAATTTAACTTTGAGAGGTAATGTCAAACAATGGGGGTAATTTAACTTTGAGAGGTAATGTCAAACAATGGGGGTAATTTAACTTTGAGCAGTGATGTCAAACAATGGGAGTAATTTAACTTTGAGTGATAAAGTCAAACAATGGTTGTAATTTAAATTTGGGTGGTAAAGTCAAAATGTGGGGCTAATTTTAACTTTGAGCAGTAATATGAAACAAAGGGGGGTAATTTAACTTTGGACTGTAATGTCAAACAATGAGGGTAATTTAACTTTGGGTAGTAATGTCAAAAAATGGGGGTAATTTAACTTTGAGCGGTAATGTCAAACAATGGGGGTAATTTAACTTTGGGTGGTAATGTCAAAAAAATGGGGATAATTTAACTTTGGGTGGTAATGTCAAACAATGGGAGTAATTTAACTTTGAGCGGTGATGTCAAACAATGGGGGTAATTTTAACTTTGAGCAGTAATGTCAAACAATGGGGGTAATTTTAAATTTCAGCGGTAATGTCAAACAACGTGGGTAATTTTAACTTTGGATGGTAATGTCAAACAATGGGGGTAATTTTAACTTTGAGTGGTAATGTCAAAAAATGGGGGTAACTTTAACTTTGAGCGGTAATGTCAAACAATGGGGGTAATTTAACTTTGCGTGGTAATGTCAAACAGTGCGGTTAATTTTAACTTTGGGCGGTAATGTCAAACAATGGTGGTAATTGTAATTTTGAGTGGTAATGTCAATCAATGGGGGTAATTTAACTTTGAGCAGTGATGTCAAACAATGGGGGTGATTTAACTTTGAGAGGTAATGTCAAACAATGGGGGTAATTTAAATTTGGATGGTATTGTCAAACAATGGGCGTAACTTTCACTTTGAGTGATAAAGTCAAACAATGGTTGTAATTTAACTTTGGGTGGTAAAGTCAAAATGTGGGGCTAATTTTAACTTTGAGCAGTAATATCAAACAATTGGGGGTAATTTAATTTTGGACAGTAATGTCAAACAATGAGGGTAATTTAACTTTGGGTGATAATGTCAAAAAATGGGGGGTAATTTAACTTTGAGCGGTAATGTCAAACAATGGGGGTAATTTAACTTTGGGTGGTAATGTCAAAAAATGGGGGTAATTTTAACTTTGAGCGATAATGTCAACCATTGGGTTAATTTTAACTATGGATGCGAATGTCAAACAATGGGGGTAATTTAACTTTGGGTGGTAATGTCGAACAATGGGGGTAATTTAACTTTGGGTGGTAATGTCAAACAATGGGGGTAATTTAACTTTGAGTGGTAATGTCAAACAATGGTGGTAATTTAACTTTGGGTGGTAATGTCGAACAATGGGGGTAATTTAACTTTGGGTGGTAATGTCAAACAATGGGGGTAATTTAACTTTGAGTGGTAATGTCAAACAATGGTGGTAATTTAACTTTGGGTGGTAATGTCGAACAATGGGGGTAATTTAACTTTGGGTGGTAATGTCAAACAATGGGGGTAGTTTAACTTTGAGTGGTAATGTCAAACAATGGGGGTAATTTAACTTTGAGAGGTAATGTCAAACAATGGGGGTAATTTAACTTTGAGAGGTAATGTCAAACAATGGGGGTAATTTAACTTTGAGCAGTGATGTCAAACAATGGGAGTAATTTAACTTTGAGTGATAAAGTCAAACAATGGTTGTAATTTAAATTTGGGTGGTAAAGTCAAAATGTGGGGCTAATTTTAACTTTGAGCAGTAATATGAAACAAAGGGGGGTAATTTAACTTTGGACTGTAATGTCAAACAATGAGGGTAATTTAACTTTGGGTAGTAATGTCAAAAAATGGGGGTAATTTAACTTTGAGCGGTAATGTCAAACAATGGGGGTAATTTAACTTTGGGTGGTAATGTCAAAAAAATGGGGATAATTTAACTTTGGGTGGTAATGTCAAACAATGGGAGTAATTTAACTTTGAGCGGTGATGTCAAACAATGGGGGTAATTTTAACTTTGAGCAGTAATGTCAAACAATGGGGGTAATTTTAAATTTCAGCGGTAATGTCAAACAACGTGGGTAATTTTAACTTTGGATGGTAATGTCAAACAATGGGGGTAATTTTAACTTTGAGTGGTAATGTCAAAAAATGGGGGTAACTTTAACTTTGAGCGGTAATGTCAAACAATGGGGGTAATTTAACTTTGCGTGGTAATGTCAAACAGTGCGGTTAATTTTAACTTTGGGCAGTAATGTCAAACAATGGTGGTAATTGTAATTTTGAGTGGTAATGTCAATCAATGGGGGTAATTTAACTTTGAGCAGTGATGTCAAACAATGGGGGTGATTTAACTTTGAGAGGTAATGTCAAACAATGGGGGTAATTTAAATTTGGATGGTATTGTCAAACAATGGGCGTAACTTTCACTTTGAGTGATAAAGTCAAACAATGGTTGTAATTTAACTTTGGGTGGTAAAGTCAAAATGTGGGGCTAATTTTAACTTTGAGCAGTAATATCAAACAATTGGGGGTAATTTAATTTTGGACAGTAATGTCAAACAATGAGGGTAATTTAACTTTGGGTGATAATGTCAAAAAATGGGGGGTAATTTAACTTTGAGCGGTAATGTCAAACAATGGGGGTAATTTAACTTTGGGTGGTAATGTCAAAAAATGGGGGTAATTTTAACTTTGAGCGATAATGTCAACCATTGGGTTAATTTTAACTATGGATGCGAATGTCAAACAATGGGGGTAATTTAACTTTGGGTGGTAATGTCGAACAATGGGGGTAATTTAACTTTGGGTGGTAATGTCAAACAATGGGGGTAATTTAACTTTGAGTGGTAATGTCAAACAATGGTGCTAATTTAACTTTGGGTGGTAATGTCGAACAATGGGGGTAATTTAACTTTGGGTGGTAATGTCAAACAATGGGGGTAGTTTAACATTGAGTGGTGATGTCAAACAATGGGGGTAATTTAACTTTGAGAGGTAATGTCAAACAATGGGGGTAATTTAACTTTGAGAGGTAATGTCAAACAATGGGGGTAATTTAACTTTGAGCAGTGATGTCAAACAATGGGAGTAATTTAACTTTGAGTGATAAAGTCAAACAATGGTTGTAATTTAAATTTGGGTGGTAAAGTCAAAATGTGGGGCTAATTTTAACTTTGAGCAGTAATATGAAACAAAGGGGGGTAATTTAACTTTGGACTGTAATGTCAAACAATGAGGGTAATTTAACTTTGGGTAGTAATGTCAAAAAATGGGGGTAATTTAACTTTGAGCGGTAATGTCAAACAATGGGGGTAATTTAACTTTGGGTGGTAATGTCAAAAAAATGGGGATAATTTAACTTTGGGTGGTAATGTCAAACAATGGGAGTAATTTAACTTTGAGCGGTGATGTCAAACAATGGGGGTAATTTAACTTTGAGAGGTAATGTCAAACAATGGCGGTAATTTAACTTTGAGCAGTGATGTCAAACAATGGGGGTAATTTAACTTTGAGAGGTAATGTCAAACAATGGGGGTAATTTAACTTTGAGCGGTGATGTCAAACAATGGGGGTAATTTAAATTTGGATGGTATTGTCAAACAATGAGCGTAACTTTCACTTTGAGTGATAAAGTCAAACAATGGTTGTAATTTAACTTTGGGTGGTAAAGTCAAAATGTGGGGCTAATTTTAACTTTGAGCAATAATATCAAACAATTGGGGGTAATTTCACTTTGGACAGTAATGTCAAACAATGAGGGTAATTTAACTTTGGTGGTAATGTCAAAAAATGGGGGTAATTTAACTTTGGGTGGTAATGTCAAACAATGGGGGTAATTTTAACTTTGAGCGATAATGTCAACCATTGGGTTAATTTTAACTATGGATGGTAATGTCAAACAATGGGGGTAATTTTAACTTTGAGTGGTAATGTCAAACAATGGTGGTAATTTAACTTTGGGTGGTAATGTCAAACAATGGGGGTAATTTAACTTTGGGTGGTAATGTCAAACAATGGGGGTAATTTAACTTTGGGCGGTAATGTCAAACAATGGGGGTAATTTAACTTTGAGTGGTAATGTCAAACAATGGGGGTAATTTAACTTTGGACGGTAATGTCAAACAATGGGGGTAATTTAACTTTGGACGGTAGTGTCAAACAATGCGGTTAATTTTAACTTTGGGCGGTAATGTCAAACAATGGTGGTAATTGTAATTTTGAGTGGTAATGTCAATCAATGGGGGTAATTTTAACTTTGGACGGTGATATCAAACAATGGTGGTAAATTAACTTTGGATGGTAATGTCAAACAATGGGGGTAATTTTAACTTTGAGTGATAAAGTCAAAAAATGGGGGTAATTTAATTTTGAGCGGTAATGTCAAACAATGGGGGTAATTTAACTTTGAGAGGTAATGTCAAACAATGGGGGTAATTTAACTTTGGGTGGTAATGTCAAACAATGGGGGTAATTTAACTTTGAGCAGTGATGTCAAACAATGGGGGTAATTTAACTTTGAGAGGTAATGTCAAACAATGGGAGTAATTTAACTTTGAGCAGTGATGTCAAACAATGGGTGTAATTTAACTTTGAGAAGTAATGTCAAAAAATGGGGATAATTTAACTTTGAGTGGTAATGTCAAACAATGGGGGTAATTTAACTTTGAGCGGTGATGTCAAACAATGGCGGTAATTTAAATTTGGATGGTATTTTCAAACAATGAGCGTAACTTTCACTTTGAGTGATAAAGTCAAACAATGGTTGTAATTTAACTTTGGGTGGTAAAGTCAAAATGTGGGGCTAATTTTAACTTTGAGCAGTAATATCAAACAATTGGGGGTAATTTCACTTTGGACAGTAATGTCAAACAATGAGGGTAATTTAACTTTGGGTGGTAATGTCAAAAAATGGGGGTAATTTAACTTTGAGCGGTAATGTCAAACAATGGGGGTAATTTTAACTTTGAGCGATAATGTCAACCATTGGGTTAATTTTAACTATGGATGGTAATGTCAAACAATGGGGGTAATTTTAACTTTGAGTGGTAATGTCAAACAATGGTGGTAATTTAACTTTGGGTGGTAATGTCAAACAATGGGGGTAATTTAACTTTGGGCGGTAATGTCAAACAATGGGGGTAATTTAACTTTGAGTGGTAATGTCAAACAATGGTGGTAATTTAACTTTGGGTGGTAATGTCAAACAATGGGGGTAATTTAACTTTGGGTGGTAATGTCAAACAATGGGGGTAATTTAACTTTGGGTGGTAATGTCAAAAAATGGGGGTAATTTAACTTTGGGTGGTAATGTCAAACAATGGGGGTAATTTTAACTTTGAGTGGTAATGTCAAACAATGGTGGTAATTTAACTTTGGGTGGTAATCTCAAACAATGGGGGTAATTTAACTTTGAGCGGTAATGTCAAACAATGGGGGTAATTTAACTTTGGGTGGTAATGTCAAACAATGGGGGTAATTTAACTTTGGGTGGTAATGTCAAACAATGGGGGTAATTTAACTTTGAGCGGTAATGTCAAACAATGGTGGTAATTTAACTTTGCGTGGTAATGTCAAACAATGGGGGTAATTTAACTTTGGGCGGTAATGTCAAACAATGGGGGTAATTTAACTTTGCGTGGTAATGTCAAACAATGGGGGTAATTTAACTTTGGGCGGTAATGTCAAACAATGGGGGTAATTTAACTTTGGACGGTAATGTCAAACAATGGTGGTAATTGTAATTTTGAGTGGTAATGTCAATCAATGGGGTTAATTTTAACTTTGGACGGTGATATCAAACAATGGTGGTAAATTAACTTTGGATGGTAATGTCAAACAATGGGGGTAATTTTAACTTTGAGTGATAAAGTCAAAAAATGGGGGTAATTTAATTTTGAGCGGTAATGTCAAACAATGGGGGTAATTTAACTTTGGGTGGTAATGTCAAACAATGGGGGTAATTTAACTTTGAGAGGTAATGTCAAACAATGGGGGTAATTTAACTTTGGGTGGTAATGTCAAACAATGGGAGTAATTTAACTTTGAGCAGTGATGTCAAACAATGGGTGTAATTTAACTTTGAGAGGTAATGTCAAAAAATGGGGATAATTTAACATTGAGAGGTAATGTCAAACAATGGGGGTAATTTAACTTTGAGCGGTGATGTCAAACAATGGTGGTAATTTAAATTTGGATGGTATTGTCAAACAATGAGCGTAACTTTCACTTTGAGTGGTAATGTCAAACAATGGGTTAATTTTAACTATGGATGGTAATGTCAAACAATGGGGGTAATTTTAACTTTGAGTGGTAATGTCAAACAATGGTGGTAATTTAACTTTGGGTGGTAATGTCAAACATTGGGGGTAATTTAACTTTGAGTGGTAATGTCAAACAATGGTGGTAATTTAACTTTTGGTGGTAATGTCAAACAATGGGGGTAATTTAACTTTGGGTGGTAATGTCAAACAATGGGGGTAATTTAACTTTGGGTGGTAATGTCAAACAATTCGGGTAATTTAACTTTGAGTGGTAATGTCAAACAATGGGGGTAATTTAACTTTGGGCGGTAATGTCAAACAATGGGGGTAATTTAACTTTGGACGATAGTGTCAAACAATGCGGTTAATTTTAACTTTGGGCGGTAATGTCAAACAATGGTGGTAATTGTAATTTTGAGTGGTAATGTCAATCAATGGGGGTAATTTTAACTTTGGACGGTGATATCAAACAATGGGGGTAATTTTAACTTTGAGTGATAAAGTCAAACAATGGTTGTAATTTAAATTTGGGTGGTTAAGTCAAAATGTGGGGCTAATTTTAACTTTGAGCAGTAATATCAAACAAAGGGGGGTAATTTAACTTTGGACTGTAATGTCAAACAATGAGGGTAATTTAACTTTGGGTGGTAATGTCAAAAAATGGGGTAATTTAATTTTGAGCGGTAATGTCAAACAATGGGGGTAATTTAACTTTGGGTGGTAATGTCAAACAATGGGGGTAATTTAACTTTGAGCAGTGATGTCAAACAATGGGGGTAATTTAACTTTGAGAGGGAATGTCAAAAAATGGGGATAATTTAACTTTGAGAGGTAATGTCAAACAATGGGGGTAATTTAACTTTGGGTGGTAATGTCAAAAAATGGGGGTAATTTAACTTTGAGCGGTGATGTCAAACAATGGGGGTAATTTAACTTTGAGAGGTAATGTCAAAAAATGGGGATAATTTAACTTTGAGAGGTAATGTCAAAAAATGGGGATAATTTAACTTTGAGAGGTAATGTCAAAAAATGGGGATAATTTAACTTTGAGAGGTAATGTCAAACAATGGGGGTAATTTAACTTTGAGAGGTAATCTCAAAAAATGGGGATAATTTAACTTTGAGAGGTAATGTCAAAAAATGGGGATAATTCAACTTTGAGAGGTAATGTCAAACAATGGGGGTAATTTAACTTTGAGCAGTGATGTCAAAAAATGGGGATAATTTAACTTTGAGAGGTAATGTCAAGAAATGGGAATAATTTAACTTTGAGAGGTAATGTCAAAAAATGGGGATAATTTAACTTTGAGAGGTAATGTCAAAAAATGGGGATAATTTAACTTTGAGAGGTAATGTCAAAAAATGGGGATAATTTAACTTTGAGAGGTAATGTCAAACAATGGTGGTAATTTAACCTTGAGTGGTAATGTCAAACAATGGGGGTAATTTAACTTTGAGTGGTAATGTCAAACAATGGGGGTAATTAAACTTTGAGCGGTGATGTCAAACAATGGGGGTAATTTAACTTTGAGCGATAATGTCAACCATTGGGTTAATTTTAACTATGGATGGTAATGTCAAACAATGGGGGTAATTTAACTTTGGACGGTAATTTTCAACATTGGAGGTAATTTAACTTTGGACGGTAATGTCAAAAAACGAGGGTAATTTTAACTTTGGGTGGTAATGTCAAACAATGGGGGTAATTTAACCGTGAGCGGTAATGTCAAACAATGGGAGTAATATTAACTTTGAGAGGTAATGTCAAAAAAGGGGGTAATTTAACTTTGAGTGGTAATGTCAAACAATGGGGGTAATTTAACTTTGGGCGGTAATGTCAAACAATGGGGGTAATTTAACTTTGGACGGTAGTGTCAAACAATGCGGTTAATTTTAACTTTGGGCGGTAATGTCAAACAATGGTGGTAATTGTAATTTTGAGTGGTAATGTCAATCAATGGTGGTAATTTAACTTTGAGCAGTGATGTCAAACAATGGGGGTGATTTAACTTTGAGAGGTAATGTCAAACAATGCGGTTAATTTTAACTTTGGGCGGTAATGTCAAACAATGGGGGTAATTTAACTTTGGGTGGTAATGTCAAACAATGGGGGTAATTTAACTTTGAGAGGTAATGTCAAACAATGGGGGTAATTTTAACTTTGAGCGATAATGTCAACCATTGGGTTAATTTTAACTATGGATGGTAATGTCAAACAATGGGGGTAATTTTAACTTTGAGTGGTAATGTCAAACAATGGTGGTAATTTAACTTTGGGTGGTAATGTCAAACAATGGGGGTAATTTAACTTTGGGCGGTAATGTCAAACAATGGGGGTAATTTAACTTTGAGTGGTAATGTCAAACAATGGTGGTAATTTAACTTTGGGTGGTAATGTCAAACAATGGGGGTAATTTAACTTTGGGTGGTAATGTCAAACAATGGGGGTAATTTAACTTTGGGTGGTAATGTCAAAAAATGGGGGTAATTTAACTTTGGGTGGTAATGTCAAACAATGGGGGTAATTTTAACTTTGAGTGGTAATGTCAAACAATGGTGGTAATTTAACTTTGAGCGGTAATGTCAAACAATGGGGGTAATTTAACTTTGGGTGGTAATGTCAAACAATGGGGGTAATTTAACTTTGGGTGGTAATGTCAAACAATGGGGGTAATTTAACTTTGAGCGGTAATGTCAAACAATGGTGGTAATTTAACTTTGCGTGGTAATGTCAAACAATGGGGGTAATTTAACTTTGGGCGGTAATGTCAAACAATGGGGGTAATTTAACTTTGCGTGGTAATGTCAAACAATGGGGGTAATTTAACTTTGGGCGGTAATGTCAAACAATGGGGGTAATTTAACTTTGGACGGTAATGTCAAACAATGGTGGTAATTGTAATTTTGAGTGGTAATGTCAATCAATGGGGTTAATTTTAACTTTGGACGGTGATATCAAACAATGGTGGTAAATTAACTTTGGATGGTAATGTCAAACAATGGGGGTAATTTTAACTTTGAGTGATAAAGTCAAAAAATGGGGGTAATTTAATTTTGAGCGGTAATGTCAAACAATGGGGGTAATTTAACTTTGGGTGGTAATGTCAAACAATGGGGGTAATTTAACTTTGAGAGGTAATGTCAAACAATGGGGGTAATTTAACTTTGGGTGGTAATGTCAAACAATGGGAGTAATTTAACTTTGAGCAGTGATGTCAAACAATGGGTGTAATTTAACTTTGAGAGGTAATGTCAAAAAATGGGGATAATTTAACATTGAGAGGTAATGTCAAACAATGGGGGTAATTTAACTTTGAGCGGTGATGTCAAACAATGGTGGTAATTTAAATTTGGATGGTATTGTCAAACAATGAGCGTAACTTTCACTTTGAGTGATAAAGTCAAACAATGGTTGTAATTTAACTTTGGGTGGTAAAGTCAAAATGTGGGGCTAATTTTAACTTTGAGCAGTAATATCAAACAATTGGGGGTAATTTCACTTTGGACAGTAATGTCAAACAATGAGGGTAATTTAACTTTGGGTGGTAATGTCAAAAAATGGGGGTAATTTAACTTTGAGCGGTAATGTCAAACAATGGGGGTAATTTTAACTTTGAGCGATAATGTCAACCATTGGGTTAATTTTAACTATGGATGGTAATGTCAAACAATGGGGGTAATTTTAACTTTGAGTGGTAATGTCAAACAATGGTGGTAATTTAACTTTGGGTGGTAATGTCAAACATTGGGGGTAATTTAACTTTGAGTGGTAATGTCAAACAATGGTGGTAATTTAACTTTTGGTGGTAATGTCAAACAATGGGGGTAATTTAACTTTGGGTGGTAATGTCAAACAATGGGGGTAATTTAACTTTGGGTGGTAATGTCAAACAATTCGGGTAATTTAACTTTGAGTGGTAATGTCAAACAATGGGGGTAATTTAACTTTGGGCGGTAATGTCAAACAATGGGGGTAATTTAACTTTGGACGATAGTGTCAAACAATGCGGTTAATTTTAACTTTGGGCGGTAATGTCAAACAATGGTGGTAATTGTAATTTTGAGTGGTAATGTCAATCAATGGGGGTAATTTTAACTTTGGACGGTGATATCAAACAATGGGGGTAATTTTAACTTTGAGTGATAAAGTCAAACAATGGTTGTAATTTAAATTTGGGTGGTTAAGTCAAAATGTGGGGCTAATTTTAACTTTGAGCAGTAATATCAAACAAAGGGGGGTAATTTAACTTTGGACTGTAATGTCAAACAATGAGGGTAATTTAACTTTGGGTGGTAATGTCAAAAAATGGGGGTAATTTAATTTTGAGCGGTAATGTCAAACAATGGGGGTAATTTAACTTTGGGTGGTAATGTCAAACAATGGGGGTAATTTAACTTTGAGCAGTGATGTCAAACAATGGGGGTAATTTAACTTTGAGAGGGAATGTCAAAAAATGGGGATAATTTAACTTTGAGAGGTAATGTCAAACAATGGGGGTAATTTAACTTTGGGTGGTAATGTCAAAAAATGGGGGTAATTTAACTTTGAGCGGTGATGTCAAACAATGGGGGTAATTTAACTTTGAGAGGTAATGTCAAAAAATGGGGATAATTTAACTTTGAGAGGTAATGTCAAAAAATGGGGATAATTTAACTTTGAGAGGTAATGTCAAAAAATGGGGATAATTTAACTTTGAGAGGTAATGTCAAAAAATGGGGGTAATTTAACTTTGAGAGGTAATGTCAAACAATGGGGGTAATTTAACTTTGAGAGGTAATCTCAAAAAATGGGGATAATTTAACTTTGAGAGGTAATGTCAAGAAATGGGAATAATTTAACTTTGAGAGGTAATGTCAAAAAATGGGGATAATTTAACTTTGAGAGGTAATGTCAAAAAATGGGGATAATTTAACTTTGAGAGGTAATGTCAAAAAATGGGGATAATTTAACTTTGAGAGGTAATGTCAAACAATGGTGGTAATTTAACCTTGAGTGGTAATGTCAAACAATGGGGGTAATTTAACTTTGAGTGGTAATGTCAAACAATGGGGGTAATTAAACTTTGAGCGGTGATGTCAAACAATGGGGGTAATTTAACTTTGAGCGATAATGTCAACCATTGGGTTAATTTTAACTATGGATGGTAATGTCAAACAATGGGGGTAATTTAACTTTGGACGGTAATTTTCAACATTGGAGGTAATTTAACTTTGGACGGTAATGTCAAAAAACGAGGGTAATTTTAACTTTGGGTGGTAATGTCAAACAATGGGGGTAATTTAACCGTGAGCGGTAATGTCAAACAATGGGAGTAATATTAACTTTGAGAGGTAATGTCAAAAAAGGGGGTAATTTAACTTTGAGTGGTAATGTCAAACAATGGGGGTAATTTAACTTTGGGCGGTAATGTCAAACAATGGGGGTAATTTAACTTTGGACGGTAGTGTCAAACAATGCGGTTAATTTTAACTTTGGGCGGTAATGTCAAACAATGGTGGTAATTGTAATTTGGAGTGGTAATGTCAATCAATGGGGGTAATTTTAACTTTGGACGGTGATATCAAACAATGGGGGTAATTTTAACTTTGAGTGATAAAGTCAAACAATGGTTGTAATTTAAATTTGGGTGGTAAAGTCAAAATGTGGGGCTAATTTTAACTTTGAGCAGTAATATGAAACAAAGGGGGGTAATTTAACTTTGGACTGTAATGTCAAACAATTAGGGTAATTTAACTTTGGGTGGTAATGTCAAAAAATGGGGGTAATTTAACTTTGGGTGGTAATGTCAAAAAATGGGGGTAATTTAACTTTGGGTGGTAATGACAAAAAATGGGGGTAATTTAACTTTGGGTGGTAATGTCAAACAATGGGAGTAATTTAACTTTGAGCAGTGATGTCAAACAATGGGGGTAATTTAACTTTGGGTGGTAATGTCAAACAATGCGGTTAATTTTAACTTTGGGCGGTGATGTCAAACAATGGTGGTAATTGTAATTTTGAGTGGTAATGTCAATCAATGGGGGTAATTTAACTTTGAGCGGTGATGTCAAACAATGGGGGTGATTTAACTTTGAGAGGTAATGTCAAACAATGGGGGTAATTTAACTTTGAGCGGTGATGTCAAACAATGCGGGTAATTTTAACTTTGGGCGGTAATGTCAAACAATGGTGGTAATTGTAATTTTGAGTGGTAATGTCAATCAATGGTGGTAATTTAACTTTGAGCAGTGATGTCAAACAATGGGGGTGATTTAACTTTGAGAGGTAATGTCAAACAATGCGGTTAATTTTAACTTTGGGCGGTAATGTCAAACAATGGGGGTAATTTAAATTTGGGTGGTAAAGTCAAAATGTGGGGCTAATTTTAACTTTGAGCAGTAATATCAAACAATTGGGGGTAATTTAACTTTGGACAATAATGTCAAACAATGAGGGTAATTTAACTTTGGGTGATAATGTCAAAAAATGGGGGTAATTTAACTTTGAGCGGTAATGTCAAACAATGGGGGTAATTTAAATTTGGGTGGTAAAGTCAAAATGTGGGGCTAATTTTAACTTTGAGCAGTAATATCAAACAATTGGGGGTAATTTAACTTTGGACAATAATGTCAAACAATGAGGGTAATTTAACTTTGGGTGATAATGTCAAAAAATGGGGGTAATTTAACTTTGAGCGGTAATGTCAAACAATGGGGGTAATTTAACTTTGGGTGGTAATGTCAAAAAATGGGGGTAATTTAACTTTGAGCGGTAATGTCAAACAATTGGGGGTAATTTAACTTTGGACAATAATGTCAAACAATGAGGGTAATTTAACTTTGGGTGATAATGTCAAAAAATGGGGGTAATTTAACTTTGAGCGGTAATGTCAAACAATGGGGGTAATTTAACTTTGGGTGGTAATGTCAAAAAATGGGGGTAATTTAACTTTGAGCGGTAATGTCAAACAATGGGGGTAATTTAACTTTGGGTGGTAATGGCAAACAATGGGAATAATTTTAACTTTGAGCGATAATGTCATACAATGGGGGCAATTTTAACCTTGAGCTGTAAAGTCAAGCAATGGTGGTAATATTAGCTTTGAGCTGTAATGTCTACCAATGGGGTAACTTTAACTTTGGATGGTCATGTCAAACAATGGGGGTAATTTAACTTTGGACAGTAATGTCAAACAATGGGGGTAATATTAACTTTGGGTGGTAATGTCAAACAATGGGGTAATTTTAACTTTGAGCAGCAAAGTCAAACGATGCAGTTAACTTTAACTTTGAGCAGTAATGTCAATCAATTGGGCAATTTTAACTTTGGATGGTGATGTCAAACAATGAGGGTAATTTAACTTTGGACAGTAATGTCAAACAATGTGGGTAATTTTAACTTTGGACAGTAATGTCAAACAATGTGGGTAATTTTAACTTTGGGCGGTAATGTCTAACAATGGGGGTAATTTTAACTTTGGACAGTAATATCAAAGAATGGGGGTAATTTTAACTTTGGACGGTAATGCCAAACAATGGGGGTAATTTTAACTTTGGACAGTAATGTCAAACAATGTGGGTAATTTTAACTTTGAGCAGTAATATCAAAGAATGGGGGTAATTTTAACTTTGGATGGTAATGTCAAACAATGGGGGTAATTTTAACTTTGAGCGGTAATGTTAAAAAATGGAGGTAATTTTATCTTTGGTCAGTAATATCCACCCATTATACAGCTAGCCCGATGGAGAGGACATCCTTGCGGGGAGGTTTGCTAGCACTGTTGGGGGGGGTTTAAACTAACTTGGCAGGGGGATGGGATACAGAGTGGAGCTACAATAGGGGGTGATGCGCAGCCAAATATTGAGAAAAAAACAAGTCAGCTTGGAAGACAGGGCAAATATGTAAGAGCAAGGCTGGATGGCATCTATTTTAATGCAAGGAGTCTTGCAAATAAGGTGGATGAACTGAAGGTGTTGATAAACACATGGGAGTATGACATTGTTGCTGTCACAGAGACATGGTTGAGGGAGGGGCAAGACTGGCAGCTCAATATTCCGGGGTACAGAATCTTCAGGCGAGACAGAGGGGGAGGTATAAGAGGAGGGGGGGTCGCAATATTAATTAAAGAATCAATTACTGCCATAAGGAGGGATGATATATTAGCAGGTTCCTCAAATGAGGCCATATGGGTGGAGCTTAAAAACAAAAAGGGGGCAAGCACTTTGATGGGAGTGTACTATAGACCCCCAAACAGTCAGGGGGAGATAGAGGAACAGATATGTAGGCAAATCTCAGAAAATTGTGCAAATAATAGGGTAATAATAGTGGGGGATTTTAACTTCCCCAATATTAACTGGGATACTCAGAGTGTAAAAGGCTTAGAGGGTACAAAATTCTTAACGCGCATCCAGGAGAGCTTTTTGAGCCAGCATGTAGAAAGTCCTACAAGAGAGGGGGCGGTACTGGACCTAATTCTAGGGAATGAGTCCGGCCAAGTGGAAGAAGTGCTAGTAGGTGAGCACTTTGGTGACAGTGACCATAATTCAGTGAGATTTAAGGTGGTCATGGAAAAGGACAGGGAGGGGCCGGAAATAAAGGTTCTAAATTGGGGGAAGGCCGATTTTAATAGGATAAGGCAGGATCTGGCCAAAATGGACTGGGATCAGCTGCTTGTAGGAAAATCCGCATCGGAGCAATGGGGGTCTTTCAGAAGGGAGATTGAGACCATACAATGGCAACATGTTCCCGTAAAGGTCAAGGGTGGTTCCAAGAACTCCAGGGAACCTTGGATGTCAGGGGATATACGAGAATGGATTAGGAAAAAAAGGAGGGCTTTTGGCAGATACAAAAGGCTAAATACGGAGGAAGCCCTAGAGGAGTACAGGGGGATACTTAAAAAGGAAATTAGGAGATCAAGGAGGGGCCATGAAATAACACTGGCGAGCAAAATAAAGGAAAATCCTAAGATGTTTTATAAGTATATTAAGGGTAAGAGGATGACTAGGGAAAAAATAGGGCCCATTAGGGACAAAAATGGCAATCTGTGTGTGGAGCCGGAAGATGAAGGAGGGGTTCTAAATGAATTTTTTGCATCTGTTTTCACTATGGAGAAGGACGACGTAGACAGAGAAATACGACAGGGGGACTGTGATATACTCGAACATATTAACATCGAGCGGGAGGAGGTATTGGCGGTTTTAGCAGGCCTAAAAATGGATAAATCCCCAGGCCCGGACGAAATGTATCCCAGGCTACTGTGTGAGGCAAAGGAGGAGATTGCGGGGGCTCTAACACATATATTCAGAACCTCTCTGGCCACAGGGGATGTGCCAGAGGACTGGAGAACCGCCAATGTAGTACCATTATTCAAGAAGGGGAGTAGGGAAAAACCGAGGAACTACAGGCCAGTGAGCCTAACATCAGTGGTAGGAAAATTATTGGAAAAAATTCTGAAGGACAAAATTAGTCTCCACTTGGAGAAGCAAGGATTAATCAGGGATAGTCAACATGGCTTTGTCAAGGGAAGATCATGTCTGACTAATTTGATTGAATTTTTTGAGGGGGTGACTAGGCGTGTGGATGAGGGTAACGCAGTGGATGTGGTATACATGGATTTCAGTAAGGCCTTCGATAAAGTCCCGCACAGGAGACTGGTCAAGAAGGTACAAGCCCATGGAATCCAGGGTGCCTTGGCACTTTGGATACAAAACTGGCTTAGTGGCAGAAGGCAGAGGGTGATGGTCGAAGGTTGTTTTTGTGACTGGAAGCCTGTGGCCAGTGGGGTACCACAGGGATCTGTGCTGGGGCCCTTGCTGTTTGTGGTCTACATTAACGACTTGGATATGAATGTAAAAGGTATGATCAGTTAGTTCGCTGATGATACAAAAATTGGTAGGGTGGTAAATAGCGAGGAGGATAGCCTCAGTCTGCAGGACGATATAGATGGGTTGGTCAGATGGGCGGAACAGTGGCAAATGGAATTTAACCCGGAAAAGTGTGAGGTGATGCACTTTGGAGGGACTAAAAAGGCAAGGGAATACACAATGAATGGGAAGACCCTAGGCAAGACAGAGGGTCAGAGGGATCTTGGTGTGCAAGTTCACAGATCCCTGAAGGCGGCGGAACAGGTAGATAAGGTGGTAAAGAAGGCATATGGGATACTTGCCTTTATTAGCCGAGGCATAGAACATAAGAGCAAGGAGGTTATGATGGAGCTGTATAAAACACTGGTTAGGCCACAGCTGGAGTACTGTGTGCAGTTCTGGTCGCCGCACTACAGGAAGGATGTGATCGCTTTGGAGAGGGTGCAGAGGAGATTCACCAGGATGTTACCAGGGCTGGAGCGCTTCAGCTATGAAGAGAGACTGGGAAGATTGGGTTTGTTTTCCTTGGAGCAGAGGAGGCTGAGAGGGGACATGATTGAGGTGTACAAAATTATGAGGGGCATAGATAGGATGGATACTAAGGAGCTTTTTCCCTTCGTTGAGGGTTCTATAACAAGGGGGCATAGATTCAAGGTAAAAGGCGGGAGGTTTAGAGGGGATTTGAGAAAGAACTTTTTCACCCAGAGGGTGGTTGGAGTCTGGAACTCACTGCCTGAAAGGGTTGTGGAGGCAGGAACCCTCACAACATTCAAGAAGCATTTGGATGAGCACTTGAAATGCCATAGCATACAAGGCTACGGACCAAATGCTGGAATATGGGATTAGATTAGACTGGGCTTGATGGCCGGCGCGGACACGATGGGCCGAAGGGCCTCTATCCGTGCTGTATAACTCTATGACTCTATGACAATCAGGTGGGTTACATAATGAGCGCTTAATTGGATATCAGCCGTTTTACCATCTCCCAAAGTTAAAATTACCCCCAAGATGTTTCCATTATACACCAGAGGTGCCCATTCAGAGAAAAGGATCCTCCCCACCTGCCCAACAGTTCCAGCACTGTGAACTCAGACACCACAGTTGTGTTATTTGTGTGAACTCACTCTTCGGTCTTTCACTTCTGTCTGAAGTGTGTGCAGGATTTGTATAAAGGCAGTGGAGGGTCAACATGACTTGTCTGTTGGAATTCCGCCATTTAGATTTTTGGTGTCAGACACAACTTGTAACCAAATTAAAGTTTTAAAGTTTACCAAACGCCCAGGTGATCTATTGGGTAGTTGTAAACTCCCGTCAGCTCTGTTTTAATGTTCCAAATTTCACAGACAATGCCTCTATACTGTACTGAATGATAAACCTGCATGGTTCAGCTTTGCCTCAGCAGGGAATGATGCAAGTGGGTCAATAGAACTCAGCGACATTTCAGTTCCACGGTCAGCTCCGCTGTATGAAAACGAAACTGCAGGCTGTGTGCCATGTGGCATTTCTGTACTATGGACAGCTGCAATCTAAGCAAGGTTTATCCGTGTAAAGTATGCTGTATAGTTTCAGCCCCACAGACAGCTCCAATCTGATCATTTTCCTCCCTGATCCAACATACAACATTCACTGCTTTCATTGTGGTGTATTTTCTCCAAGCACACATGAACACAATACCAGTCACAAGATGCTTTCTGCCGTTGTGACCCATATCTCCACCACCTTTATTACTTAATCTACACGTATTTACCTCCACAATACTCGGTCTGCTTGCTGTATTACACAGTAACACCACTGAGCATCGAAAGGCATTTCAAACATCAACTAATGAATGACCTGCAAAAATTCCAAAGCAGAAATTTCACTGAGGAATTCAGATGGCAATGTAAAGACAGCAATGTAACCTCGTGTTTCTTCATTGGTACCTCAGCCTTAACATGACGTTACAGTTTTAATTCACTTTGTGGCAGAGGGCGGGGGAGTGTGTGGTGTTGGGGGAGATGATTAGATGAAAATCTCCCTGCCTGATACGATGAATGCACAAGACTACATGTAATTCAGGTGCAAAGTCATAATCCCACTCAGACAGGCCACACGGTGAGCATTATGGCGAAAGGCAAAATATAGAGGCCATACTGTACCTGTCCTCGGAGTGTTTGATGGGACAGTGTAGAGGGAGCTTTACTCTGTATCTAACCCGTGCTGTACCTGCCCTGGGAGTGTTTGATGGGACAGTGTAGAGGGAGCTTTACTCTGTATCGAACCCGTGCTGTACCTGCCCTGGGAGTGTTTGATGGGACAGTGTAAGTGAATATTTTCTTTAGCAGTGTCTTAATAATGAAATGTAAATCCTTAAAGTGGGCAGGAGTGGGGAAGCACTCCCTTCTGCAGTATCGTGGCATTACTGATTTCAGAGGGGTGACACTAACAAGCTACAATTTGGAGGCACTGAGGAAGTACTAATATCTACATTGATTGACATTACAATCGATAATGCAGTAGCACCACTATTTTCAGAAGGATGGTATTACTATCTACAATGGGGTGGTATTACAATCTACAATGGGGTGGTATTACCATCTACAATGGGGTGGTATTACAATCTACAATGGGGTGGTATTACTATCTGCAATGAGATGGTATTACCATCTACAATGGGGTGGTATTACGATCTACAATGAGGTGGTATTACTATCTGCAATGAGATGGTATTACCATCTACAATGGGGTGGTATTACCATCTACAATGGGGTGGTATTACCATCTACAATGGGGTGGTATTACAATCTACAATGGGGTGGTATTACAATCTACAATGGGGTGGTATTACAATCTACAATGGGGTGGTATTACCATCTACAATGGGGTGGTATTACAATCTACAATGGGGTGGTATTACTATCTGCAATGAGATGGTATTACTATCTACAATGAGATGGTATTACCATCTACAATGGGGTGGTATTACGATCTACAATGGGATGGTATTACTATCTACAATGAGGTGGTATTACTATCTACAATGGGATGGTATTACTATCTACAATGGGGTGGTATTACTATCTACAATGGGGTGGTATTACTAACTACAATGGGGTGGCCTTACTATCTACAATGGGGTAGTATTACTATCTACAATGGGATTATATTACTACCTACAATGAGGTGGTATTACTATCTACAATGGGATGGTATTACTATCTACAATGGGGTGGTATTACTATCTACAATGGGGTGATATTACTATCTACAATGGGGTGGCATTACTATCTACAATGGAGTGGTATTACTATCTACAATGGGGTGGTATTACAATCTACAATGGGGTGGCCTTACTATCTACAATGGAGTGGTATTACTACCTACAATGAGGTGGTATTACTATCTACAATGGGATGGTATTACTATCTACAATGGGATGGTATTACTATCTACAATGGGGTGGTATTACTATCTACAATGGGATTATATTACTATCTACAATGAGGTGGTATTACTATCTACAATGGGATGGTATTACTATCTACAATGGGGTGATATTACTATCTACAATGGGGTGATATTACTATCTACAATGGGGTGGCATTACTATCTACAATGGAGTGGTATTACTATCTACAATGGAGTGGTATTACTATCTACAATGGGATGGTATTACTATTTACAATGGGGTGGTATTACTAGCTACAATGGGGTGGTATTACAATCTACAATGGGGTGGCCTTACTATCTACAATGGGGTGGTATTACTATCTACAATGGGATGGTATTACTATCTACAATGGGGTGGTATTACTATCTACAATGGGGTGGTATTAGTATCTACAATGGGGTGATATTACTATCTACAATGGGATGGCATTACTATCTACAATGGAGTGGTATTACTATCTACAATGGGGTGGTATTACTATCTACAATGGGGTGGCATTACTATCTACAATGGAGTGGTATTACTATCTACAATGGAGTGGTATTACTATTTACAATGGGATGGTATTACTATTTACAATGGGGTGGCATTACTATCTACAATGGAGTGGTATTACTATCTACAATGAGGTGGTATTACCATCTACAATGATGTGGCATTACTATCTTCAATGGAATGGTATTATTATCTACAATGATGTGGTATTACTATCTTAAATGGGATGGTATTACCGTCTACCAGGGATAGTACCACCCATTAAAGAGGATGTACTAGCATATACAATGGTGGGGCATTACTATCTTCAAATGCAGTTGTACTACTATTGACAATGCGGTGGAAACAGTGGAGTGACACTACATTTGACAGTGAGGTGGTGAGAGTAGCATGGCATTATCATTGAAAGTGGCGTGGCATTATCATTGACACTGGAGTGGTGACATTGGGATGGGACTACCTTTGACAGTGGATTCACACTATCATTGACGGTGGGTTTACAATAATAACTTGCATTTATACAGCACCTTTAATGTTGTAAAATGTCCCAAGATGCTTCACAGGAGCGATTATCAAATAAAATTTGACACCGAGCCACATAAGGAGATATTAAGACAGGTGATCAAAAACTTGGTCAAAGAGGTAGGATTTAATGAGCATCTTAAAGGAGGAGAGAGAGGTTAGAGAGGCGGAGAGGTTTAGGGAGGGAATTCCAGAGCTTAGGGCCTAGACAGCTGAAGGCACAGCCGCCAATGGTGGAGTGATTAAAATGGGGATGCGCAAGAGGCTAGAATTGTAAGAGTGTAGAGATCTAGGTGGGTTGTAGGGCTGGAGGAGGTTACAGAGAAAGGGAGGGGCGAGGCCATAGAGGGATTTGAAAACAAGAATGAGAATTTTGAAATCCAGGTGTCCCCAGACCGGGAGCCAATGTAAGTCAGCGAGCATAGGGGTGATGGGTGAACGGGACTTGGTGTGAGTTAGGATATGGGCAGCAGAGTTTTGGATGAGCTCAAGTTTATGGAGAGTGCAAGATAGGACGCCTGCCAGGAGAGCATTGGAATAGCCAACTCTGGAGGTAACAAAGGCATGGATGAGGATTTCAGAAGCAGATGAGCTGAGTCAGGGATGGAGATGGGTAATGTTACGGAGGTGGAAGTAGACGGTCTTGGTGATGGAGAGAACATGTGGTTGGAAGCTCATCTCAGGGTCAAATAGGACGCAAAGGTTGCGAACAACCTGGTTCAGCCTTAGAGGGCCAGGGAGAGGGATGGAGTCGGTGGCTGGGAATAGAGTCTGCGGCGGGGACAAAAGACAATGCTCAGTCTTCCCAATATTTAGTTGGAGGAAACTTTTGCTCAGTTGGTCAAGCAATGTGACAAATGAGAGTCAGTGGAGGAGTCGAGGGAGGTGATGGTGAGGTAGAGCTGGGTGTCATCAGCGTACATGTGAAATCTGACGTGTATTCGGATGCTGTCGCCGACGAGCAGCATGTAGATCAGAATTAGGAGGCAGCCAAGGGAAGATCTTTGGGGAACTCCAGAGGTAACAGTACGGGAGCGGCAAGAGGCGCCATTGGTGATACTCTGGCTACGACTGAATAGATAGGAATGGAACCAGGTGAATGCAGTCCCACTCAGCAGGACGACGGAGGAGAGGCATTGGAGGAGGTCAACCATGTCAAAGGCTGCAGACAGGTCGAGAAGGATGAGGAGGGATAGTTTACATAGGATGCCATTTGTGACCTTGGTAAGGGCTAGTTCAGTACTGTGGCAGGGATAAACCTGATTGGAGGGATTCAAACATGGAAATACGGGAAAGATGGGCATGGATTTGGGAGGCGACAACACGTTCAAGAACTTTGGAGAAGAAAGGGAGGTTGCAGATGGGGCGGTAGTTTGCAAGGACAGAGGGGTCAAGGGTGTTTTTTTTGAGGAGGGGGGTGATGACGGCAGATTTAAAGGGGGCGGTGTCAGTATCTGAGGCGAAGGAAGCGTTAACAATATCAGCTAACATGAGAGCCAGGAAGGGAAGCTGGGTGGTCAGCAGTTTGGAGATAATAGGGTCGAGGGAGCAGGAGGTGTGTCTCATGACCAAGATGAGTTCAGAGAGGGCATGAGGGGAGATAGGAGAGAAACTAGAGAAAGATGCAAGTTCAGGGCCAGGGCCGAGGGAAACCTTAGGGGAAGTTTGGCTCGGTGGGCTCGGGGAAGGGAGGGAAGCAGCAGAGGCAGCTGAATGGATGGTCTCAATCTTAGTGACAAAGAAGTCCATGAGCTCCTCGCACTTTTTGTCAGAGGTGAGGGTGGAGGAGGAAGAGGAGAGGGGTATAAGAAGATGGTTTGCAGTGAAGTAGAGAAGCCAGGGGTTATCTTTGCATTCCAGGATGATCCTGGAATAGTGAGCAGTTTTGGCAGAAGAGAGCAGGACCCGATAGTGCTTGATGTGGTCCAGCCAGATCTGGCGATGAATGGCTAAACCAGTTGTCCGCCATAAACATTTAAGTTTGCATCCCTTGGACTTAAGGGAGCAGCGATGAGGGCCATATCAGGGGGAACGACCAGGGTGAGAGAGAGTAATGGTTTTAATGGGGACAAGGGCATCAAAGGTGGACGTGAGGGTGTGATTGAGCAGATCGGTAGCTGCAGAAATATCGTGGTGAATGGAGGGCTGACAGAGGGCTGACTATCAGTAGGTTAACAGTATCATTGACAGTGGGTAGACTATCGTTGCCAGTGAATAGACACTACCATTGGCTAGGGGTTGACACTATCATTCACTGTGGATTGACACTACCATTGTCAGTGGATTGACACTATAATTGACAGTGGATTGAGACTATCATTCACAGTGGATTGACACTATCATTGACAGTGGATTGACACTATCATTGACAGTGGATTGACACTATCATTCACAGTGGATTGACACTATCATTCACAGTGGATTGACACTATAATTGACAGTGGATTGGCACTATAATTGACAGTTGACTGACACTATCATTGACAGTGGATTGACACTATCATTCACAGTGGGTTGAGACCATCATTGACAGTGGATTGACACTATCATTCACAGTGGATTGACACTATCATTCACAGTGGATTGACACTATAATTGACAGTGGATTGGCACTATAATTGACAGTTGACTGACACTATCATTCACAGTGGGTTGAGACCATCATTGACAGTGGATTGACACTATCATTGACAGTGGATTGACACTTTCATTGACAGTGGATTGAGACCATCATTGACAGTGGGTTGAGACTATCATTCACAGTGGATTGGCACTATAATTGACAGTGGATTGACACTTTCATTGACAGTGGATTGAGACCATCATTGACAGTGGGTTGAGACTATCATTCACAGTGGATTGGCACTATAATTGACAGTGGATTGACACTATCATTGACAGTGGATTGGCACTATCATTCACAGTGGGTTGAGACTATCATTGACAGTGGATTGACACTATCATTGACAGTGGATTGACACTTTCATTGACAGTGGATTGAGACTATTATTGACAGTGGATTGACACTATCATTGACAGTGGATTGACACTATCATTGACAGTGGATTGACACTATCATTCACAGTGGATTGACACTATCATTCACAGTGGATTGACACTACCATTCACCGCAGATTGACACTATCATTGACAGTGGATTGACACTATCATTGACAGTGGATTGACACTACCATTCACAGTGGATTGACACTACCATTCACAGTGGAGTGAGACTATCATTGACAGTGGATTGACACTACCATTCATAGTGGATTGACACTATTATTGAAAGTGGATTGAGACTATCATTCACAGTGGATTGACACTATTATTGACAGTGGATTGAGACTATCATTCACTGTGGATTGACACTACCATTCATAGTGGATTGACACTGTCACTGACAGTGGATTGACACTACCATTCACTGCAGATTGACACTATTATTGACAGTGGATTGAGACTATCATTCATTGTGGATTGACACTATCACTGACAGTGGATTGACACTACCGTTCACCACAGATTGACACTATTATTGACAATGGATTGACACTATCATTGACAGTGGATTGACACTACCGTTCACCGCAGATTGACACTATTATTGACAGTGGATTGAAACTATCATTCACTGTTGATTGACACTATCATTCACAGTGGATTGACACTACCATTCACAGTGGATTGAGGCTATGATTCACTGTGGATTGACACTATTATTGACAGTGGATTGACACTACCATTGACAGTAGATTGATACTATCACTGACAGTGGATTGAGACTATCATTGACAGTGGATTGACACTACCATTGACAGTAGATTGACACTATCACTGACAATGCATTGACACTACCATTGACAGTGGATTGACACTACGATTCACAGTGGATTGACACTATCATTGACAGTGGATTGACACTATTATTGACAGTGAGGTGACACTGTCATTGACAGTTGGGTGACACTATCTTTGACAGTGGGGTGACACTATCATTGACAGTGAGGTGACACTATTATTGACAGTGAGGTGACACTGTCATTGACAGTGAGGTGACACTATCTTTGACAGTGGGGTGACACTATCATTGACAGTGGGGTGACTGAATTATATGCTGATGTTCATTTGGTTACTCACACCCGGTGTGTGTGGGAAGGTCCCCTCTCATCATATGGCTTGTGGGAGCCCATATGTCCCTCCCGCCATATAGGACTAACCACCCTGTCAGTTGGTGTAATGATGGCTACGGCCATGGAAGATGCGTTCATGTCACCGCCTATCATTGACAGTGGGGTGACCGTACTATGTACAGCTCCATTCATTCACTAACTGCTGTATCAGTGATTCACAGGTGACAGCTCATTTCCTAAGCACTGTTATAATGTGCTGCAGTAATTACTTACACACCAATAAATAACTAAATCATGGGCAGATCTTTGTGTATTGGAAGAACCTAATCCCCTGTTTTATAGGCTATGTCTGCAATTTACTCTGTACTTCCCTTCCAATTTTTAGACTCTCAGTTATTTTGCTTTAAACAAGGAGATTTGTTGCCTCAGTTATTAAACATGCCACAATGCTCCCATGATAGCTAAGTGGGTAAACAAACTGCCCAGTTAGTAGTAATAAGGCATCACAGACCCTCAGGACCCAGGTTCAATCCCTGATTCTGAGCTGATTCTGCCTCACTACTCCTGGGTTTAAGAAGGAAACATAAATCAGGGTTCCTACTCCTAAGCACAATCCTGGAAGAGAAGGGGAGACAGTCAGCACATTCAGAGGGGGGAGGGGGGGGGGGAGAGTCAGCACAGGAGGGGGTCAGGGAACTGAGGGGGAAAGAATATTCGTCTCACTGAGCTGGAAGCATCAGCATTCTCATTATCGTATTTGAACTGATCAATAAAAATCAAAAACAGCAGACAAATGAAAAGATTGAACTTGAATTTATACAGGACTTTAACACATCCTCAGGATGTCCTAAAGTGCTTTACAATCAATGGGTGGCTTTTGAAGTACAACCCCTTTTGTTATTGCACACAGCAAGATCCCACTAACAACAAATGAATGACAAGACTTTGTTTTGGTCAAGGGAGGAACACTGGTCTGAGTACCAGGAGAACTCACTGCTCTTCTTCAAACAGTGCTGCCTACTGAACCACCAGTGTTTAACTTCTCATCCGAAAAACAGCACTTCCAACAGTGTAGCACTCCCTCAGTACTGTACTGGAGTGCCAGCCTGGATTATGTTCTCAAATGTGGAGCGAGCCTTTGGCTCAGTGGTGGCATTCCCACCTCTGAGTTAGGCAGTGCAGAGTTCGAACTCTGCTCCAGACAGTGGCGGAAAGTGGAGATCGGAGCTCTGAATTATATGCTGACATTCATTTGGTTACTCACACCCGGTGTGTGTGGGAAGGCCCGCTCTCATCATATGGCTTGTGGGAGCCCATAAGGCCCTCCTGCCGTACAGGACAAACCACCCTGAGGGCTGGTGTAATGATGGCTACGGCCATGGAAGATGCGTTCATGTCACCGCCTGTCAGACTGTTAATCAGCCTGTGAATTCTTCCACCACTTCACACTGTTCTCCAGGGGAAGAGTGCAAAGATACGAAAACAATAACACCGCCAGACTGTTAATCAGCCTGTGAATCCTTCTACCACTTCACACTGTTCTCCAGGGGAAGAGTGCAAAGATACGAAAACAATAACACCGCCACCCTGTCAGACTGTTAATCAGCCAGAGAATCTTTCCACTACTTCACACTGTTCTCCAGGGGAAGAGTGCGAAGATATGAAAACAACAACATGTGCATGTCTCTGGGGTGGGGCTTGAACCTACAACCTTCTGACTCAGAGTTAAGTGTTACCACTAAGCCAAAGCTGACAGTTAGACAATTAAATCAGAGAATCGTTCAAAGCAGATGTTTTGTCCGAAGTACTTCAATAAAAAAATTCTCTACATAAATCAAACTGCTCCTGTCCCTAATGGCTAGCTCCAATGAATTATTGTCCCAATTATCCATTAATGATCAGACTGAAATGGCCAGCATTAACACTGGAGAATGAACTTACTTTGCATTGAGTTTTGATGCTAAAATATCATAAAACAAGAAACACGAGCCCTCTAGCTCATTAACTTTATTCAGCAGGTAACTGAGACATACAGGTTCAATCTGGGATTGGTACTGGGTCAGCTGATCTCAGCCAGCAGTGAGAGTGGGTGGGGAGTTGGCGTGCTACAATTAACCTCCCTGAGTTAAAGAGACGAGGGGAAAATCAGCTAGGGTTTGCACTCTTGATCACTATCCAGTGACCCCCCTGCTAGAAAGTGATGGTGTGGACATTGAATAAGGACAGATCAGCTTCTGTGATGCCTTCCACAGTCAAATAATCTCTTCTATCTGGGCCCAGACCATGGGTAGGGTTCCTGAGGGCTGCTTGTGCTGTCGAACTGTATTCCAACAAGAGTCGCTGTCTTCAGGGGGGTACAGTCAATATTTGCAAAGAACAATGGGACGAAAAGAAACCCGGAGCGAGGAATGCTCATTTGCCCATTTAGTCTGTCCCTTCCACAGAACATGCACTAGCTGTCCTCACATGGCCTCTTCAGAGAAGGCAATTCAGTGCTTGCCTCTGCTTTCCTAAACACACTTGCAAAAACTCCAGTCTTACATCTTTGAGTTACACTCGTTGCCTGTCCAATGACCCAAACAGCGCAGGAACCATTATGTTCCCCACAGTATTTGTTCATCTCTCAACTTGCTTTCTAGCCTCCTTTCCCATTCCTAAAGCAGAGTATTGCTTTGGTTGGGAGCCTAGTCCACTTATTGACTGTTCTGAGGAAAAAAACAACCCTTTGTCTCATTTAGAGGCTTGTTTAATTATGACATCGAATTAGATCAAAACTACAGCACAGAAACAGGCCATTCGGCCCAACTGGTCTATGCCGACATTTATCCTCCACACAAGCCTCCTCCCTCCCTACATTATCTAACCCTATCAGGATCCCCTTCCATTCCTTTCTCCCTCTAGCTTCCACATTCTAACCACTCTCTGGGTAAAGAAGTTTCTCTTGAATTCCCTATTGGATTTATTAACGATTATTTTATATTTATGACCTCTAGTTTTGGACTCTCCCTCACAAGTGGAAACATTTTCTCTACATCTACCCTTTCATAATCTTAAAGATCTCTATCAGGTCACCCCTCAGCCTTCTCTTTTCTAGAGAAAAGGGACCTAGTCTGTTCAGCCTTTCTTGATAAGGATATCCTCTCAGTTCTGATATCATCCATGTGAATTTTTTTGCACCCTCTCCAATGCCTCTATATCCCTTCTATAGTATGGAGACCAGAACTGTGCACAGTACGCCAAGTATGGTCTAACCAAGGTTCTATACAAATTTAATATAACTTCTCTGCTTTTCTACTCTATCCCTCTAGAAACAAATCCCAGTGCTTGATCTGCCTTTTTTGTGGCCTTATTAACCTGCATTGCTATTTTTAGTGATTTGTGTATCTGTACCCCCAGATCCCTCTGCTCCTTCACCCCATTTAGACTCTTATTATCCAAACAGTATGTGGCCTCCATATTCTCCCTACCAAAATGCACCACCTCACACTTATCCATATTGAAATTCATTTGCCAATTACATGCCCATTCTGCAAGTTTATTAATGTCTTCTTGTATTTTGACACATTCTTCCTTTGTATTAACTACAACCCCCAAATTGATGTCGTCCACAAATTTTGAAATTGCAATTCCGATTCCCAAATCCAAATCGCTGTTGTAAATTGTGAACAACAGTGATCCCAGCACCGATCCCTGTGGAACACCACTTCCCACCTTTTGCCAGTCTGAGTAGCTACCCTTAACCCCTACTCTCTGTTTTCTGCTTTGTAGCCAAATTGCTATCCATTCTGCTACCAGTCCCCTGACTCCACAAGCTCTGACCTTAGTCATGAGTCTACAATACAGTACCTTATCGAAGGCCTTTTGAAAATCTAAATATGTTACATCTACTACATTACCCTTGTCAACTCTTTCTGTTACTTCAAAGAATTCAATAAGGTTGGTCAAGCATGACCTTCCCTTCTGAAATCCGTGCTGACTATTCTTTATTATATTTTTGTTCTCTAGATATTTTTCTATTACATCTTTGAGTAAAGATTCCATTATCTTTCCTATCATTGATGTTAAGCTAACTGTTCTTTAGTTCCCTGGTCTTTTTCTATCTCCCTATTTAAATATAGGAATAACATTAGCTGTCTGCCAATCCTCTGGCCCTGAATCCTTTTCTAATGAATTTTTATATATGTAAAAGTGCCTCTGCTATCGCTTCCCTAACTTGTTTTAATATTCGAGAATGCAATCTATCTGGACCAGGGGTTTTATCCTTTCTAAGTTTGATTAGTTTATCAATTATCTCCCCCCTTTCTATCTTAAATGTTTTTATATCTTTTTTGATCTCTTCTTCTAATGTCCTGCTCACCTTGTTAGTCTCCCTGGTAAATACTGCGGCAAAGTAACTATTCAGTATTTCTGCTATTTTGCTGCCATTAACTATGAATTTATCTTGTGAATTTCTTAGTGGCCCTATCCCTATTTGTTATTGATGTGTCTGTAGAATATTTTACTATTTCTTTTTATATTCCTTGATAATCTAATCTTGTATTTCCTCTTTGCTTTCCTAATTGTTTTTTTACTTCTTTCCTAACCTCTTCATATTCCCTTTTGTCATCCTCTCCTTTATTGTCTATGTATTTAGTGAATGCCTTTTTCTTTAGTTTCAATTTTACCCTGATCTCTTTATTCATCCATGGTGTTTCATTACTGGCTAGTTAGTTCTTGCTTTTTAGAGGAATATATTTCTTCTGAATTCTCGATCTCTGTTTTAACAGATTTCCCACTGCTGGTCTATCTCATTGTCTGTCAATAGTTTCTTTCCAATTTACCTTCCTTAGTTCCACTCTTATCCCCTCAAAATTAGCTTTTTTTCCAATCTATTACTTTGGTCTTAGTCTTATGTCCTTCTCAATCATTATTTTAAACCTTATTATGTTGTGATCGCTATTGCCTAGATGTTCCCCCACACTTACTTCTCTTATCTGCTCTGGTTCATTTCCCATTACTAGATCCAGCAGTGATTCCTCTCTTGGGCTTCTCACATACTGGGTAAGAAAGGAGTCCTGTACACACTGTAAAAACTCCATTCCCTTTTCCCCTTTCCCCACCTCTTCTTGCCAGTTTATTTGGGGGTAGTTGAAATCTCCCATGATTATTATTCCACGTTTTTTACTCATTTCATAGATTTGTCTACATATTTCATCCTCCACTCCCCTTCCACTATTAGGTGGTCTGTAGAATATGCCTATTAAGGTGATCAATCCCTTCTTATCCTTTGTCTCAATCCACGTGGATTCTGTTTCTGTCTTAATGTCCTCTAGTCCTGCACCCATGGGCCAAGCAGTTACATCATCTAGGCCTGCCTGCAGTTTGTGGACTGGATCATGTCCTCTCTGGAGTTTCAGCTCAGCTCAGTGAGTCTTTCTCCAGAGCCTTGAAGTCCCAGACCTTTCTTTGTTGCTATTCTCTGAACCTCAGCACTCCAGGCTGTCCAAAACTGCGGCAATATTCTAAATGTGGCCTGCACGGGTTGGAGTAACTTCTTTGGACTTATAATCATATCTCCTTGAAATGTTGTCCAATACCAAATTCACACTGACTGGATACTTTCAATGATCCTTTGCCTTTATCTACCTTAGTTAATGGACTAGCGCTGCCAGTTTAACGTCACTAAATGATGCTGCTTCAAACTGCACTCTCCGTCTAATGTCACTAACCAGTGCTAGCAGTCTATTATGACTAACCGGTGCTAGCAGTCTATCATCACTAACTGGTGCTAGCAGTCTAACATCACTAACTGATACTAGCAGTCTAACATCACTAACCAGTCCAATGTCACTAATCGGTGCTACCAGTCTAACATCACTAACTGGTGCTAGCAGTCTAACATCACTAACCAGTCCAATGTCACTAATCGGTGCTACCAGTCTAACATCACTAACTGGTGCTAGCAGTCGTACATTAGTAACCACTGCTAGCAGTCTAATGTGACTAACCAGTGCTAGCAGTCCAATATCATTAACCAGTGCTAGCAGTCTAAAGTCACTAACCAGTGCTAGTAATCTAATGTGATGAACAGGTGGTAGCAGTCCATTGTCACTAATCAGTGCTGCCAGTCGAGCATCACTAGCCAGTGCTAGTGGTCTAACATGACTAACCAGTGCTAGCAGTCCAATATCACTAATCAGCGCTAGCAGTCTAAATTCACTAACCAGTGCTAGCAATCTACCAACACTAACCTGTCGAATGACACTAATCGGTGCTGTCAATTGAACATCATTAACCAGTGCTAGCAGTCTAACATCACTAACCAGTGCTTGCAGTCTAATGTCACTAACCGATGCTGCCAGTCGAACATCATAAACCAATGCTAGCAGCCTAATGTGACTAACCGGTGCTGGCAGTCTAACATCACTAACCAGCACCAGCAGTCTAATGTGATTAACCAGTGCTGGCAGTCTAACATCACTAACCAGTGCTAGCAGTCTAATGTCACTAACCAGTGCTAGCAGCCAATTGCCACTAACCGGTGCTGTCAGTCGACCATTAATAACCAGTACTAGCAGTCTAACATCACCATTGCCTCCCAAATCTGTGCCCATCTTTCCCACAACTCCATGTTTGAATCCTTCTAATCAGGTTTCCGCCCCTGCCACAGTACTGAAACGGCCCTTATCAAAGTCACAAATGACATCCGATGTGACTGTGACCGTGGTAACCTATCCCTCCTCATCCTTCTCCACCTGTCTGCAGCCTCTGACACGGTTGACCACACCATCCTCCTCCAACGCCTCTCCTCCGTTGTCCAGCTGGGTGGGACTGCGCTCACCTGCAATGGCTTCTCTTCCCGATCCTGCACCGTTACCTCTGGAGTTCCCCAAGGATCTATCCTTGGCCCCCACTTATTTCTCATCTACATGCTATCCCTCGGCAACACCATCCGAAAACACATCAGATTCTATATATACGCTGACGACGCACACCTCTACTTCACCTCCACCTTGCTCGACCCCTCCACTGTCCCACACTTCTCACACTGCTTCTCCAACAGTGCAAAAATTTCCTCTAACTGAATGTTGGGAAGACCGAAGCCATTGTCTTTGGTGCCTGCTGCAAACTCCAAACCCTAGTCACCAACTCCATCCCTCTCCCTGGCCACTGTCTGAGGCTGAACCTTGGCATCCAATTTGACCCTGAGATGAGCTTCCGACCACATATCCACTCCGTCACCAAGACCGCCTACTTCCACCTCCATAATATCGCCCGTCTCCGCCCCTGCCTCAGTTCATCCGTGCCTTTGTTACCCCCAGACTTGACTATTCCAATCCTCTCCTGGCCAGCCTCCCTTCTTCAACCCTCCATAAACTTGAGCTCATCCAAAGCTCTGCTGCCCATATCCTAACTTGTACCAAGTCCTGTTCACCCATCACCCCTGTTCTCGCTGACCTCCATTGGCTCCCGGTCCAGGAATGCCTTGATTTCAAAATTGTCATCCTTGTTTTCAATTCCCTCCATGGCCTCACCCCTCTCTATCTCTGTGACCTCCTCCAGCCCTACAACCCTCCGAGATCTCAATGCTCCTCCAATTCTGGCCTCTTGCGCATCTGCTATTTTAATTGCAGCGCCTTCAGGGGGAAAACTCTCCAATGGCTGGAGTCATACCTAGCACAAAGGAAGATGGTAATGGTTGTTGGAGGCCAATCATCTCAGCCCCAGGGCATTGCTGCAGGAGTTCCTCAGGGCAGTGTCCTAGGCCCAAACATCTTCAGCTGCTTCATCAATGACCATCCCTCCATCATAAGGTCAGAAATGGGGATGTTCGCTGATGATTGCACAGTGTTCAGTTCCATTCGCAACCCCTCAGATAATGAAGCAGTCCGAGCCCGCATGCAGCAAGACCTGGACAACATGCAGGCTTGGGCTGATTAGTGGCAAGTAACATTTGCGCCAGACAAGTGCCAGGCAATGACCATCTCCAACAGGAGAGGGTCTAACCACCTCCCCTTGACATTCAACGGCATTACCATCGCCGAATCCCCCACCATCAACATCCTGGGGGTCACCACTGACCAGAAACTTAACTGGACCAGCCATATAAATACTGTGACTACAAGAGCAGGTCAGAGGCTGGGTATTCTGCAACGAGTGACTCACCTCCTGACTCCCCAAAGCCTTTCCACCATCTACAAGGCACAAGTCAGGAGTGTGATGGAATACTCTCCACTTGCCTGGATGAGTGCAGCTCCAACAACACTTAAGAAGCTCGACACCATCCAGGACAAAGCAGCCCGCTTGATTGGCACCCCATCCACCATCCTAAACATTCACTCCCTTCACCACCGGCGCACTGTGGCTGCAGTGTGTATCATCCACAGGATGCACTGCAGCAACTCGCTAAGGCTTCTTCGACAGCACCTCCCAAACCCGCGACCTCTACCACCTAGAAGGACAAGGGCAGCAGGCACATGGGAACAACACCACCTGCACGTTCCCCTCCAAGTCACACACCATCCCGACTTGGAAATATATCGCCGTTCCTTCATCATCGCTGGGTCAAAATCCTGGAACTCCCTTCCTAACAGCATTGTGGGAGAACCTTCACCACACGGACTGCAGCGGTTCAAGAAGGCGGCTCACTACCACCTTCTCAAGGGCAATTAGGGATGGGCAATAAATGCCGGCTTTGCCAGCGACGCCCACATCCCATGAACGAATTTTTAAAAAACCATTGCCGGCCATGCCCATTGCTGCCTAGGCCCTCAGCTATGGAATTCCCTCCCTAAACCTCTCCACCTCTCTACCTCTCTCTCCTCCTTTAAGATGCTCCTTAAAACCTATCTCTTTGGCCAACCTTTTGGTCACCTGTCCTAAAACCTCCTTATGTGGCTCGGTGTCAATTTTTTCTTGATAAACGCTTTTGTGAAATGCCTTGGGACATTAAAGGTGCTATATAAATACAAGTTGTTGTTGTTGTTTTTGTTGTTGCTGCTGCTGCTGGAAGTCTAATATCACTAACCAGTGCTAGCAGTCTAACATCATTAGCCAATGCTGCCAGTCCAATGACACTAATCGGTGCTGCCAATCGAATATCACTAACCAGTGCTAGCAGTTTAACATCACTAATTGGCAATAACGGTTCAACATCTCTAACCGGTGCTGTCAGTCGAACATCACTAACTGGTGCTAGCGGTCCAATTTGACAAACCGATGTGAGCAGTCTAACATTACTAACCAGTGCTGGCAGTCAAATGTTATTAACTGACAATGCCAATCCAATGTCAAAAGCCACACTACCAATGCAATGTCACTAACTGGCACTGCCAATCCAATGTCACTAATTGGCACTGCCAGTCAAATATCACTAGCTGGCACTGCTAATTCAATGTCACTAACTCACACTGCCAATCCAATGTCATTAAATCGCACTGCCAATCCAATGTCACTAACTAGCACTGATAACTGATGTCACTAACTGATACTGCTGGTCGAATGTCACTAACTGGCACTGCTAATCTAATGTCACTAATTCACACCACTATTCCAACGTCACTAACTTACACTGCCAGTTGAATGTCACAAACTGACACTACTAATCCACTGTCACTAACTAACACTGCTAGTAGAATGTCACTAGCTGGCACTGCCAATCCAACGTCACTAACTGACACTGCCAATCCAATGTCACTAACTCACACTGGCAATCCAATGTCACTAACTCACACTGGCAATCCAATTTCACTAACTGGCACTGCCAATCCATAGTCATTAACCGACACTGGCAATCCAATGTCACTAACTGGCACTGCTGCTTTAACATCACGAACTGGCACTGCTGGTCAAAAACCACTAACTGACACTGGCAATTCTATTTCACAAACTAGCATTGGTAATCCAATGTCACTAACTGAAACAGGCAATCCAAAGTCACTAACTGACACTGGCAATCAAATGTCACTAACTGGCACTGCCAATTCAATGTTAGTAACTGGCGCTGCAGGTTTAATGTCACAATCTGACACTGACAATCCAATCTCATTAACTGGCACTGCAAAACCAATGCCAATAACGGGCATTGCCAATCCAATGTAACTAACTGGCACTGGCAATCTAATGTAACTAACAGGCACTGGCAATCTAAGGTCACTAACTGACACTGGCAACCCAATGACATTAACTGACACGGCTGCTCTAATGTCACAAACTGGAACTGATGGTCCAATGCCACTAACTGACTCTGGCAGTCTAATGTCACTAACTGGCACTTGAAAACCAATGTCACTAACTGACACTGGCAAACCAATATCACTAACTGCTACACACACTGCCAATCCAATGTTAGTAACTGGCACTGCAAATCCAATGTCAGTAACTGACATTGGCAATGCAATTTCACAACCTGGCACTGTGAATCCAGTGTCAGAAACTGGCACTGCAAATCCAATGTCAATAACTGGCACTGCCAATGCAAAGTCACAAACTGGCATTGAAAATCCAATGTCAATAATTGACACTGACAATCCAATGTCAATATCTGGCACTGCCAATTCAATGTCATGAACCGGCACTGATATTCCAATCACACTCACTGACACTGCCAATCCAATGTCACTAACTTACACTGGCAATCCACTGTCACTAACCAACACTGGCAATCCAATGTCAATAACTCGCACTGGCAATCCAATCTCACTAATTGACAATGGCAACTCAATGTCACTAACTGACACTGCTAATCTAACATCTCAAACTGGGACTGCCAATCCAATGTGACTAACTGGCACTGCCAATAACATGTCACTAATGGGCACTGCCAATCCAATGTCAGTAACTGGCACGGCCAATCCAATGTCACTAACTGGCAAAGCTCATCCAATGTCACTAACTGGCACTGCAAATCCAATGTCAATAACTGGCTCTGCTAATCCAATGTCATTGACTGGCACTGGCAATCTAATGTCACTAATTGACACTGCCAATTCAATTTCCAAAACTGACACTGCGAATCAAATCGCACTAACTGGCACAGTTAATCCAAGGTCACTAACTTCCACTGGCAATTCAATGTCAATAATTGGCACTGCCAATCCAATGTCACTAATTGGCACTGGCAATCTAATGTCACTAACTGACACTGGCAAACCAATGTCACTAACTGACACTGGCAATCCACTGTCACTAACCAACACTGGTAATTAATTGGCACAGTTAATCCAATGTCACTCACTGGCACTGCCAATTCAATGTCACTAACTAGCACTGCAATCCAATGTCACTAACTGCCACTGGCAATCCAATGTCAATAATTGGCACTGCCAATCCAATGTCACTAATTGGCACTGGCAATCTAATGTCGCTAACTGACACTGGCAAACCAATGTCACTAACTGACACTGGCAATCCACTGTCACTAACTGACACTGGCAATCCACTGTCACTAACCAACACTGGTAATTAACTGGCACAGTTAATCCAATGTCACTCACTGGCACTGCCAATTCAATGTCACTAACTAGCACTGCAATCCAATGTCACTAACTGGCACTGGCAATCCAATGTCACTAACTGGTACTGGCAATCCAATGTCACTAACAGGCACTGCAATACAATGTCACTATCGGGCACAGCTGATCCAATGTCACGAACTGGCACTGGCAATCTAATGTCACTAATGACACTGGCAATCCAATGTCACTAATTGGAACTGCCAATCTAATGTCACTAACTGGAACTGCCAATCCAATGTCACTAACTGACACTGGCAATCCAATGTCACTAACTGGCACTGCCAATCCAATGTCACTAACTGGCACTGGCAATCTAACGTCACAAACTGACACAAGCAATCCAATGACACTAACTGGCACTGCCATTCTAATGTCACTAACTTGCATTTTTAATCAAATGTCACAAACTGGCACTGCTGCTCTAATGCCACTAACTGACACTGGCAATCCAATGTCATTAACTGGAACTGGCAAACCAATGTCACTAACTGACACTGGCAATCCACTGTCACTAACCAACACTGGCAATCCATGTAATTAACTCACACTGGCAATCCAATCTCACTAATTGACACTGGCAACTTAATGTTACAAACTGGCACTGCCAATTCACTATCACTAACTGGCACTGCTGGACGAATCTCACTACCTGCCACTGCCAATCCAATGTCACGAACTGACACTGCCAATCCAATGTCACTAACAGGCACTGCCAATCCAATGTCACGAACTGACACTGCCAATCCAATGTCACAAACTGGCACGGCCAATCCAATGTCACTAACTGGCACTGCCACTTTAATGTCACAACATGGGACTGCTGGTCCAAAGCCACTAACTGACACTGGCATTTCTATTTCACAAACTAGCATTGGTGATCCAATGTCTCCAACTGACACAGGCAATCCAATGTCACTAACTGACATTGGCAATCAAATGTCACTAACTGGCACTGCCAATTTAATGTTAATAACTGGAAATGCAGGTCTAATGTCACAACCTGGCACTGTGAATACAATGTCAGTAACTGGCACTGCAAATCCAAGGTCAATACTTGGCACTGCCAATGCAAAGTCACAAACTGGCACTGAAAATACAATGTTAATAACTGACCCTCCCAATTTAATGTCACAAACCGGCACTGATATTCCAATCACACTCACTGACACTGGCAATCCACTGTCACTAACTTACACTGACAATCCAATGTCACTAACTTACACTGACAATCCAATGTCAGTTACTCACACTGGTAATCCCATGTTACTACCCAATTGCCCAGGAATGTCCTGTCCACAAAAAGCAGACAAATCCAATCCGGCCAATTACCGCCACATCACTCTACTCTCAATCATCAGCAAAGTGATGGAAGGTGTCGTCGACAGTGCTATCAAGCGGCACTTACTCACCAATAACCTGCTCACCGATGCTCAGTTTGAGTTCCGCCAGGACCACCCGGCTCCAGACCTCATTACAGCCTTGGTCCAAACATGGACAAAAGAGCTGAATTCCAGAGGTGAGGTGAGAGTGACTGCCCTTGACATCAAGGCAGCATTTGACCGAGTGTGGCACCAAGGAGCCCTAGTGAAATTGAAGTTAATGGGAATCAGGGGGGAAACTCTCCATTGGCTGGAGTCATACCTAGCACAAAGGAAGATGGTAGTGGTTGTTGGAGACCAATCATCTCAGCCCCAGGACATTGCTGCAGGAGTTCCTCAGGGCAGTGTCCTAGGCCCAAACATCTTCAGCTGCTTCATCAATGACTTTCCCTCCATCATAAGGTCAGAAATGGGGATGTTCGCTGATGATTGCACAGTGTTCAGTTCCATTCGCAACCCCTCAAATAATGAAGCAGTCCGAGCCCGCATGCAGCAAGACGTGGACAACATCCAGGCTTGGGCTCATAAATGGCAAGTAACATTCGCACCAGACAAGTGCCAGGCAATGACCATCTCCAACAAGAGAGAGTCTAACCACCTCCCCTTGACATTCAACGGCATTAGCATCGCCAAATCCCCCACCATCAACATCCTGGGGGTCACCATTGACCAGAAACTTAACTGGACCAGCCATATAAATACTGTGGCTACAAGAGCAGGTCAGAGGCTGGGTATTCTGCGGTGAGTGACTCACCTCCTGACTCCCCAAAGCCTTTCCACCATCTACAAGGCACAAGTCAAGAGTGTGATGGAATACTCTCCACTTGACTGGATGAGTGCAGCTCCAACAACACTTAAGAAGATCGACACCATCCAGGACAAAGCAGCCTGCTTGATTGGCACCCCATCCGCCACCCTAAACATTCACTCCCTTCACCACCAGTGCACAGTGGCTGCAGTGTGTACCATCCACAGGATGCACTGCAGCAACTTGCCAAGGCTTCTTCGACAGCACCTTACAAACCCGCGACCTCCACCACCTAGAAGGACAAGATCAGCAGGTACATGGGAACAACACAACCTGCACATTCCCCTCCAAGTCACACACCATCCCGACTTGGAAATATATCACCGTTCCTCCATCGTCGCTGGGTCAAAATCCTGGAACTCCCTTCCTAACAGCACTGTGGGAGAACCGTCACCACACGGACTGCAGCAGTTCAAGAAGGCGGCTCACCACCACCTTCTCAAGGGCAATTAGGGATGGGCATTAAATGCTGGCCTCGCCAGCAACGCCCACAGCCCATGAACGAATAAAAAACAAAACTGGCACTGGCAATCTAATGTCACTAACTGACACTGGCAATCCAATGTCACTAACTGGCACTGGCAATCCAATGTCACTAACTGGCACTGCCAATCCAATGACACTAACTGGCACTGCCAATCCAATGACACTAACTGGCACTGCCAATCCAATGACACTAACTGACACTGCCGCTCTATTGTCACGAACTGGCACTGACAATCCAATGTCAATAACTGGCACTGCCGCTTTAATGTCACAAACTGGAACTGCTGGTCCAATGTCACTAACTGGCACTGGCAATCCAATGTCACTAATTCGCAATGGCAATCAAGTCTCACTAATTAACACTGGCAATCCAATGTCACTAACTAGCACTGCTGGTCAAAAACCACTAACTGACAATGGCAATTCTATTTCACAAACTAGCATTGGTAATCCAATGTTACTAACTGAAACAGGCAATCAAATGTCACTAACTGACACTGGCAATTCAATGTTAGTAACTGACACTGGCAATTCAATGTTAGTAACTGACACTGGCAATTCAATGCTAGTAACTGGCACTGCAGGTCTAATGTCACAACCTGGCACTGTGAATCCAAGGTCAATAACTGGCACTGCCAATGCAAAGTCACAAACTGGCACTGATATTCCAATCACACTCACTTACACTGGCAATCCACTGACATTAGCTGGCACTGCAAAACCAATGTCAATAACTGGCACTGCCAATCCAATGTCACGACCTGGCACTGCCAATCCAATGCAAAAAATGGCACTGCCGATCCAATTTAACTAACTGGCACTGGCAATCTAATGTCACGAACTGACACTGGCAATCCAATGTAACTAACTGGCACTTCAATCCAATGTCACCAACTGGCACTGCAATCCAATGTGTCTAACTAGCACAGCCAATCGAATGTCATTCACTGTCCCTGCCAATCCAATGACACTAACTGACACTGCCGCTCTAATGTCACGAACTGGCACTGACAATCCACTGCCACTAATTGGTACTGCCACTCTAATGTCACAAAATGGAACTCCTGGTCCAATGCCACGAACTGACTCTGGCAGTCTAATGTCACTAACTAGCACTGGAAAACCAATGTCACTAACTGACACTGGCAAATCAATGTCACTAACTGACACTGCCAATCCAATGTTGGTAACTGGCACTACAGGTCTAATGTCACAACCTGGCACTGTGAATACAATGTCAGTAACTGGCACTGCAAATCCAAGGTCAATAACTGGCACTGCCAATTCAATGTCACGAACCGGCACTGATATTCCAATCACACTCACTGACACTGCCAATCCAATGTCACTAACTTACACTGGCAATCCAATGTCACTAACCAACACTGGCAATCCAATGTTAATAACTCGCACTGGCAATCCAATCTCAATTAATGACACTGGCAACTCAATGTCATTAACTGACACTGCTAATCTAACGTCTCAAACAGGGACTGCCAATCCAATGTTACTAACTGGCACTGACAATATGATGTCAGTAACTGGCACGGCCGATCCAATGTCACTAACTGGCACGGCCGATCCAATGTCACTAACTGGCACGGCCGATCCAATGTCACTAACTGGCACGGCCCATCCAATGTCACTAACTGGGACTGCGAATCCAATGTCACTAACTGGCTCTGTCAAATCAATGTACAAATTGGCACTGGCAATCCAATGTCACTAACTGGCACTGCCAATCCAATGTCACTAAAGGAAACTGCCAATCCAATGTCACGAACTGGCACAGCTGATCCAATGTCACTAAATGCACCGGCAATCCAATGTCACTAGCTGGCACTGGCAATCTAACATCACAAACTGGCATTGTCGGTCCAAAGCCACTAACTGACACTGGTAATTCTATTTCACAAACCAGCATTGCCAATCCAATAACACTAACTGGCACTGCCACTCTAATGTCACCAACTTGAACATTTAATCAAATGTCACCAACCGGCAGTGCCATTCTACTGTCACGAATTGGCACTGCTGGTCAAAAGCCACTAACTGACACTGGCAATCCAATTTCACTAACTGGCACGGCCGATCCAATGTCACTATTTGGCACTGCGAATCCAATATCAGTAACTGACATTGGCAATGCAATGTCATTAACTGGCATTGATAATCCAATGTCAATAACTGACACTGTAAATCCAATGGCACTAACTGGAACAGTTAATCCAATGTCACTCAGTGGCACTGCCAATCCAATGTCACTCAGGGGAACTGCCAATCCAATGTCATGAACTCGCACTGACAATCTAAAGCCACTAACTGACACTGGCAATTCTATTTCACAAACCAGCATTGCCAATCCAATGTCACTAACTGACACAAGCAATCCAATAACACTAACTGGTACTGCCATTCTACTGTCTCGAATTGGCAATGCTGGTCCATTGGCACTAACTGACACTGGCAATCCAATTTCACTAACTGGCACTGGCAAACCAATGTCACTAACTGACACTGGCAATCCACTGTCACGAACCAACACTGGCAATCCAATGTCAATAAATCACACTGGCAATCCAATCTCACTAATTGACACTGGCAACACAATGTTACTAACTGACACTGACAATTCACTGTCACTAACTGGAACAGCCAATCCAATGTCACTAACTGGCACTCATATTCCAATGGCACTAACTGACACTGCCAGTCCAATGTCAGTAACTGGAACAGCCGATCCAATGTGACTAACTGGCACAGCTGATCCAATGTCACTAACTGGCACTGCCAATCCAATGTCAGTAACTGGCACTGCCAATTCACTGACACTAACTGGCACTGCTGGTCTAATTTCACTACTTGACACTGCTAGTCCAACATCACAAACTCGGACAGCCAATCCAATGTCACTAACTGGCACTGCCAATCCAAGTTCAGTTACTGGCATTGGCAATCCAATGTCACTAACTGGCACTGCAATCCAATGTCACTAACTGGAACTGGCAATCCAATGTCACTAACTGGCATTGCCAATCCAATGTCACTAACTGGAACTGCTGGTCCAATGCCACTAACTGGCACTGGCAATCCAATGTCACTAACTGGCACTGGCAATCCAATGTCACTAACTGGCACGGCCGATCCAATGTCACTAACTGGCACGGCCCATCCAATGTCACTAACTGGAACTGCTGGTCCAATGCCACTAACTGGCACTGGCAATCCAATGTCACTAACTGGCACTGCAATCCAATGTCACTAACTGGAACTGGCAATCCAATGTCACTAACTGGCATTGCCAATCCAATGTCACTATCGGGCACAGCCGATCCAATGTCACTAACTGACACTGGCATTTCTATTTCACAAACTAGCATTGGTGATCCAATGTCTCTAACTGAAACAGGCAATCCAATGTCACTAACTGACACTGGCAATCCAATGTCACTAACTGACACTGCCAATTCAATGTTAGTAACTGGCACTGCAGGTCTAATATCACAACCTGGCACTGCAAATCCAAGGTCAATACCTGGCACTGCCAATGCAAAGTCACAAACTGGCACTGAAAATACAATGTCAATAATTGACACTGACAATCCAATGTCACGAACTGGCACAGGCAATCTAATGTCACTATCTGACACTGGCAATCCAATGTCACTAACTGGCACTGCCAATCCAATGACACTAACTCACACTGCCGCTCTAATGTCACTAACTGGCACTGTCGCTCTAAAGTCACAAACTGGAACTTCTGGTCCAATGTCACTAACTGACACTGGCAATCCACAGTAATTAACCAACACTGGCAATCCAATGTCAGTAATTCGCAATGGCAATCAAGTCTCACTAATTGACACTGGCAATCCAATGTCACTAACTGGCACTGCCGCTTTAACATCATGAACTGGCACTGCTGCTCAAAAACCACTAACTGATACTGGCAATTCTATTTCACAAACTAGCATTGGTAATCCAATGTCACTAACTGAAACAGGCAATCCAATGTCACTAACTGACACCGGTAATCAAATGTAACTAACTGGCACTGCCAATTCAATATTAGTAACTGGCACTGCAGGTCCAATGTCACAACCTGGCACTGCAAATCCAATGTCAGTAACTGGCACTCCCAATCCAATGTCACGAACTGGCACTGCAAACCAATGTCACGAACTGGCACTGGCAATCCAATGCAAAAACTGGCACTGCCAATCCAATGTCACTAACTGACACTGGCAATCCACTGTCACGAACCAACACTGGCAATCCAATGTCAATAAATCACACTGGCAATCCAATCTCACTAATTGACACTGGCAACACAATGTTACTAACTGACACTGACAATTCACTGTCACTAACTGGAACAGCCAATCCAATGTCACTAACTGGAACAGTCGATCCAATGTCACTAACTGGCACAGCTGATCCAATGTCACTAACTGGCACTGACAATTCACTGACACTAACTGGCACTGCTGGTCTAATTACACTACCTGACTGCTAGTCCAACATCACAAACTCGGACGGCCAATCCAATGTCACTAACTGGCACTGCGAATACAATTCAGTTACTGGCATTGGCAATCCAATGTTAATAACTGACAATGCAAATTCAATGGCACTAACTGGCACAGTTAATCCAATGTCATTCACTGGCACTGCCAATCCAATGTCACTAACTGGAACTGCTGGTCCAATGCCACTAACTGGCACTGGCAATCCAATGTCACTAACTGGCACTGGCAATCCAATGTCACTAACTGGCATTGCCAATCCAATGTCACTAACTGGCACTGCTGGTCCAATGCCACTAACTGGCACTGGCAATCCAATGTCACTAACTGACACTGGCAATCCAATGTCACTAACTGGCACTGCCGCTTTAACATCATGAACTGGCACTGCTGCTCAAAAAACACTAACTGATACTGGCAATTCTATTTCACAAACTAGCATTGGCAATCCAATGTCACTAACTGGTACTGGCAATCTAACATCACAAACTAACACTGGCGATCTAATGTCACTAACTGACACTGTTAATCCAATTTCATAAAGTGGCACTGCCGGTCCAAAGCCACTAAATGACACTGGCAATTCTATTTCACAAACCAGCATTGGCAATCCAATGTCACTAATTGACACTGGCAATCCAATGTCGCTACCTGGTACTGTCAATCTAATGTCACTAACTGGCAGTGGCAATCTAACATTACAAACTAACACTGGCGATCCAATGTCACTAACTGACACTGGCAATTCTATTTCACAAACCAGCATTGGCAATCCAATGTCGCTAACTGACACATGGGGCTTGATTTTAGCACCCGCTATCGGGTGCGTTCTCGGCGGGGGGGCCCCGAAAATCGGGGAATCCCGGAGCGGGACCGGATCTCGTCTCGAACCCGCCCACTTCTGGGTTCCCCACGGACGCGCTGGCGTGCGCGCGCAGACCCCGCAGGTGGGAATCCCGCAGGCAATTAAAGCCAGCGGGATGCCACTTGTAAGTATTTATCTTGCTCGTTCAGGTCGTTTACAGGCCTGATTGAGCTGTTTTATTAGGAAGGGTGGGATTTTACCTTGAACTGAGACTGTTTCCCATACTGGGGGAAACACTCTCACTTCAAACGGACGTGTTGCAGCCAGCAGCCTGTGGCAGCTGCCAAGGTGCATTCCACAGGTGGGGGGGGAGACCCTTCACCAACACAGGTGGCCACTCCGTCACATAGGGCAACGCCTGCCCTCCACCACCCTCCTCCTAGCAAGAAGATTCACCGACGTGGAACCTTGCAGAACCCCTCAGACCTACACCTTCCAGATGGGGGCCGCCTTGACCTCCTCGGAGGATGAACAGCATCACCAGCCTCAGCAGCCTCGCAGGCCACACCGTCCGCCTCAGACACGTGGAGCCCCACAACACGGTGCTGTGGCACATCCACCTGCACAGCAGGAGGGAGGGCAACCACAGAGAGAGATGCGTCGCAGGAGGCACTACCCTCGGCACAGGGTCTACAGGCTGAGGCTCAGCTTCCTGGACCTCTCTGAGGAGCAGTGCATATGGAGGCTCAGAGTCAGTCGCCAGGTAGTCGCCGACATCTGCAGCCTCCTTAATGACGAGCTGCTCCCGGATGGACCAAGCAGCATCTTCTTACCCGTCGCCGTCAAAGTCACCACTGCCCTCAACTTCTTCGCCTCCGGATCCTTCCAGGGTGCCACCGGGGACATCACCGGGGTCTGTCAGTCGTCTGCACACAAGTGCATAAGGCAGGTTACCAATGGATTGTTCCACAAGGCCTCGCACTACATGAACTTCGCCATGGACGAGCGCAGCCAGACGGAGAGGGCGATTGGATTCCATGCCATGGCCGGCTTCCCACGGGTGCAGGGTGTAATCGATTGCACCCACATAGCAATACGGGCACCTCCGCATGAGCCAGGGCTGTTCATCAACAGGAAGGGGTATCACTCCATGAACGCCCAGCTCATCTGTGACCACCGCCAGAGATTCCTACACGTGTGCGCCAGATACCCCGGCAGCTGCCACGATGCCTTCGTTCTCAGGGAATCCACTGTCCCACCCCTCTTCCACTCACCCAACACCGGCAATGGCTGGCTCCTCGGCGACAAGGGATATCCCCTGCACACGTGGCTTATGACACCACTGAGGAACCCCATCACTGAGCCGCAGCGTCGATATAATGACAGCCACATTGCTACCAGGTCTACAATTGAGCAGGCTATAGGGGTGCTCAAGATGCGCTTCAGGTGCCTTGATCGTTCTGGGGGAGCGCTCCAATACGCGCCACTCAGAGTGGGACGAATTATAGTTGTCTGCTGTGCCCTGCACAACATGGCACAACAGAGAGGGGTGCCGCTGGAGGAGGCCCCATGCACATCCGTCACCCATATTGAGGACGACGATGAGGAGGAGGAGGAGGAGGAGGAGGAGGAGGAGGAAGGACCCATGGGCCGAACACCGGCTCACCTGGATGCTCGTCAGGCCAGGGAGGCACTGATATGTCAACGGTTCTCCTAACATCAGACTGTCTGAGGCGTCCAGACCTCATCACGTGCACAGAGGAGCGGCCATACCAGCCCCCTCCACAGAAGAGTGGTGCCATTACTCCTGCACCCACTGTAGTGTGACCCAATGGGTGGGACCAGGTGTTCGTCGTCATGATGAGCCCCACGAGAGGGACCTATTGCACAAGCCGCTCAAGAATGGACAAGAGGTGGCAGTAGTGGTGAGAACAATTGTGTTTATTGTGTATGTGCAGTAAACGACTATAAATAAAAACATAACAAATTGTCATACACCGTGGTGCATTCCCTTTGTGTTCATAACACCCTAGCCTTACGTTTGCGGGAACCCCTACGTGGTGCTACCCCTGTGGCTCCAGCAGAGGTAGTGGCAGGTTGCTTTTGTTCGTGCCCTGACCGGGTAGATGCTTTGGGCCGACGCCCCCTGAGTTTCGGTGCCCGTGAGGGCACCTCCACAGACTGCTCCTCCTGCACCTGTGCAGGGGCAGACTCGGCCACCTGGAGAGGAGGCACCATTGCGGGTACTGGTTGCGAGGGGGGCAACGGGTGAGACGTGGGGCCACTTTGAGTAGGGTCCCCACTTCCATGTCCACATTCACCATCTTCCCTCTCATGGCCTAGGCCCACATCACTCCTTCCACCCTGCTGGACGGCAGTTTGGATGACCTGTGTGAGACCTTGCAAGGCCACCTCTAATGTATCTGACAGCCTGTTTATGGCGGCAGAATGTTGCTCACCCTGAATCCGAACAGCCGTTGTCAGGGCCTGGATGGACTCAATGTTGAGCTGTGCGTGACGCTCGAGGGAGGCTAGCCTTTCCTCCACCGCGGACGTTCCCGCACCTACCCGCGACACTATCTCGCGGATACCCTCCTGTACTTGTGCCACCATTGCCCTCATGCAGGAGTTGGACTCCTCCATCACCTGCGCGATTGTGGAGAGTGCGCGTGGCACCTCTTCCATTACCTCGGCAATGTGCTGGTGCCCCTCGACGACTCTCCTTTTGACTGGTGGCCCCCTGGGTTCAGCATCTGGGTCCGGCTGAGCAGAGCCTGGAGAAGAGTGCTCCCACCGACGCAGACCCTCCATAGCTGCCCCTGCCACCAGGGTCTGCTCATGCTCACATGTGCGCGGTGACTCACCATGTGCAATCCCAACTAATTGAGGAGGGGGACCCACCGAGGTGTGTGTATCTGCGCTGGTGGATGGTTGGCTCATATGTGACGATGGACCCTCAGAGACCGGCATGTCCTCTGAGGAATCGCCCTCCACAGACACGGCGCTCGCAGACGGCCCTGAAAGAGAACAAAGGGCAATATCAGGCATGTGGACAAATGTTGAGGTGCGGCAGATGCCAAGTGATGCTAAGATCATTCGCGATCATGAGTGCTGAGTGTCAGCTTTCCGTTACCGGATGTTTCTGCAGCCCCAGCCTCGCCATCCGCCACGGACAGGCAATGCAGCGTGTGGCTGATCTCCAAGGCGTCCAGCTCTGCGTGCGTTAGAACCACCTCGTGTGGCGGGCCCCCTCCGGTGCGTGCCCTTTCCCGGGCGTTCTTGCATCTCTTCTCCTGTCAAGGCAAAATACAGATGCGTGATTGAGTGATGATTGCATTGTGAGACGCTTCAAGCATTGGTGTGGGTGGGTTGAGTGTGTGGGAGATGGATGGGAGGATGCGTGTGCCACATGCCCATCCCATTGTATGGGGATTGGGGTGTGTGGTCGTGTTCGAATGGGGACAGGGACGGTGGGTACGTGCAGGCACGGTGAGGATGATAGTTGAGTGGCTGTGAGGATTGATGCGGGAGCGCTGTGGTGGCAGTGCAGAAGGGGTTGTGAGGTGTTTGAGGTGATGTGGAAGACGGAGTGTGGGAGAATGCGTTAGTGTACTCACTTTGCCGGACCTAGTGAGGTCATTGAATCTCTTGCGACACTGGATCCATGTTCTGGTGGTGTTGCCCCTGCTGCTAACCTCCGCGGCCACCTCTGCCCATGCCTTCCTGGTGGCCGAGGCAGGGCACTTCCTTCCATCGCTGGGGAACAACGTCTCCCTCCTCCTCCTTACCCCGTCCAGCAGCAGCTGGAGTGAGTCGTCAGAAAATCATGGGGCAGCCTTACCCCTGGGGTGCTCCATGTTGCGCTACTTCTTGTTTGCAGTAGGAGGAGCATTGGTGGACTGCCCCTTTAAATAGAGCTCCACCATCACGCAGACGTCACTACGCATGCGCAGGCCGCTGGCGCGCAGCTGAGCAGCGGAAAACCCGTAACCACAGGTAAATGACTTCAATTATCCTGTGATCGCGCAGGGGACTCACTCATTTCACCGGGCGCGTTACCCACGTGCCCGATAGCCCCCCCGCCGCGAACCCGCAGGCCTGCTAACATCGGGCCCATGCAATCCAATAACACTAACTGGCACTGCCACTCTAATGTCACTAACTTGAACATTTAATCAAATGTCACTAACTGGCACTGCCATTCTAATGTCACCAACTTGCACTTTTAGTCAAATGTCACCAACTGGCACTGCTGCTCCAATGCCACTAACTGACACTGGCAATCCAATATCATTAACTGGAACTGGCAAACCAATGTCACTAACTGGCACTGGTAATCCACTGTCACTATCCAACACTGGCAATCCAATGTCACTAACTCGCACTAGCAATCCAATCTCACTAATTGACACTGGCAACTCAATGTTGCTAACTGGCACTGCCAATTCATTGTCACTAACTGACACTGCTGGACTAATTTCACTACCTGACACTGCTAATCTAATGTCACTAACTAGCACTGATATTCCAATGTCACTAACCAACACTGCCAATCCAATGTCATTAATGGGCACTGCCAATTCAATGACACTAACTGGCACTGCAAATCCAATGGCACTAACTGGCACAGTTAATTCAATGTCAATAACTGGCACTGCCAGTCCACACGGACTGCAGTGGTTCAAGAAGGCGGCTCACCACCATATTCTCAAGGGCAATTAGGGATGGGCACTGGCAATTCAATGTCACGAACTGGCACAGCCGATCCAATGTCACTAATTCCACTGGCAATCCAATGTCACTAACTGGCACTAACATTCCAATGTCACCAACTGGCAATCCAATGTCACTAACTGGCACTGACAATCCAATGTCACTAACTAGCACTGACAATCTAACGTCACAAACTGGCACTGCCGGTCCAAAGCCACTAACTGACACCGGCAATTCTATTTCACAAACCAGCATTGCCAATCAAATGTCGCCAACTGACACATGCAATCCAATAACGCTAACCAGCACTGCCACTCTAATGTCACTAACTTGAACATTTAATCAAATGTCACTAACTGGCAGTGCCGTTCTACTGTCATGAATTGGCACTGCTGGTCCAATGCCACTAACTGACACTGGCAATCCCATTTCACTAACTGGAACAGCTGATCCAATGTCACTAACAGGCACAGCTGATCCAATGTCACTAACTGGCACTGCCAATTCACTGTCACTAACTGGCACTGCTGGTCTAATTTCACTAACTGACACTGCTAGTCCAACATCACAAACTCGGACGGCCAATCCAATGTCACTAACTGGCACAACCGAACCAATGTTACTAACTGGCACTGTGAATCCAACATCAGTAACTGGCATTGACAACACAATGTCACTAACTGGCATTGACATTCCAATGTCAATAACTGACAAGCAAATCCAATGTCACTAACTGGCACAGTTAATCCAATGTCACTCACTGGCACTGCCAATCCAATGTCACTAACTGGAGCTGCCAATCCAATGTCACTAACTGGAGCTGGCAATCCAATGTCACTGGCATTGACAATCCAATGTCAATAACTGACAATGCAAATCCAATGGCACTAACTGGCACAGTTAATCCAATGTCACTCACTGGCACTGCCAATCCAATGTCACTAACTGGAGCTGCCAATCCAATGTCACTAACTGGAGCTGCGAATCCAATGTCACTAACTGGCACTGTCAATCCAATGTCAATAACTGACACTGCCAATCCAATTTGCAGCAGTGTCACTAACTGTTACTGACAATACACTGTCACTAACTGACACTGGCAAACCAATGTCACTAACTTGCACTACAATCCAATGTCACTAACTGGAACTGCCAATCCAATTTCACGAACTGGCACAGCTGATCCAATGCCACTAACTAACACTGGCAATCCAATTCAATAACTTGCACTTGCAGTTCAATCTCACTTATTGACACTGGCAACTCAATGTTACTAAATGACACTGCCAATTTGCTGTCACTAATTAGCCCGGCTGCACTAATTTCACGACCTGACACTATTAATCCAATGTCACTAGCTGGCACTGATATTCCAATGTCAATAATTGACACTTCAAATACAATGGCATTAACTGGCACAGTTAATCCAATGTCACGAACTGCCACTGACAATCCAATGTCAGTAACTCGCACTGGCAATCCAATGTCACTAACTGGAATTGCCAATCCAATGTCACGAACTGGCACTGCCATTCAAATGTCATGAACTGGCACTGCAGGTCCAATGCCACTAACTGACACTGCCAATCCAATGTCACGAACTGTCACTGGCAAACCAATGTCACTAACTTGCACTAAAATCCAATGTCGCTAACTGGAACTGCCAATTCAATTTCACTAACTGGCACAGCCGATCCAATGTCACCAACTGGCACTGGCAATCCAGTGTCATTAACTGGCACTGCCAATCCAAGGTCACTAACTGGCAGTGGCACTCTAATGTCACTAATCCAGCCTATCAGTCTACTCTCAATCATCAGCAAAGTGATGGAAGGTGTCGTCGACAGTGCTATCAAGCGGCACTTAATCACCAACAACCTGCTCACCGATGCTCAGTTTGGGTTCCGCCAGGACCACTCGGCTCCAGACCTCATTACAGCCTTGGTCCAAACATGGACAAAAGAGCTGAATTCCAGAGGTGAGGTGAGAGTGACTGCGCTTGACATCAAGGCACCATTTGACCAGGTGTGGCACCAAGAAGCCCTAGTAAAATTGAAGTCAATGGGAATCAGGGGGAAATCTCTCCAGTAGCTCAAATCATACCTAGCACAAAGGAAGATGGTAGTGGTTGTTGGAGGCCAATCATCTCAGCCCCAGGGCATTGCTGCAGGAGTTCCACAGGGCAGTGTCCTAGGCCCAACCATCTTCAGCTGCTTCATCAATGACCTTACCTCCATCATAAGGTCAGAAATGGGGATGTTTGCTAATGATTACACAGTGTTCAGTTCCGTTTGCAACCCCTCAAATAATGAAGCAGTCCGAGCCCGCATGCAGCAAGACCTGGACAACATCCAGGCTTGGGCTGATGAGTGGCAAGTAACATTCGAGCCAGACAAATATCAGGCAATGACCATCTCCAACAAGAGAGTCTAACCACCTCCCCTTGACATTCAACGGCATTACCATCACCGAATCCCCCACCATCAACATCCTGGGGGTCACCATTGACCAGAAACTTAACTGGACCAGCCATATAAATACTGCGGCCACAAGAGCAGGTCAGAGGCTAGGTATTCTGTGATGAGTGACTCACCTCCTGACTCCCCAAAGCATTTCTACCATCTACAAGGCACGAGTCAGGAGTGTGATGGAATACTCTCCACTTGCCTGGATGAATGCAGCTCCAACAACACTCAAGAAGCTCGACACCATCCAGAACAAAGCAGCCCGCTTGATTGGCACCCCATCCACCACCCTAAACATTCATTCACTTCACCACCGGCGCACAGTGGCTGCAGTGTGTATCATCCACAGGATGCACTGCAGCAACTCGCAAAGGCTTCTTCGACAGCACCTCACAAACCCGCGCCCTGTACCACCTAGAAGGACAAGAGCAGCAGGTACATGGGAACAACACCACCTTCACGTTCCCCTCCAAGTCACACACCATCCCAACTTGGAAATATATCGCCGTTCCTTCATCGTCGCTGGGTCAAAATCCTGGAACTCCCTTCCTAACAGCACAGTGGGAGAACCTTCACCACACGGACTGCAGCGGTTCAAGGCGGCGGCTCACCACCACCTTCTCAACGGCAATTAGGGATGGGCAATAAATGCCGGCCTTGCCAGCGACGCCCACATCCCATGAATGAATAAAAAAATACTAACTGACACTGGCAATCCAATGTCACTAACTGGAACAGACAATACAATGTCACTAATGGGCACTGCTAATCCAATGTCACTAACTGGAACGGCTGATCCAATATCGCTAACTGGCACAGCGAATCAAAAGGCACTAACTGGCACAGTTAATCCAATGTCACTAACTGGCACTGCCAATCCAATGTCACTAACTGGCACTGCAATTCAATGTCACTAACTGGCACAGTTAATCCAATGTCACTAACTGGCACAGTTAATCCAATGTCACTAACTGGCACTGGCAATCCAATCTCACTAACTGCTGCTGCCAATCCAATGTCACTAACCGACAGAGCCGATTAAATGTCACTAACTGGCACTGGCAATCCAATGTCATGAACTGGCACTGTCAATCCATTGTACTAACAGGCACTGCCAATCAAATGTCACTAATTAACACTGCCGCTCTAATGTCACTAACTTACACGGCCAATCCAATGTCACAAACTGGCACTGCCGTTCCAAACTCACTAACTGACAATTATATTTCACAAACTACCATTGGCAATCCAATGTCACTAAGTGACAATGCTAAGTCAATGACACTAACTGACACGAACACTCTAATGTCACTAACGTGCACATTTAATCAAATGTCACCAACGGGCAGTTCCATTCTAATGTCAAGAACTGGCACTGCTGGTCCAATGCCACTAACTGACACTGGCAATCCAATGCCACTAACTGGCACTGGCAATCCAATGTCACTAATTGGCACTGCTGGTCCAATGCCACTAACTGACACTGGCAATCCAATGTCATTAACTGGCACTGCTGGTCCAATGCCACTAACTGGCACTGGCAAACCAATGTCACTAACTGGCACTGATGGTCCAATGCCACTAACTGACACTGGCAATCCAATGTCACTAACTGGCACTGATGGTCCAATGCCACTAACTGGCACTGCTGGTCCAATGCCACTAACTGACACTGGCAATCCAATGTCACTAACTGGCACTGGCAAACCAATGTCACTAACTGGCACTGGCAAACCAATGTCACTAACCTACACTGGCAATCCAATGTCACGAACTGGCACTGGCAATCCAATGTCCCTAACATGCACCGCAAATCCAATGTCAGTAACTGGCACTGCCAATTCAATGTCACTAACTAGCACTGACAATCCAATGTCAATAACTGACACTGCAAATCCAATATCACTACCTGGCACTGGCAAACAAATGTCACTGATTTGCACTGGCAATCCACTGCCACTAACCAACACTGGCATTCCAATGTCAATAACTCGCACTGGCAATCCAATCTCACTTATTGGCACTGTTACTAACTGGCACTGCCAATCCAAGGTCACTAACTGGCATGGCCAATCCAATGTCACTAATGGACACTGCCAATCCAATGCCAATAACTGACACTGGCAATCCATTGTCACTAACCGACACTGGCAATCCAATGTCAGTAATTTGCAATGGCAATCAAGTCTCACTAATTGACACTGGCAATACATTGTCACTAACTGACACTGGCAATTCTATTTCACAAACTAGCATTGGTAATCCAATGTCACTAACTGAAACAGGCAATCCAAGGTCAATAACTGACACTGCCAATCCAATGTCACTAACAGGCACTGCCAATCCAATGTCACAAACTGGCACTGTGAATCAAAAGGCACTAACTGGCACAGTTAATCCAATGTCACTAACTGGCACAATAATCCAATGTCACTAACTGGCACAGCTGATCCAATGTAACTAACTGGCACTGGCAATCCAATGTCATTAACTGGCACTGCCAATCCAATGTTACGAACTGGCACAGCTGGACCAATGCCACTAACTGGCAAAGTCGATCTAATGTCACTAACTGGCACTGTCAATCCAATGTCACTAACTGGCACTGCCAATCCAATGTCACTAACTGGCACTGCCGATCCAAAGTCACTAACTGGCAGTGAAAATCCAATTTCACAAACTGGCACTGCCGGTCCAAAGCCACGAACTGACACTGGCAATCCAATGTCACTAACTGACAATGCTAAGCCAACGGCACTAAATGATACTGCCACTCTAATGTCACTAACTCGCACTTTTAATCAAATGTCACTAACTGGCACTGCCATTCAAATGACACAAACTGGCACTGCTGGTCCAATGCCACTAACTGACACTGGCAAAACAATGTCACTAACTGGCACTGCAATCCAATGTCACTAACTGGCACTGGCAAAGCAATGTCACTAACTGGCACCGCAAATCCAATGTCAGTAACTGGCAGTGCCATTCCAATGTCACTAACTAGCACTGACAATCCAATGTCAATAATTGACACTGCAAATCCAATATCACTAATTAGCACTGGCTAACCAATGTCACTGATTTACATGGGCAATCCACTGTCACTAACCAAAGCTGGCAATCCAAGGTCAATAACTCGCTCTGGGAACCCAATCTCACTTATTGACACTGTTACTAACTGGCACTGCCAATCCAATGTCACTAACTGGCACTGCGAATCCAATGTCACTAACTGGCACTGGCAATCTAACATCACAAACTTAGACTGGCAATCCAATCTCATTAATAGAAACTGGCAATCCAATGTCACTAATAGACACTGCAAATCCAATGTCACGAACTGGCACTGCTAATCCAGTGTCACTAACTGGCACTGCCAATGCAACATCACTAACTGGCACTGACATTCCAATGGCAACAACTGACACTGAGAATCCAATGGCACTAACTGGCACATTTAATCCAATGCCACTTACAGGCACTGCAAATCCAATTTCATTACATGGCACTGCTAATCCAAGGTCACGAACTGGCACTTCCATACAAATCCCATCCAGGACAAAGCAGCCCTCTTGATTGGCACCCCATCCACCACCCTAAACATTCACTCCCTTCACCACCGGCGCACTGTGGCTGCAGTGTGTACCATCCACAGGATGCACTGCAGCAACTCGCCAAGGCTTCTTCGACAGCATCTCCCAAACCCGCGACCTCTACGACCTAGAAGGACAAGAGCAGCAGGCACATGGGTACAACACCTGCACGTTCCCCTCCAAGTCACACACAATCCCGACTTGGAAATATATCGCCATTCCTTCATTGTTGCTGGGTCAAAATCCTGGAACTCCCTTCCTAACAGCACTGTGGGAGAACCTTCACCACACGGACTGCACCGGTTCAAGAAGGCGGCTCACCACCACCTTCTCAAGGGCAATTAGGGGTGGGCAATAAATGCCGGCCTCGCCAGCGATGCCCACATCCCATGAACGAATAAAAAAAAGTCACCAACTAATACTGCCAGTCGAATGTCACTTACTGGCACTGCTAATCCAATGTCACTCGCAGGCACTACCAGTCCAATGTTAATAACTGACACTGCAAATCCAATGTCACTAACTGGCGCTGCTAATCCAATCTCACAAACTGACACCGCCAATCTAATGTCGCTAACTGGTATTGCCAATCCAATGTCATTAACTAGCACTGCTAATCCAATGTCACTAACGGGCACAACTAGTTCAATGTCAATAACTGACACTGCCAATTCAATGTCATTAACTGACACAGCTGGTCAAATTTCACTAACTGACACTGTGGCCCCGATATTAGCGGGGAGGCGGGATGGCAGCTGGGGGAGGGGCAATTGGGCGCGTGGCAAACCCGCATGAACCAAACTTACCATTTCCAACGCGATCGCACATTGATTGATAGTGGTTAACGTCCTCTCTGGGTTTCGCGCCTGGCAGCTAATCTGATTGACAGGCTGGCTGCCGTCAGGAGCTGCAACGCGAGGGGGGGAGAGAGAGAGAGCGAGTCATCCGGCACTGGACTGAGAGACCGGGGGGGGGGGGGGGGGGGGAGGGGAGAGAGAAGAAGATCGGGGGGGAGAGAGGAAAATTGGGAGGGGGGGTGAGGGGAGGATCGGGGAGGTTGAGGGGAAGATCGAGGGGGAGGTGAAGATCGGGGGGAGAGGAGAAGATCGGAGAGACATCGGGGGAGTGAAGAGGGGGAAGATGGGGGGGACATCGGGAGAAGATCGGGAGGGTGAAAAGGGGGACATCGGAGTGGGAGACATCGGACATCGGAGCAGGTTTCAAAGGTAGGTGCATTTAGTGTTTTCACTTCCTTCCATGGTTTTTTATTTAATTTATTCAGTTTCTTTTTCCCTGATCCGGCCCTGGTTTCACCAGGTGTGAATCAGAAGCGGTGGGCAAGCTGCCCAGGTAAGTTAAAAATCTTTCTAATACCTTCATCTGTCACAGGTTAAAGTGCCTTAAGTATCTCAATGAGGTACATTTGGCTCTTTAACTGTCATCCCGCCGGCTTTAATTGGCGGCGGGACTTCTGTTTTCGGGTTGCTCGCGCACACAGGTGGGTCCCTGGGAAACTCGGAAGTCAGCAGGTTGGAGCTGGCTTCTGAACCCGAACAGGATTTCCGCGATTTTAGGAGCCTCCCCGCCCCCAATGCATCCGCAATTGCCCCCTAAAATCACCCGCTAGTTCAATGTCACTAATTGACACTGCCAATCCAATGTGAGTAACTAATACTGCTGATCCAATGTCACTAACTAGCACTACTAGTCCAATGTCACTAACTGGCACTACTGATGAAAATATCACTAACTGACCATGCAAATCCAATGTCACTAACTGGCACTGCCAATCCAATCTCATTACCTGCCACTGCTAATCCAATGTCACTAACCGCCACTGCTAATCCAATGTCACTAACTGGCACTTCCAATCCAATATCACCAACTCGCATTGCTAATTTATAGTCACTAATTGACATTGGGAATCCATTGCCACTCCCTGGCACAGTTTTTCCAATGTCACCAACTGGTGCTGCTAATCTAATATCACTAACGGGCACTGATAGTCTACTGTCAATAACGGGCACTGATAGTCTACTGTCAATAATGGGCACTGATAGTCTACTGTCAATAATGGGCACTGATAGTCTACTGTGAATAACGGGCACGGCCAATCCAATGTCACTAACTGATACTGCTAATCCAATGTCACTAACGGACATTGCTAATCCAATGTCAATAACTGTTACCGCTAATCCAATATCACTAACTCACACTGCTCATATAATGTCACTAACTGACACTGCTAATCCAACATCGCTAACTGGCACTGCCAGTCCTGATCTGATCTAGTTGGGAGGTAGTTGGTTGTGTCCTACAGCCCATCATACTCTGCCACCCATGACTCACAATGTTCCCAGCATCAGCACCCTGCAGAATTCGTGGCTCTAAGTTTTAGTTTAATTGTTTCGCTCTTGAAACTCTTTGAAAACTCAAGATGTGATTTACTGCTTTTTTTTCCTGCTCGGAGAGTATCAGTGAATTCCACCCACATAGGTGAAAGCCAGCTGGTACCAGTCTCACTTACAGATTTGCACAAACAGAGACACACACCAATAACCAGCTCATCGTGGAACACACTGAAAAACATTCATACAAATGCAATTCCTCTCGCCCCGTCAAAATTTTGAGTTATGCCATATTTCACCCCCTGCCTACAACCTCAGGGTGCCAGAATCAACATTCATCACATTGTCTCCTCCTCCAACTCATTCTCTCCTGCTCTATTTCAAAGCCACAGAACTCCTCACCTCTCTCACTCTTCCCTTCCTCCTACAGTCTGCAGACATTTAAAACCCAAGCTTGATGTCACCTCATGACTACTTGTCTTCCCGCCTACTCTTTCATACCTTGGCTCTGGGCATTAATTTCTCAATAATAAAAAGAACTGCTCCCCGAATCCCAGACGGGTTTTGACGACCAGCAAATCTAAAGGGGGCGACTTTAACCTTGAGACCTGCTGACACCAAGTTTTTCTTTTTTTTACAGTAGAGTTATTTTGTTGTTCGAAACAGGTGAATAAAAAGGCGAGCATCCTAAAGACCACCCCACACATGTCTCACCTCGACCAGTTGGTCCACAGCTAACCTGGAATTAAAAAGCCCCATTGGTAATTATCGGAAGCGAAATCTCTTAACAGTCACTGAATATGGATGCTTTATTATTTCGGGAAATTTTGGCTTGCATGCAAATATTTGATCTATTATATTGCCCTTAAAGTTTGCTGTTCGGATAAACCCTTGTTCAGCTCCATCTGCAGATAAGCCCCCCTCCCTTCACCCACCACCCCCACAACCGCCCCTGCGTGAGTATTTGGTTTGAGCACCAATCTGTGCTGGGTCAGTAGATCTTAGCCAGGGCGGGACCCCAGCGTAGGGAGAGGAGAACGCGGCCACGATTCCCACTCCTGATCGTTCCCCAGCCACCCGCTTTCCGGAGGCTGGGCGTTGGGTGGACTGCAGGACCAGGCTCGGGCCGCCATGCTTCCACACGGTTGAATAGCCTGCCAGCACTCACGCATACTTGAAGAATGGGCCTCTCGCGGCAGGGTACCAGAGGGCTGTCAGGACCTGTGGAGCCAAACACCAGCGGAAGTTGGCACCCTCGGGGGGAGTCGGGCGGGGTGGGGGAGAGGGGGAATGATAAAATTGAACAGTTAAAAAACATTCATATCCTCGTGGCCTACTCACTTCTGGTGTTGTTACAGCCGGAGTGCTGGGGAGGTTGAAAGGGGAAAGTTTATGTGTACAACTTCACAAAGAAGCATTTCAAACCTGTCTCAAAATATTCAATGCCACCCACCCCCCCCCCCAATTAATGTTGCACCGCTTAGTCGCCCCCCCACCTGCCCACAGTATGTCCAGAAGTTCTACGCTCAGTGTGTATCAAACTTATACTGTCATCAAGATGTAATGCAATTCCCAGATATTCAGAATGATACCTGGGCTAAAAGGGTTAAATTATGAGGACAGGTTACACAGACTAGGCTTGTATTCCCTCGAGTATAGAAGATTAAGGGGTGATGTAATTGCGATGATTAAAGGATTTGATAGGGTAGATAGAGAGAAACTATTTCCTCTAGTGGGGGGAGTCCAGAACAAGGCAGAACCTTAAAATTAGAGCTAGGCTGTTCAGAGGTGATGTCAGGAAACACTTCTTCACACAAAGGAGTAGTGGGAGTCTGGAACTCTCTCCCCCAAAAAGCTGTTGAGGCTGGGGGTCAATTGAAAATTTCAAAACTGAGATCGCTGGATTTTTGTTAGGTAATGGTATTAACGGATATGGAGTAAAGGCAGGTAAATGGAGTTGAGGTACAGATCAGCCGTGATCTAATCGAATGGGGGAATGGGCTCGAGGGGCCGAATGGCCTCCTCCTGTCAGTATGTTCTTATGATCCTATGTTCCTATGATCCATGTTCCTATAATGCTATGATCCGTGTTCCTATGATCCATGTTCCTATGATCCTATGATATAAACACCGCGCCCCTCCACCACGTACCTTTGGCGATCAGTTCGGCAATGTCCTGGTCGAACCCGAGCCGGTGGCACCTCCTCCAGAGCCCGGCGTTGGTGGAGTTGTACATCCTGCCGCACTCGTCGGCGGCACTCATGGCGAAGAGCTGGCGCCGGTTCCTGGCGAGCAGCAGCTTCTCCTCCCAGCGGTCCAGCCGACCCCGGCTGGCACGGAGGGGCAGGTTGTTGGAGGTGTAGATGAAGCCCGGGTGGTTGGTGCGGCTGGCAAAGTTCTTGCACCTCTCCCGGTGCCTCCTGGCATCCGTCTGGTACCAGTGGTCAGAGCAGATGGCCACGGCCAGCATGCCCAGGGCACAGAGGGCCATGGAGAGGCCGGCGTAGAGCAGGAGCCGGCCAGCTGCCATTTCATTCACGCCACAGTCTTCAGCATCCTAGCAGAAAATGGAAAAGGAAGATGCAAGGGGAGCGAAAGGAGGAGGGGAAAGCATTCACCATCAACCTCTGCAATGTGGCATCGCTTCACACAGATTCCCCCCTTCGAATGGTGATCGCACGGGTGTAGCCTTGCATCAAAGGGCTGGGGACATTTGCAGACTGAGCATCTTCCAGACCTTACATTCCAGGCAGCTGCATCTAGCCCTCACCTCACATCAGGAGCCTTCTCCGACCCAGGTTTTCCACCATTCCCCAGCAATGCATCTCCTTCCTCTCCGCCTGGCACCTGCTGATCTCTGATCTCCAAACAAAAACACCACAGAATATGGAACAAAGCACCAGGGTGATTCCCTCTTTTGTGATAGAAAAGCAAAACAAACCCTCCAAAAAATTAATTGTATCTCCCCCCCCCCCTCCTTACACAAACACACACACACACACACAGAAAACACACACAAGCCCAGCGCCCCAGCAATCCTGCAACCCCGGACTGAAAATCTCCCAGGGAAGAAATACAACAAAATCAGGCAGAGAGGGAGAGAAAACCTGATGTCATTGAGCCGAAGGCAGGATCATATTTTATTTATCCACCTCCTTAAAGCGAGGACGCCCCCTCGTCCTGCTCCAAACACCTGCCTCCTAATCGCGGAGAATCCGACTCCCCGTTACCGAAAACAATTATTTTGTTTTGGTTTTCTATTTGAATATTATGGGTTATATTATACCGAAGATAAAGCAGACGCTTCATCTCATTCAACGATACCAATCCGAGCTATACAAGCTCAGGCAAGCCACGCCTCGACTATATATATATATATATATAAATGGATTAGTATTTGAAAAGATTGGTGTGTTTAATGTCCTCACAGTTTTTAAAATGCATGCTGATAACCAGGGAAGATGCGGATTTATTTTGGTACGTAGACGTTAATTAAAATTATTGTGGGGCAGACTGTAATTAAAGCAACACTGCGCCGCTGGCAGCAAGGGTGAGGGGGAGATTTTTAATTTTGCAAAATCTGTTAGTATTTGAGCCCTGAACGAGTCGGAAAGGTAATTGCGCTGAGTTAACTGATACTAATTCATCCTTACGTTAATACACCTGTCAGGTTAACCAGAGGGGAGAAATAATTCACAAAAGGGGATGATTGAGGATTCATTTTTCATTGTCAAATATCATCTTGTTAAATTTTCCTGCACATCTGTCTTTATTTCTCTTTCAACTATTATCAGGCAAAATCAATTCCCTTTAAGGCTTGGAACAGCGATGTGGGGGATCTGGCGTGGAGCGTGAGACTGCATAAGAAGTTAGTTAAAGCAGAGAATTACCTTGAGGGGTGTAAGATCAGGCTGGAAGGGGGGCAGTCTTCACACCCTTGGACCTAGAATTTCTCACTGAGGTTATTTTAAATGCACTATTAAGCTGTTTGGAGTAAACAGTCGGTCAGTCCGTTGTGTTCTGCCCCAGGACGGGTGCTGACTCAAGTCTCACACATGAAATCCTTGAGCCACTCACTAGGGAAGAGTAGCTGAGCTGGTCTCTCGTTGCCTTCCTCACTGTTCTTAATCTTCAGAGTACTCTCTCCTAGGTGGGCTGCAACCAAGGTTAAAGAGCCCCCCCCCACCCACCCTTTACAATAGGGGGAGCCATTAGCAAGTACTCCCACTGGACATCAAGCCAGTACGCGGAGCTGGCGCTCCAGTCTCTGCTCACCGGGGCTGCCTGGAGTGGGGCCCGAACCCAACCCTTCTGACTCAGAGGTGGGAGTACTACCCCTGAGCCAGTGGTCACTCCGTCCAGACGTGAGTCCCCCGCTGGATGTCAACCCAGTGTTTAGAGACCAGATTCTAATCTCCACTCACCGTCTGCAGTGGGGCCTTCAATATTCAGCACTGTCCCGCCCCCTCCTCATACTGGCAGGCTTCCTCTCAGCAATGGGAATCCCACCGGGGAGCCTGCCCTGCATCGATAATGAGCCCTGACCCAGGGAAATGGGTTGGCACGGGTTTGGAGGGGCGGACGGAGGGCCCCTCCCTCACCGGAACTCTGCCCTGGGGAGGAGAATCCCGGCCATCATGTGCTAATAAATTTCCTGGGCCAGCATCATTTGCACCATTAGGCAGGGATCCAGGCACCAGTGCAAGAGAGGAAAATTGCATCTAAGAGAAACTTAAAGAGATGGAAATGATTAAAGGGGGGGGTCACAATGAGGGCGACAAAAAAATCTGGAATCCTTCAGTCAGGCTCGATAGGCACCTCAACCCATTAGCAACCATTGCCAAGGCTGAAAGGGCAGAAGATTAAGAAGTGAGAGACAAAAATGGAGGCATAGACGGCTCTATGGTCAGGCTTGAGGCCACACCCATTCTGGCACTGGCTGTCCCAGCCCTACGGTGCATGTTAGCAGCAAATATCCTTACAGCCAATGACACACACTGACCTACATCCAGTGAAGGCACTTCCCACAGCCATCAACAGATAAAGGAAGAAAGATCTTGCATTTCTATAGTGCTTTTCCCATCCTCAGGTCATTCCAAAGCTCTGCACAGCCAATGAAGTACTTTTTGAAGTGTAGTCACTGTTGTAATGTAGGAAACGCAGCAGCCAATTTGCGCACAGCAAGATCCCGCAAACAGTAATGTGATAATGACCAGATAATCTGATTTTGGTGAAGTTGTTTGAGGGATAAATATTGGCCAAGACACCAGGGGCAATTCCTCTGCTCTTCTTCGAATAGTGCTATGGGATCCAGCCCTCAAAATGGCCTGTCACCTGGACTATCAGCTGCCCAAAATTCACATTGTGGGAGAGTCCACCCCAGTACTCCTTAGTATGAATTACACACTCCCCAGCCGACCGCTAGTAACAAGAAGCATCAGCTACAAAACCCTGGTGGCAGATCAGCCATCTTCTCCACACACTGAGTGCACTGGGCGGGGCTGCGAGGTCTCTCTCGCTGTGTGTGCTGCCATCCTTTTCTAATGCTAGCTGATTTCCTGTGCCATTGCTTTTGATAACTTGGGATATATGCTGTCTTATAATGATAAGAGATCATTAAACCAGTTGATCCACAATGAGCGGGAGACATATTAACCTGGCCTGTCCCTTTAAGGGGGCAAAGTTGAATTGCTGTAAATTGGCACATCCTGAGGTCAATTAGAACGTAACGTTGCTGGCAAGGGGCACTGGTTAGATTGGCAACACCTTGTAAATTCCTGACTCCAGGTCGAAAGAGAGCAATAACATCAAAACATTCGGTGAATGGTGATGGGTTCGATTGTACCGTTGTCACACAACCTGTGACCTACCACCTCCTCAATAGTGATAGCATGCAGTGCTTGTGTCACACAACCTGTGACCTACCACCTCCTCAATAGTGATAGCACGCAGTGCTTGTGTCACACAACCTGTGACCTACCACCTCCTCAATAGTGATAGCACGCAGTGCTTGTGTCACACAACCTGTGACCTACCACCTCCTCAATAGTGATAGCACGCAGTGCTTGTGTCACACAACCTGTGACCAACCACCTCCTCAATAGTGACAGCACGCAGTGCTTGTGTCACACAACCTGTGACCAACCACCTCCTCAATAGTGACAGCACGCAGTGCTTGTGTCACACAACCTGTGACCTACCACCTCCTCAATAGTGATAGCACGCAGTGCTTGTGTCACGCAGATTCCAATCTCCCACTTCCGGAATGTGATTTCATGCACACATGGTCTGTGCCAGTAATTCCCCAACATTGTGCTTGCTTCATCCCGCTACAGAGCAGGGTTAATAGAGGGCTTTCCCTGCCACTATGCATGGTGGGATAACCCTGCCTCCATGGATATCTCTTGCTCTATCTCTATGAGAAACAGACAGAAAACAGTTACAGATCCCAGAGCTAGTGAGCTACGAGGAGAGAAACAAGGAAAAAGAGAGAGAGAGAGAGAGGGACAGAGTGAGAGAGATGGAGCGAGAGTGGAACAGAGTGTGTGAGAGAGAGAGGGCCAGAGTGAGAGAGAGAAAGAGAGAAAGAGAGAGGGAGAGAGAGGGAAAGCGTGAGAGAGATAGGCAGGAAAGAAAGGTTAGAAAGAGCAGAAAAGCAAAAGAATGAATAACATTTTAGAGCCATTGAATTGTAGAATTTTACAGCAAGAAGGAGGCCATTCAGCCCATTGCCACCATGCCGACTCTCTGAAAGAGCCATTCATTTCATCCCATTCCCCTGCCCTTTCCCCATTCCCTTTTAAATATTGCTTTTTCAAATATTCCCTTCCTTTTTTAAAAGTTATTCTGGATTCTGCTTCCCCCACTGTTTCTAGTTCATGTCCTAATAACCCTCTGTATAAAAATAAATTGCCAAATCTCTCCCTCCGTTCTTTCGATGATCTTAAATTGATTCCCCCTAGTTACTGACTCACCGACCTGTGGAAATAGTTTTTCCTAATTTATCAAAACCTTTCGACATTTTGAACACCTCGATCAGATCTCCCCTTAACTTCTTTGTTCCAATGAAAAGAGTCGCAGTTTCTCTAGTCTCTCCCCGCAACTAAAGCCTCTCACCCCGGTATCATCTTCCTGACTGTCTCCTGTGCCCTCTCCAACAGCTTGACATCCTCCCTAAAGTAAGGCGCTTAAAACTGGACACAATATTCTAACTGTGGTTGAACCAATGATTTGTACAGATTTAGCATTACCTTTTTGCTTTTGTGCCCTATACCCCAATTTATAGGACACCACTGTTTACACCCCTCCAGTCTGAAAAATATCCATCAATCAATCACAATTCACTGATTCCTTTTAACCAGCTTCCTATCGGTCCTGCCCAATTCCCTTTAATACCATGTGCCTTGAATTTATCAACAAGCCTTATACGGTGCCTTATCAAAAGCCTTTTGAGAATCCAAATACACCACACCCACTGCATTTCCTTTATCAATACACTCTCTTATTACCTCAAATAACTCTATTAAATTTGTCAGACACAACTCGCCTTTCACAATCCATGCTGGCCGTCCTTAATTAACCCATGTCTTTCTGGGTGGGTGTTTATTTGTTCCCGTATTATGGCTTCTAGAAGCTCACCCACTACCAATGTTGGGTTTATCCCTTTCACACTCTTTTCAACAGGAGTGTTACACTGACTTCTCTCCAGTCACCTGGCACATATTCCACAACCAAGGATGTTTGAAAGATTATGGCGACAGCCTCTGTTATTCCCTCTCTGACCTCCCTCAGTATTTTAGGTCAGACGTCTTCAGGGCCTGGGGCCTTTCCCACTTTGAATTCTACCAGTTTTTTCAGCACTACTTATATATAGTTAACCCATCTAGTTGATCCACCTCCTCCCCTTGTGCCCTTTCATTCCCACGACCTCACCCTTCCGTGAAAACCAAGGAGAGTCCTCGTTCAGTGTCTCTGCCAGTCCTTCACCCTCCATAAAAAAGTTTCCTCTTTCATCTCAAATCAGCCTTACCATTTCTTAATCTATTCTCTTACCTTTTTATCCCTCCATTGCCTTGTCCCTCCCCATCTCTGTAACCTCCTCTAGCCTTACAACCCTCTGAGATCACTGTGTACCTCCCCTTGTCCATCTCCTACTTCCTTCACTCCACCATTAACAGCCGTGCCTTCAGCTACCTGAGCTCTGGAATTCCCCCCCTAAACCTCTCCGCCTCTCTACCTCTCTCTCCTCCTTTAAGATGCACCTAAAAGCCTACCTCTTTGACCAAGCTTTTGGTCACCTGTCCTAATGTCTCCTTCTTTGGCTCAGTGTCAAATTTTGTCTAATAACACTCCCGTGAAGCGCCTTGGGATGTTTTACTATGTTAAAGATGCTATATAAATACAAGTTGTTATTGTTGTTATGTGTTTATAAAATCCTTTATATTCTCCTTTATATTCTCTGCCAGTCTCTCTTCATGCACTCTCTTATCACTTCTGATCTTTTCTGCTTCCCCTTTATATTTGGTTTGATTTTCTGATCCTTTATTAGATTTGTTAAGTGCCTCCTTTTAAGTCTCATTTTAATTTGAATTTCTCCACTCACCCAAGAAACTCCACTTTTTTCTGCACTTCCTTTACTACTTGTGGGAATAAGTCTAGTCTGTTCCCCAATCTCCTGTTTGAATGTTTCCCCCTGCTTGTGCACTCCCTTATCTGCCGGTTATTCTTTCCCGTTTATCTAGGGTCATGGCTTTTGGAGCACCCCCCCTGTCCCCCGCCCCCCGAGGTGGCAGGAGGGACTGAATTGTGCTCCCTTGTCGCTGTGCAAATTGGCCCAGCAGTCCGGACCTAACAAGTGTTTTAAAATTTTAACCGCTGCCACTTTGCAAAAGCAATCGATTACATTTGGGAAATTGGCCTTTTAAATTTTAAATTCCCCTTTCCCCCAGAAGGCTGTTAGCAACACGGTCCCAGGGTCATGGGGTCATTCCAGGCATGCAGCAGTGCTCGGGCACACATGACAGGAAGTACATCATCTAACACGTTTTAATATGGCATTATAATACACCCACACCCAAATTCTAATAGGATGGGTGGACAATTCATAGAATCATAGAATCATAGAAGTTACAACATGGAAACAGGCCCTTCGGCCCAACATGTCCATGTCGCCCAGTTTATACCACTAAGCTAGTCCCAATTGCCTGCACTTGGCCCATATCCCTCGATACCCATCTTCCCCATGTAACTGTCCAAATGCTTTTTAAAAGACAAAATTGTACCCGCCTCTACTACTGCCTCTGGCAGCTCGTTCCAGACACTCACCACCCTTTGAGTGAAAAAATTGCCCCTCTGGATCCTTTTGTATCTCTCCCCTCTCACCTTAAATCTGTGCCCCCTCGTTATAGACTCCCCTACCTTTGGGAAAAGATTTTGACTATCGACCTTATCTATGCCCCTCATTATTTTATAGACTTCTATAAGATCACCCCTTAACCTCCTACTCTCCAGGGTTTTTTTTTTTTTTTTTTTTCTTTTTTTTTCTCTCCCCCAGTGTTTCTCTCTCTCTCCCCAGTGTTTCTCTCTCTCCCCCAGTGTTTCTCTCTCTCTCCCCCCAATGTATCCCAAACTGCTCCCTCCAGTGTTTCTCTCTCTTCCCCCAGTGTGACTATCTCTCCCCGCAATGTTTCTCTCTCTCCCCCCAGTGCTTCACTCTCTCCCCAGTGTTTATCTCTCTCACCGCAGTATTTCTCCGTCCCTCTCTCTCTCCCCAGTGTTTCACTCTCTCTCTCTCTCACCCCAGATTTCATTGAATGGCAATGTAGGCTCTCTTTGAACTTCTAATATATCAGTGCGGAGTACTCTGTTTGTAAGACAGGGTGGCATGTACACAGGAGGGAGCAAACCTCCCTGGGAGGAACTGACAATTTCAAGCCCTCAAGTCCCTTTTGAAGAAGGAAAGTTGGATGTCACAGGGACTGACAGAATGGTAGTAATGGGGCAGGTGAAATCAGAGGACTAAAAACCTCAGGGCTAGTGCTGTCCTCTCTCTTGTATTCTTTCTCCACTATCCACTCACATAGACAGACACTCAGGAGCATGGCACACAGTAAGCTCTGTTTGAAGGGTATTGTAATATTAGGCATACCAGGTAAAATAGCCAGAGTAAGCTTTTAAAATATATATCTACATATTAGTACTCATTCTGAAATAGCTGTGCAAGGTCAGGCCTGGAATCTAGAAGACATTACTTCATTAGCCGTCCATGAGAAGAGATAAGAAATATAGTAGGTATATCATAAATCAGTCAAGGAGACTGTAAAGAGTAACCTGGTGTGAATAGGGGTTGTGTCATGAATTTACTGGGTGGAGATAAGATATCAATGCTGCAGAGGACTAATGAGCATTCATGTGTAGAATGTCCAGAATGTAATAAGCAACTTAAGACATCAAAGGCATGCACAACAAATGGTAGCAGCTAATCTTACCACTAAACGAGAGCATGTGTCAACAGCGTACACACAGAATGTGATGACATATGGGTCCCACATTTGTCGTACGTAATTAAAACTATAAAAGATACAACACACTGGAGTTCCTTGGAGAACTTCAATCTAATCTTGCTGAGGCCAGCGTAAGCAGTCAAGATGACATGTTTGCAACCTCCTGAAGGAGTCCTTGGTATGTGAGTATTGGTACCTATATCTCATCTGTACTGCATATAAGGGGTTGTGTTTTATTATCTCATTGACTTGATTTAATAAAGAGTATTAACCAAATGTTTCAGTGTTCCTAATCCTTAAACTTGTATTAGAGGTAAAGAATGAGGTAAAGGTATGACAATATCCTAAAATATCTCCACGTAAGGGCAATAGGGATATATGATAATATACTATATAAACCCAACAGGTATCTAGCAACCACCACTCAATATGTTCTTCTTCTGTTTCTAGAAGTGACCCCCAAGAACCAGCTGCAGTTCACAGTTAAACAGAAAGAGGTGGCACCTTACAGTGCCCTGTGTCACTCACTGCACCTGTTGCAAGCAACAGCACAGGTACATCCACCCAGGGGGATTTAGACAGTCACTGTGAGGAGTGAGCATTGGGTGAATCACAGAGCGCGGGTAAGGTGCTGGCAGTGGAGGAACAGGCCCTTGTCAGCCAAAGGGGGTGACTCATGTCCTTCCTCAGCTGCAGAGGCAAGAGCTTTGGACTTCACGGGTCTCTGCATATAAAGGAAGGCTGATATCTGAGCACAATCATCTTCTGCAGTCCTTTGAGACCATACAAAGTACCTGCCAGGTCAGGTAACACCTGTGGACAGGCCCACCCCCCCCCACATCTGTCCAGTCATGCACAATGGACCCTTGCAGCTGCAAACCGCCAACGAACGTGTGGTGGCTGCAAGGGCATTTGCAGCAGGGTTCCCAGCAACACAACTCCTTCGGGCAGTGAGAGAGTCTCCCGTGAATGCTCCGTCTACTGCTGTGGAGCTCTGGGGTTCTTTAGGTTTAGAGTAGTGGCGGGGTATTATATGGAGAGAGGCACTCCACAGGGCTTCACAAATCTTGCTGCTCCCTCGCGAATCAGTGGACGTGCCGAGGATGGGGGAGGGAATGGCAAACAGTTGTGCCGTGCTGTACCTGGAAAAACCTCGCAGAGGAAGCTATAGGTTCAGCGAAACTAGTTGGAGAACAAGATCCTAAGCAGGAGAAAACCAAATGAACCAAAGAAGCATCTTATGGTTAGCACAAAGTTACTGGTTGGAACCTCACGGTGCCAAACAGAAACTAGTGTCGTCTCTTTAAACTCTAGTGTATTTTTCTACACCCAGAGAATGGCCAACACTATGCCGGTTGCCAGGCAACCAAACGCACATGAGATCAAACTCTGGTACACACATTAATCTCCCTATAGCTGAAGACAGATTTGCCAGAACATTTAGAATATTCTATAAAATATTCCAGATGTTACATCATCTGAAATTCTTAGAGAGCCAGAATCAGCCCCCGAAGGGCATTATCAAACAGGTGGACAAATTAACCCAGTTCATAAAACCAGCAAATCCTTCACATAAAACCCTGAAAAAATTATGCCGCAAATTATGAAAACGGGGCAAAACAAACAAGTCAAATTCCAATTGAACAACCTGGAAGAATTGGACACGGAATGGGCTGAATTGACAGACCACCTACAGGAGGTGACGGCCAAAGCAATGAATTGGACCAAAAAGAACCTCAAGCAGAAATTTAGAATAAAAACAATTGATGAAATAAAAAGACACATATATGGACTGGTGTCGCAGATAGAGACAGAACAACATTACAGCACACCACCCAGGGCTGCCTCGCCTCAGAGATCAACCATTAGGGCTTTCAATGTGGCAACCACTATGAATATACATATCATCCCAGAGTTAGGGTGAGATTACAGTCAGGGATAGGGTTAGAGTTAGGGTTAGGGGTGGGAGTATAAGTTTAGGGTTAGATTTAGGGTTAGCTGCCAACCATGTCATTTGCAGTAGGCCAAGCTTTAGAAAACACACACCATACACTGCCACAGGGGGAGGTACTGGGTTAAGGATAGGGTTAGGTTTAGGGTTAGGGTTCAGTTTAGAGTTAGAGTTATGGTTAGTGTTAGGGCTAGGATTAGAGTTAGGGTTAAATTTAGGGTTACAGTTGGGGTTAATTTTAGGGTTAGGGTTTGGATTAAATTTAGTTTTTTTTATTTGTTCATGGGATGTGGGCGTCGCTGGCGAGGCCGGCATTTATTGCCCATCCCGAATTGCTCTTGAGAAGGTGGTGGTGAGCCGCCTTCTTGAACCGCTGCAGTCCGTGTGGTGAAGGTTCTCCCACAGTGCTGTTAGGAAGGGAGTTCCAGGATTTTGACCCAGCGACAATGAAGGAACGGCGATATATTTCCAAGTCAGGATGGTGTGTGACTTGGAGGGGAACGTGCAGGTGGTGTTGTTCCCATGTACCTGCTGCCCTTGTCCTTCTAGGTGGTAAAGGTTACTGGTTTGGGAGGTGCTGTCGAAGAAGCCTTGGCGAGTTGCTGCAGTGCATCCTGTAGATGGTACACACTGCAGCCACTGTGAGCCGGTGGTGAAGGGAGTGAATGTTTAGGGTGGTGGATGGGGTGCCAATCAAGCGGGCTGCTTTGTCCTGGATGGTGTTGAGCTTCTTGAGTGTTGTTGGAGCTGCACTCATCCAGGCAAGTGGAGAGTATTCCATCACACTCCTGACTTGTGCCTTGTAGATGGTGGAAAGGCTTTGTGGAGTCAGGAGGTGAGTCACTCACCGCAGAATACCCAGCCTCTGACCTGCTCTTGTAGCCACAGTATTTATATGGCTGGTCCAGTTAAGTTTCTGGTCAATGGTGACCCCCAGGATGTTGATGGTGAGGGATTCGGTGATGGTAATGCCGTTGAATGTCAAGGGGAGGTGGTTAGACTCTCTTGTTGGAGATGGTCATTGCCTGGTACTTGTCTGGTGCGAATGTTACTTGCCGCTTATCAGTCCAAGCCTGGACATTGTCCAGGTCTTACTGCATGCGGGCATGGACTGCTTCATTATCTGAGAGTTTGCGAATGGAACTGAACACTGTGCAATCATCAGCGAACATCCCCATTTCCGACCTAATGATGGAGGGAAGGACATTGATGAAGCAGCTGAAGATGGTTGGGCCCAAGGTCAGGGCTACGCTTACAGTTAGAGATAAGTTTAGGGTTAGGGTTACGGTTAAGTTTAGGGTTAGGGTTATGGTTAAGTTTAGGGTTAGGGTTATGGTTATGTTTAGGGTTAGGGTTACGGTTAAGTTTAGGGTTAGGGTTACGGTTAAGTTTAGGGTTAGGGTTACGGTTAAGTTTAGGGTTAGGGTTACGGTTAAGTTTAGGGTTAGGGTTATGGTTATGTTTAGGGTTAGGGTTATGGTTAAGTTTAGGGTTAGGGTTATGGTTATGTTTAGGGTTAGGGTTATGGTTAAGTTTAGGGTTAGGGTTATGGTTAAGTTTAGGGTTAGGGTTACGGTTAAGTTTAGGGTTAGGGTTATGGTTAAGTTTAGGGTTAGGGTTATGGTTAAGTTTAGGGTTAGGGTTATGGTTATGTTTAGGGTTAGGGTTATGGTTAAGTTTAGGGTTAGGGTTATGGTTAAGTTTAGGGTTAGGGTTGGCAGCCAACCACCTCACTTGCACTAGGATAGGCTTCTGAAATGCACTCGACACACTGTCACCAAGGGGCGGTACCGGGCTACAAAACAATAAACGAGCATACACAACCCTTATAGGGGAACAAACTGGTTGCATTTTAGGGGAACTCTGGATCACAGATTCTGTTTACTTCTGATGGTGCAAAATATGAAAACAGTAGATCAAGGGAAGGGAACCCGTGACACTGAGTCAGAGTGGAGGACATTGTTGGTTAAGGTGATTAAGCTGCTTTAAACACCGTGAACAGGACAGTTAATGTACTGAGTGCTCAAGGGTCAAGCACTCTGGTGTGTTTCTACTCCAGGGATTTCATAGTGAAAGTCTCATATTGAACGGCCCTCCTGATACAGGGAAAGAACCTGGCCCAGCCTTCCATTTCGAGGCCTCCTGCCCCACCTGGTGGCCGGCAGTAGCACTACCCGATTGGGATGATTCTTGACTGTCAGTCAAACAGCCTTTTTTCTCATCTCCAATATTTTTATAACTAATAAACAGAAGCGTTCAAAGAAATTTTTCAAACTGTGACCAAGAGACTGCACCCCTTCCATCACCGTAACTAAGGTTAGGAGTGCGACAGAAGGGCCACGGATTAAGCAGGATCTGGATACGCAGGATTCTGGCCCTCCCATGGGGCTTTGTAATGGGTGGAGCCTCTGCCCGCCCCAAGCCAGGGCAATGGGTTGGGGACTGGGGATTGGAGACTCCCAGTTCCTGCCTCCCTGGGATGGCGGTAGAGCTACAGGCCAACGAATGGGACTAGGTGGGCTGCTCAGCCCGACAGCAGACGTGGAGCCCACCTTGGATTTCTGGCCTGCTGGGGCAGACAGGTGCAAGAGAGATGCCTCCAGTGCTGGAGATAGTGGCCCAGATTACTTAAATGAGGTGACATTCCACCCCCGACCCCGTGACCTTTGGAGTCCACTGACCATCGGATGCTGGTAGAGATGAAAGGTCCGTGGGCTTACTCCCACTCAGCTTGATCAACAACAACAACTACTTGCATTTATATAGCGCCTTTAACATAGTGAAACCTCCCAAGGTGCTTCACAGGAGCGATTATCAGACGAAATTTGACACCGAGCCACATAAGGAGATATTAGGACAGCTTGGTCAAAGAGGTAGGTTTTAAGGAGTGTCTCAAAGGAGGAGAGGGAGTTAGAGAGGCGGAGAGGTTTGCGGTGAGGGGGGGGGATTTCCAGAGCTTAGGGCCTAGGCAGCTGAAGGCACGGCCGCCAGTGGTGGAGTGATTTAAATCGGGGATGCGCAAGAGGCAAGTATTGGAGGAACGCAGAGATCTCGGACGATTGTAGGGCTGGTGGAGATTACAGGAATAGGGAGGGGAGAGGCCATGGAGGGATTTGAAAACAAGATGAGAATTTGAAAATCGAGGCGTTGCTGGACCGAGGTCAATGAGCACAAGAGTGATGGGAGAACAGGACTTGGTGCGAGTCAGGATACGGGCAGCCCAGTTTTGGATGAGCTCAAGTTTATGGAGGATGGAAGATGGGAGGCCGGCCAGGAGAGCATTGGAATAGTCGAGTCTGGAGTGAACAAAGCCATGGATGAGGATTTTAGCAGCAGATGAGCTGAGGAGGGGCAGAGACGGGCGATGTTACCAAGATGGAAGTAGGCGGACTTGGTGATGGAGAGGACATGTGATCGGAAGCTCATCTCAGGGTCAAATAGGACGCCAAGGTTGCGAACGGTCTGGTTTAACCTCAGACAGCGGCCGGGGAGTGGGATGGAGTTGGTGGCAGGAACCAAAGACAATGGCTTCGGTCTTCCCCCAGTATTCAGTTGGAGAAAAGTTTTGTTCATCCAATACTGGATGTCGGACAAGCAGTGTGACAAATCAGAGACGGGGAGGGGTCGAGGGAGGTGGTGGTAAGGTAGAGTTGGGTGTCGTCAGTGTACATGTGGAACCTGATGTCGTGTTTTCGGATGATGTCACCAAGGGGGCCAAGGGTGGATTCTTGAGGGACTCCAGAGGTAACGGTGTGGGAGAATGACGAGAAATCATTGCAGGTGATTCTCTGCCTATGACTGGATAGATAGGAATGGAACCAGGCGAGCACAGTCCCAACCAGCTGGGCGACGGAGAAGAGGCGTTGGAGGAGGATGGTGTGGTCAACAGTGTCAAAGGCTGCAGACAGGTCAAGAAGGATGAGGAGGGATAGGTTACCATGGTCACAGTCACAGAGGATGTCATTTGTCACTTTGATAAGGGCCGTTTCAGTACTGTGGCAGGGGGCGTAAACCTGATTGGAGGGATTCAAACATGGAGTTGCGGAAAAGATGGGCATGGATTTGGGAGGCAACAAAACATTCAAGGACTTTGGAGAGGGAAGGGAGGTTGGCGATGGAGCGGTAGCTTGCAAGGACAGAGGGGTCAAGAGTGGGTTTTTTGAGAAGCGGGGTGATGATGGCAGATTTGAAGGGGACACAAGGCTCATCTCCACACACGGAGCGCTCACTGAATCCTTGCAAACCACCGCACTGTTGAGAAGCTTCTCCAAGATTAATGTTTGTCTTTAGGCGAGAGGCCTGGTGAACATCTGTAAAACAACAGGACATCCCATCGTTACAAGCAATGGCCCACTGAGAGGCAAATCTCAGCTCCATTAGTCACTGCAGAGTGTAACGCTCAGAGTTATGAATGCAAGGCTCAAGGAGAAGGCTACACGAGTGGGAACAAGTGGAAAATGCAGCTTGTTTCATGACTCAGGATGACCGCAGCCTATGAATGACCATGGTGCAAATAGGATCCGGACAAGTGACCAACAGTACCTAAAAGAGAAACAAAAAATGCTGGAAATACTCAGCAGATCAGGCAGCATCTGTGGAGAAAGAAACAGAGTTAATGTTTCAGGTCGATGACCTTTCATCAGAATTGCAAGAAGCTGAAGATTTAATACTTTTTAAGCAAATACAGAGCCAGGGAAAGGGAGGAGGAGGAAGGGGAGGGGAGGAAAGAACAAAAGGGAAGGTCTCTGATAGGGTGGAGGGCAGGAGTGGTTAAATGAGAAAAGGGATGATGGTGCAAGGCAAGGAGGGTGGGAATGGGACAAGTAAAGAAACAAAAGATGGGTCTAGAGGAGCTGTGAATGGCAACAGCAGAACCATTACCAGCACTTGCTGTCCAAATAAATGGGAGCAGTGGTTATGATCTGAAGTTATTGAAATCAGAGTTGAGTCCAGAAGGTTGTAAAATGCTTAATCGAAAGATGAGGTGCTGTTCCTCGAGCTTCCATTGAGCTTCATGTAAGAGACCGAGGACAGAGAGGTCAGAGTGGGAGTGGGAAGGGGAATTAAAATGGCAATTACGTAGAATCATAGAATCTTACAGCACAGAAGGAGGCCATTCGGCCCATCGGCCCAATTAGTCCCACTCTCCTGTTCTTTCCCCATAGCCCCGAAAATTTCTCCTTTTCAAGAATATAGCCAATTCCCTTTTGAAAATGATTATTAAATCTGCTTCCAGCACCCTTTCAGCCAATGCATTCCAGATCATAACAATTGGCTCTTATGAGATGGCCCAGTGGGTTGAGGCATTGCCTGGTGTAATGAGCCACACAGGCCAGAAAACGTCATGCTTTGGAGTGTTCTTGTCGGTGAGTTCCAGCTCTGTATGTCCCAGACAGTGTTCCCACTTGGTGAATCTGTCGCGTGCCCAGGGGATGAAGAGAACCCTCTTCAGTTTATTTCAGCCACTGGTTTTATCAGACGATCTGACGCAAGCCTCCACACCTTTGGCAGAAGAACACTACCCTTTATCTCGGGCTTTAACTGCCAACAATTGCATTAAACAGTAATAGAACAAGCATTAATACAACATATATTGTTATAGCAGTTGTTAAGTTTAGCTAGCTCCTCGTGCAGTAGAAAATAATAAATAGTTTGCAACTGCTGCGATAAACTTAGATATAAGTTGCATCCTTACATAGCAGCTCTTTCCCCTTTCTTGCCATCTCTGGAAGCTATCTTGACTGCCTATCTCTATTCAAAGGCTTCAGTCTCTGATTTGATAAAGGCAGGCTGAAAAATACTTTCAATAAAGCAACCGAGACCCGCTCAATAACTGGAGAATTCACAAATATCTGCCTATCAAACACAAATAGCACAAGATGTTTGTATTTGAATTGAATGGTTTGGCTCAACCCTCAGGCATCTGCCCGACATCAATCACCAATTCAGCAACAACTGTATCAAAATGAGCTGGCACTTTCTTCTGTGGGTGAAGTTGGTTTTAACCCCTTAAGTACTGTGACGGTTAAAGATGCTCATACTAATCTAAACCTTAGACAAAATGCTTCATTTATGTCTGTGCTGAGTTAGTGGGACAAGCGAAAATTTGCACTTGAAAATTTTGCACTTGTTCCAAAATTATTTTGTAACATGTTCCGAATGGTGGGGGAAGCTTCATATTTATTTATGTGCAACAATGAGAGAAAGCACAGAATGACCCAGTAGAGAAAGAGTTAAATTAAAGGTGCTTGCCAGGATCAGCACGGGCCATGAAGTCGGGTACACAGGCCCAGGTTGCAGTGCAGCCAGAAGTTGAGAAGCAGCCCCTTCAAATAGTGGAAGAGGGGCTACAACCTCCCACATTCAGTGCAAATGTGAAATGTGGCCTCATCCTGGCCGCAAAAGTTACAGGCGGCCTGGGAGTCCGTGAAGTGACAGAACTGCTATGTGCAACATAGGTCCTCAATGCTGCAGGGGAGGACACCGACGTAGAGAGACCTCCATTGGGGCACCCCACCTCCGCCGGAAGGCAAGATGGCATGTGTCCGGTTGAAGACGAGAGCAAAGAATTGGAGAGTGTGCAGCAGCAGCCCAAACAGGAAACCCCTCTGTGCAGAGTGGAATGGCACGGAGGGAATTTCCGAGAGTCGGCTCAAGTTGTGAGGCGCAGGATCCCGAGGGAGGTTTCGGGGTCTCGTGCCGATGAGAAATTCCGTCCGCATGGGGGTAACATTAGATGGGAGTGCTCCACATGCTTGAGCCTCCTCAATACACCTAGTGGGGCCAGGGCCGAGTGTGACTTTTAGCGCCTGGATGGCTTTGTCTGCTTGCCGGATGTAGCGCCATGACATTCTTGCTACCAATGCCTCTGGCGACATCCAGCCAGCTCCTCCACCATCCAGTACGTCCCTGACTCTGGCTACCTTGGAAGCCAGGGCCCTCTTCTCCACTAGCCGAAGCTGACCTGTAGGGGGTGGTGGTGTGTGTCAGCTTCACCTCTGACTTCTGAGCGGTTCGAATCGCTCCCACTCCCTGGGTTCTAGACCTTGGACTTATTTGGGGGTTGTGACAAAGTGCAGCAGACAACTGGTTTTGGTGCAAGAAACTTTGACCTTTATTCAAGAGAGGAAATACAATACAACAATCTTAACACTCTAATAAAATGGGGAACACTTCAGTACACACGAGGGAAATTACAGTAGAAAGATACCTCACCCCTCCCAATCCCACTGTACTAGCTAGGTTGGACTCTAAAGGGCCAGAGATAATGCTCACCAAACGAACCCTTGCTTCAAGTATCATACTGGTAAAAGGTGAGCAAAATTCTTGATCCTCGAGAGCCAACCTTCCCCTGTAGTTTACCTATCTAAGACCCAAAACATACATTCCCCTTTAGGTGTAGTGTTCAGATGCAGACACAGGTAAGAATTCAGTTACATTCATATCCAAGCACGGAGGGGGTCCAACACCCCTGCACCACTTGGAAAATACAGTACATACATAGAAAAATAATACATGGTAAACAATAATACTTAAACTACCAACCACCTTATATAAAATTTAACTAAAACATCCAAACTTAACAATCTCAAAATTAAATAACAGAAGCTATGTACATCCGCCGCCCATCCCCGGGCGGCCAGGCTAATCCCTGTTCGGGCTACAGTACACTACTCCCTTCGGTGTGGCCGCCCTGTCCTGTACCTTTGGTCCCTCGCAGCCTGCGGCTGCTGGCTGGGGACCTCTGTCCTCAGATCGATCCCTGATTTGAGGGGCGGCCCTTTTAAACTGGGGAGCCGGGGACCACGGTTTCTTTGGCCGTGGTGTTCGTGGGGGCCTTCTTGGGACTCTGGCTGGTCGGGGTTTTCTGGCTGGTGAGTCTTTAACCCGAGCCACTGTCCCCTCTTGTGCGGTCTGTGGAATCTCCACTGCCGCTGGCTGGGGATTTCTATCCTCAGGCTGTACCTCTTCTAAACCTATGTCAGGGCAGGTAATTCTCTGCCCTCAGGTCCCACCTTGTCTGAGTCCCAGATGAGTGGGGGAGTGTCCCAAATGGTGGGTGGGATGGCCCTTCCCTTAAAACAAGCCACTGCACCTGCTTGTGCAGTCTGAGAGTTTGCTCCTGCTGCAGGCTGAGGATTTTTATCCTCACACCTTGCCCCAACTGGCTGTTCCCTTCTCTCGGATTTAAACAACTTACATTGGTTAATGTGGAACCATTTGTTGCACCGAGGCAGCTTTATGGCGTATACAATGGGGCTTGCCTTATCTACAATGGTTCCAGACTGCCTACCCGAGCAAAATTCCTAACCATAACCTGATCCCCTATCTCCCACTCGTGGTGCTTGAGGGGTTCTAGCAGCAGTCGGTCACTCCGATGCTGTTTTCCCATGTTGCTAGCAGCCTGCCAGTGAACCTGTTTAAGGTGTTCAGACAGATTCCTGACGAAGCTGTCCCGGTTCACCTCTCTGAGCTGACCCTCCGTGAGCACCAGGGCTAGCACATGGGTGGGGGTCCGCATAACCCTACCAATCATGAGCTCGTGTGGGGAATACCCCGTGCTTTTTGACTGGCTGGCTCGGATCCCCATTAGGACCAACGGTAAGACTTCTACCCACTTTCTAGGTGAGTCTCCCGTCTCTTTCCTCAGCCTTTCTTTCAAGGTTCTGTTCATCCTCTCTACAATCCCTGAGGACTGTGGGTTGTGTGCAACGTGCCATTTCCCCTCTATGCCGAGTACCATAAGGGTATTCTGCATGACCTGCCCGGTAAAGTGGCTCCCTTGGTCGGACTCCACGTACTGTGGTAGCCCCCATCGTGAGAACACCTGCCTGACCAGGATCCTGGCTGTACTCAGAGCTGTGGCTGTTCGACAGGGGAAGGCTTCTACCCACTTTGTGAACACATCCACCAGGACTAGGCAGTACTTATAGCCTCCCTGGGCGCTGGGTAGGGGCCCGATGTAGTCGACCTGGATCGACTACCATGGTCCCTCTACCCTCCTGATGTGTCCCATAGGTACTTTCCTTTTGTGGGGGTCAGGGTTGTTAGCAGCACACACCAGACAGCTGGCACAGAACTCGCGGACATCTTCCCTGAGTCCTGGCCTGTTCTACCCACTGCCAGGTGGTCTCAGGCCCGGGATGCCCCGCTCCTGGACCCTCATGGGCCAGTTGAAGGAATTCCCTCCTGTGCTGCTGCGGTACTACCCACTGCTCTCCCTTAAACAGCATGCCTTCCTTTACAGAGAGGGCTGCTGTGCTGGAAGGGCCCTCTACCCTTTTCCCTTCTGCCACTGCACTGAGGACTGCCTTGAGGACGGGGTCTTGGGTTTGGACCGTCTTAAGGTCCGGGGTTAAAGCTACCCCTGCACTCCCCTGTGTCCCATTCCTACCCATGACTGCTGCTATAGGACAGGACCCATATGGGTCCCAGAAAGTGCCTGTGCGGGCACCCTCCTTAGCTAGCACGTCGGCCTGCCGGTTGCCCTCACTCCGGGGTTCTGTGGAGGAATGGGCTTTCACCTTATGGATGAAAACCTCCCCTTCCTCCCCCACTGCTGCTGAGATTTTCTCCAGCAAGGGTTTCACTGTGAGGGGTCTCCCGTCAGCGGAGGTGTATCCGCGGCGGGACCAGATGGCCAGGTACTCCGTACACGAATTGCATGTGAACATACTGTCCGAGCAAATCGTGTATGGGGTGGGGAAGATCTCGGGGTGTGTAACCACGTACACTACCGCGGACAGTTCAGCCTGCTGGGCGCTCATGGTGCTGGGGAGCTTAATTGCCAGGGCAAGGTTTGCCGCTGGGTCATAAACTCCACACTCCGTGAGTTGCTCACCAGCAAATACTGTGCTGGAGCCATCCACATAGATTTCACGGCCTGTGGGGTGTATCCCGGCCCATAAACCTATGTTTACTTCCCAAACCCCTTCTATGGAACACCGGTGGGCAGTTCCAGGATATACCAGGTTAGCTGCGAGCTTTGGCTCACAGAGCCCTTTTACTTTCAGGTTCAACTGTGAGAGAAGCAGGGTCCAGCAAGCAATGCGGGCACTGCTCACTGTCCCATCCTTGATTCTCCTGTCCAGGAGCATCTGGGTGGGCGTGTGATGGGTGAGGAGGGTGATGGGAGAGGTGCCTGTGAAGATCAGCGATCTTTTCACAGCCCAATATGTGGCCAAGAGGTGCCTTTCACAATTGGAGTAGCTCTTCTCCACATCTGTGAGTATCCTGGAGGAGCAGACCACCAGTCTCAGCTTGCCATGCCGCTCTTGGAGCAGCACAGCACTCAGGCTGTCCCCGCTGGCTGCTACCTCCAGGAAGAACTCTTTCCCTCCATCTATGGCCCCTAGAGCTGGTGCGGTCTGCAGATCTTTCTTGAGCCTGACAAATGCTGCCTGGCACCCCTCATCCCAAACCCACTCCACTCCCTTATGCAGGAGTCGGAGCAGAGGGGCTGCTGTGGCCGCATAGTCCTCAATGAAGTCTCTGCATTACCCGGTTAGCCCTAGAAACGATCTCACTCCCGTGACTGTGTTGGGGACTGGTAACTCCTGTACTGATTCCCTTCTAGCTTTATCTATGGCCCCTTCCCCAGCACCTATTGTCAGGCCCAGGAATTTCACCTCCTGCTGGCTGATCTGCGCTTTCTTTGGGTTCACTTTAAAACCTTCCTGCCCGAGCATTTCCAGCAGTTCGGCCAGAAGTGGGCCATGCTCCTCTCTCGCATCGGTGAATAGGAGCAGGTCATCCACGTATTGTACCAGCTGCCTGGGCTGGCTGAAGCCCTTTAAACTGTTTGCCATGCATTGGTGGAAAATGCTGGGGCTATTGTGGAATCCCTGAGGCAGACAGTTCCAGGTGTCCTGTTGCCCTTTAAAGGTAAAGGCAAACTTGTACTGATCCTCTCTCCTTAAAGGGATGGACCAAAACCCGTTGGAGATATCCAGCACCGTGAAAGTGGTCGCGGATGCTGGGATACTTCCTATCAGGTCGGCAACTGCTGCTACCGTGGGTGCACAGGCTGGGATGTTACTGTTGAGCACCCGATAGTCCACTGTGGCCCTCCAGGAGTTGTCCGGTTTTCTAACCGGCCACAGTGGAGAGTTCACGTGCGAGGCTATCGGTCTCAGGACCCCCTGTTGCACTAAGGAGGACATGGCTGCTTCCATGTCTGGCTCCACTCCCCTGGGGAAGTTATATTGCTTTTGTGGTCGGGCCATAGGGTCCCCATCTACACTGACCTCGAACCCGTTGACCCTCCCACAGTCGTGTTTGTGTGTGGCAAATGTGGCTAGGTGGGCTCGCACAAATGCCTGGAACTCCCTTGGGGTATTGCTGACCATGAGTTCGAGGTTATAACCCTCTTTAGGCTTCATGGTGCACAGGGTCCCCTTCCCCAGTTTCCCTGGGATGACGACTACTCCGCCTTCCTTTCCTGTATTTGCCCCCCACAGGCAGTGATTCCTCAAATCCACTAGGATCCCGTGGCCTACAATAAAATCGGCTCCCAGGATCCCTTTTCCACCCTCCACTTCCCACTTCATGAGGACACAGGTCCACTTACAGCGGAGTGTTCCTAAACGAATGTTCAGCGGGATGGAAAATGAGCCAGCCTGTTCTTTACCTGTGAATCCCGACAGACTGTATGGGACCCCGTTAGATAGAGGTGAGGTGGTGGGGTTAGCTGAATGGATCACAGTACATGATGCTCCCGTGTCCAACAGATAGGTCCCCTTTACCTCTTCTACCTCCATCTCAACGAGGGGTCTCTTCCATAAGTCGTAGGTAAGGGAACACAGGTAAACAGGCTGCGCTGGCTCTGGTCAGGGTTGTGGGTTAGATGGGGCTGATGGGGTCAGAGCGCCGGTGGTGGCTGCTACCTTCCCTGGGCCAGTCAATAGGGTTCTCATGGCGTCCAAAAATGACTCGACCGTGGCGGGAGGGATTCCTGTCTCTGCCTTTTGGGCTGGGGTAGAGGAATTATTTCCCTTGTTATCTTTCTAAGGATTCTTACACTCCTTCCTCCAGTGTCCATCCTTCCCACACCCATAACAGTTGAGCTTTGTGCTGGAAGGGTCATTCCCTTCCTGATGCCACTCCTTCCTACCCTGGCCGGGTTTCATTTCATGCACTTTCCCTTTAGGTGGGTGTGCATCGGTTCCTTTACCATTACGGTAAGCTATGGTCAATTGTCTGACCACTGTGAGTTCGGTAGTCATGGGATTCTTTGGGTCAAACCACATTCCTGCCGCGGCCCTGACCTGTGGCAAGCTGTTTGCCACCAGGCAACGGAGCCAGTGGGCCCGCTGATCCTGGTCCAGGTTAGCCCGGTTTGGCGTCCCACTGCATGCGCTCCCATACACCGGCCACAACCTGTCTGCAAAAGCCTGCGGGGTCTCTCCTACGAGCTGCACTGTTTTTTCCACCCGGGAGAAAGGACTTCCCTCATTCATCCCCATGGCCTCAAGAACTTCCTCCTTGAGCTCCCCATAATCACACTGTCCCATCTTACATTGGTCAGCGAGGGACTGGAAGAGCTTACTCTCCAGGGAGAATAGCAGCATTTTGGCCTGTTCGGCATCATTGCACTCGTTGATGCTTGCTGCTTGTTCGACTTCCCTGAAGTGGACCGAGGGGTCCCCATTTGCAGCAAGTTTAGTTAAATGGCTTACCATGGCCCTAAGCTGTTGGGTGCCGTGGGGAACTATGAACTGGTTTTGGAGGGGTCCCTCATCCCCGTTATCAGCCGAACCTTTGCTGCCGGGCCGGGCACATCGGCCCCGGTCCCAGCCTCTTTTGCTGGGGGTTTTCCTCCTCAGCTTCTGCCCCTAATTCCACCCCCTCCTTCTGCCAGATTTCGCTAAAGCTTGGCGCTACGGGTGGTGGTCGTGGGCCCTCCTGCTCCTCAACCGGGTCGTCCCTTGGCACTACCTGTGGTGTCTGAACCATTCTCCCCAGGTTCCCTGTGAAGTCGACCTGGGCTGCACTTGGGCTTATGAGGCACACCATGCCTTTTGCCGTCCTTCGAGCAAGGTTCAGACTCTCTATCTGCTTCTGGCAGGGGCCATGGTCTGCATCCTCAAGCCCCTGTGCGCTCACTATCTTATAGGCTGCCTGTAAGCCTTTTACTTTCTCCTCTTGCTCTCTTATTTGTCTTGCTAGGCGGGCATTCTTTTCCCGCAACCTCAGCTTATTGTTCTTGGCCTCAGTGACCTGACACTGTAAATATTCCTGCCGGGTCTTATGCTCCCCCACTAACTGCACCCTTTCCTGGTTCAGAGTCTGCAATGCTAACAGTAACTTCTCCCCTGCTAGGGCCTTTGTTTGGACTTCCAGGGCTGACTCCCGAATCTCAGCTGCCTGTGCTTCAACGAGCCTGTCCAAAAGCTGGATCTGTTTCTTGAAGCACATCAGCCAGACTGCCTTTTCTATGGATTTCTTATGATCCTTCCCTCCTGTCCATTTACCTGCAGCATCTACCGGGCGCCCAGCCTTTAACAGATTAGTGACCCATTTTTTTCCCATATTCACCTTACTGAACACATAATCTGAAATCCTCTCTTCCATTACAGTTCTCTCTTCCAAATCAGTGTCCACTGTATTACATCCCTTTTGCCAAGGTCCCTTCACAGTGGGAGAGAGAGGGGCAGATCATCACAGGGAGTGTAGAGGGTGGTGGTGTGTGTCAGCTTCCTCTCTGACTTCTGAGCGGTTCGAATCGCTCCCACTCCCTGGGTTCTAGACCTTGGACTTATTTGGGGGTTGTGACAAAGTGCAGCAGACAACTGGTTTTGGTGCAAGAAACTTTGACCTTTATTCAAGAGAGGAAATACAACACAACAATCTTAACACTCTAATAAAATGGGGAACACTTCAATACACACGAGGGAAATTACAGTAGAAAGATACCTCACCCCTCCCAATCCCACTGTACTAGCTAGGTTGGACTCTAAAGGGCCAGAGATAATGCTCACCAAACGAATCTTTGGTGGAACGAGTGGAAACTTTGCGGATCTTCGGTTTTCTCCCGAGTTGGTTTTCTTTGGTCGCGGTGGCCCAATATTACCCGGTTGGTTGGTGGTAATATTCGGTTGGTTGTTGCGTAAGGCCCTTGTTGCCGCGAGGTGTCCGATGGTCACTGGGGCTGTTGCTCTGGTTTCTTCTTGTGTGTGTCGGCCTGCTTCTAGAGCTGCTGACCACACAGAGGTTCGGGTTCCTGAGCAGCGGCTCCCGTAGAATGGCCGCTGCTCCTGACGGGGGAGAGCTCCGGCTGAAGGCAACCATATTCCAGACCCTGATCAGATCCTGATAAGACAGGCAGCTCCTGCAAGGATACATGGATGCCCAGCGACTTAACTAACAGGGGCTGCATGTCGTAATTCAGGCCTTGCAGCTGATGGAAGAAATATGCTGCCAGCGTGCACCATCTGGGAGGATCCTTAATGTAAATGTATCGCTGCAGGGTCTGAAGGCGGAAAGTCGCAACCTGGGTATGAATGCACACCAGCGACTGACCGCCCTCCCTAAGAGGTAAACTCAGAACCACAGCAGCGACCCCCTAAATATGGAAGGTACGAAAGCATAGTGGTTATGTTACTGGGCTAGTAATCCAGAGGCCTGGACTAAAATCCAGAGTCATGAGTTCAAATCCCACCACGGCAGCTGGGGAATTTAAATTCAGTTAATTAAATAAAAAAATGTGAAATTAAAAAAAACTAGTATCAGTAATGATGGCCATGAAACTACCAGATTATCGTAAAAACCCATCTGGTTCACTAATGTCCTTTAGGGAAGGAAACCTACCGTCCTTACCCGGTCTGGCCTAAATGTGATTCCAGACCCACAGCAATGTGGTTGATTCTTAATTGCCCTCTGAAATGGCCTAGCAAGACACTCAGTTGTACAATCTCGCTTTAAAAAAAAGTCACAATAAGAATAAAACCAACGGACCACGAGGCACCGGACACGACAAAGGCAAACCAAACCCAGTCGACCCTGCAAAGTCCTTCTCACTGACATCTGGGAGAGCTGTCCCACAGACTAGTCAAGCAACAGCCTGACATAGCCATACTCACAGAATCATACCTTTCAGCCAACGTCCCAGACTCTTCCATCAACATCCCTGGGTATGTCCTGACCCACCAGAGGTGGCGGTACAGTGATATACAGTCAGGCCTTGGGAGTCCTCAACATTGACCCTGGATCTCATGGCATCAGGTCAAACATGGGCAAGGAATCCTCCTGCTGATTACCACCAACCGTCCTCCCTCAGCTCATGAATCAGTCCTCCTCCATGTTGAGCACCACTTGGAGGAAGCACTGAAGGTAGCAAAGGCACAGAATGTACTCTGGGTGGGGGACTTCAATGTCCATCACCAAGAGTGGCTCGGTAGCACCACTACTGACCGAGCTGGCCGAGTCCTGAAGGACGTAGCTGCCAGACTGGGCCTGCGGCAGGTGGTGAGCGAACCAACACGAGGAAAAAACCTACTTGACCTCATCCTCACCAATCTACCTGTCGCAAATGCATCTGTCCATGACAGTATTGGTAGGAGTGACCACCGCACAGTCCTCGTGGAGACAAAATTCCGTCCAACGTGTTGTGTGGCACTACCACCGTGCTAAATGGGATAGATTCAGAACAGATCAAGCAGCTCAAAACTTGGCATCCATGAGGTGCTGTGGGCCATCAGCAGCAGCAGAACTTTATTCCAGCACAATCTGTAACCTCATGGCCCGGCATATTCCTCACTCTACCATTACCCACAAGCCAGGGGATCAACCCTGGTTCAATGAGAAGTGTAGAAGAGCATGCCAGGAGCAGCACCAGGCGTACCTAAAAATGAGGTGCCAACCTGGTAAAGCTACAACTCAGGACTACAAGCATGCTAAACGGCGGAAGCAACATGCTATAGACAGAGCTAAGCGATTCCACAACCAACGGATCAGATCAAAGCTCTGCAGTCCTGTCACATCCAGTTGTGAATGGTGGTGGACAATTAAACAACTAATGGGAGGAGGAGGCTCTGTGAACATCCCCATCCTCAATGATGGCGGAGTCCAGCACGTGAGTGCAAAAGACAAGGCTGAAGCGTTTGCAACCACCTTCAGCCAGAAGTGCCGAGTGGATGATCCATCTCAGCCTCCTCCCGATATTCCCACCATCACAGAATCCAGTCTTCAGCCAATTCGATTCACTCCATGTGATATCAAGAAACGGCTGAGTGCACTGGATACAGCAAAGGCTATGGGCCTCGGCGGCATCCCGGCTGTAGTGCTGAAGTCTTGTGCTCCAGAACTAGCCGTGCCTCTAGCCAAACTGTTCCAGTACAGCGACAACACTGGCATCTACCCGACAATGTGGAAAATTGCCCAGGTATGTCCTGTCCACAAAAAGCAGGACAAATCCAATCCGGCCAATTACCACCTTATCAGTCTGCTCTCAATCATCAGCGAAGTGATGGAAGGTGTCGTCGACAGTGCTATCAAGCGGCACTTATTCACCAATAACCTGCTCACCGATGCTCAGTTTGGGTTCCGCCAGGACCACTCGGCTCCAGACCTCATTACAGCCTTGGTCCAAACATGGATAAAAGAGCTGAATTCCAGAGGTGAGGTGAGAGTGACTGCCCTTGACATCAAGGCAGCATTTGACCGAGTGTGGCACCAAGGAGCCCTAGTAAAATTGAAGTCAATGGGAATCAGGGGGAAAACTCTCCAGTGGCTGGAGTCATACCTAGCACAAAGGAAGATGGTAGTGGTTGTTGGAGGCCAATCATCTCAGCCCCAGGACATTGCTGCAGGAGTTCCTCAGGGCAGTGTCCTAGGCCCAACTATCTTCAGCTGCTTCATCAATGACCTTCCCTCCATCATAAGGTCAGAGATGGGGATGTTCGCTGATGATTGCACAGTGTTCAGTTCCATTCGCAACCCCTCAGATAATGAAGCAGTTCGTGCCCGCATGCAGCAAGACCTGGACAACATCCAGGCTCGGGCTGATAAATGGCAAGTAAAATTCACGCCAGACAAGTACCAGGCAATGACCATCTCCAACAAGAGAGAGTCTAACCACCTCCTCTTTACTTTCAACGGCATTACCATCGCCGAATCCCCCACCATCAACATCCTGGGGATCAGAAACTTAACTGGAACAGCCATTTCAATACTGTGGCTACAAGAGCAGGTCAGAGGCTGGGTATTTTGCGGCGAGTGACTCACCTCCTGACTCCCCAAAGCCTTTCCACTATTTACAAGGCACAAGTCAGGAGTGTGATGGAATACTCTCCACTTGCCTCAATGAGTGCAGCTCCAACAACACTCAAGAAGCTCGACATACAGGACAAAGCAACCCGCTTGACTGGCACCCCATCCACCACCCTAAGCATTCACTCCCTTCACCATCGGCGCACAGTGGCTGCAGTGTGTACCATCCACAGGATGCACTGCAGCAACTCGTTTAGGATTCTTCGACAGCACCTCCCAAACCTGCGACCTCTGCCACCTGGAAGGACAAGAGCAGCAGGTACATGGGAACAACACCACCTGCACGTTCCCCTCCAAGTCACACACCATCCCGACTTGGAAATATATCGCCGTTCCTTCATCGTCGCTGGGTCAAAATCCTGGAACTCCCTTCCTAACAGCACTGTGGGAGAACCGTCACCACACGGACTGCAGCGGTTCAAGAAGGCGGCTCACCACCACCTTCTCAAGGGCAATTAGGGATGGGCAATAAATGCCGGCCTCGCCAGCGACGCCCACATCCCATGAACGAATTTTTAAAAATGGTTGCCTTCAGCTGAAGCTCTCTCCCGTCAGGAGCAGCGACCATCCTATGGGAGCCGCTGCTCAGGAACCCGCACCTCCGCGTGGTCAGCTTCAGCTGGCGGAGAAGCGGGCCCCTGGCTGCCAAGGTAACCAGTCAGGGACGTACTGGATGGTGGAGGAGCGGGCTGGATGTTGCCCGAGGCCTGTTCAAAAACATAGTTACAGAAAACTGTCCTGGATACACTCTAGAAATTCATTGCGTTGATGAATTAAGATGATTTGCAATCCCCCAGTCTATATGAAAATTTAAATCTCCAATTAGAACTGCTTTGCCTTTGCTTCTCTGATCTCCATATTTATAGATCCCGCTCCTGGTCTGTGGACAACTCCCATCAGAGTCTTGCAGCCTTAAATTAATCTTGAGGAGTAGATTGTACACTGAAACATCGAGAGATTGTTGCGGAAATGTACTTTATTGCACACTGCAGGGAAATGGAAATAAAAATAAAAATACTGCAAGGTGAATACTTGGATTTTGCAATGTTGGAATGAAAACCTCTTGATGTTGGGCTGATGCTGCCGTGAGCGACCAGTCCCCCACCCGGCGGACCACTCGTCGGCTCTCGGTCCCACATGTTGATGAAAACACAGAGATCGACCCTGGAAGATAATCCGGCTCCCGCTGATTGAACGGGCGGCGACACTGAGCTCGCTGCTCAGGACCGGAGACCGGGGACTGGGCCCAGGCTGGACCCCGGCCCCCGGACCCCGCCGGCGCGCTGGACCCCGGCCCCCGGACCCCGCCGGTTCTCCGTCGTTAAACGAACGTGAAGAGAATCGGTGTCCCTCTGGGAGTCCCGTCCCGGCCCCACACCCCAAGTGAGACCGGGGCCCGGAGAAAGACAGGACCGGCCGCGGGACCGGCCGAGCCGAGCCCATGTGGCGGACGGACCGACATCCGGCGGAAGTAGAAGATTGATGGAGGAAGAGGTGAAGAGTCGGTCACAGAGAGTGTGGAGAGGTGAGGGGGAGGAGGGAGAGGTGAGGGTGAGGGAGGGGGAGGGTGAGGGTGAGGGTGAGGGTGAGGGGGAGGGGGAGGGGGAGGGGGGAGGGGGAGGGGGGAGGGGGAGGGTGAGGGGGAGAGGGAGGGGGAGGGTGAGAGGGAGGGGGAGAGGGAGAGGGAGGGGGGAAGGGGAGTAGGACTCGGACCAGGACCAGGGGACAGGGGGATCAGGGACTGGGAACCAGGACAGGGACAGTACTGGTGGGTCCGGGTCTGTCACTGTATAACACTGGGGTACAGTACTGGAGGGTACAGGCCTGTCAGTGTATAACACTGGGGTACAGTACTGGTGGGGACAGGTCTGTCACTGTATAACACTGGGGTACAGTACTGGAGGGGACAGGTCTGTCACTGTATAACACTGGGGTACAGTACTGGTGGGTCCGGGTCTGTCACTGTATAACACTGGGGTACAGTACTGGTGGGGACAGGTCTGTCACTGTATAACACTGGGGTACAGTACTGGTGGGGACAGGTCTGTCACTGTATAACACTGGGGTACAGTACTGGTGGGGACAGGTCTGTCACTGTATAACACTGGGGTACAGTACTGGAGGGTACAGGTCTATCACTGTATAACACTGGGGTACAGTACTGGTGGGTCCGGGTCTGTCACTGTATAACACTGGGGTACAGTACTGGTGGGTACAGGTCTATCACTGTATAACACTGGGGTACAGTACTGGTGGGTACAGGTCTATCACTGTATAACACTGGGGTACAGTACTGGAGGGGACAGGTCTATCACTGTATAACACTGGGGTACAGTACTGGTGGGTCCGGGTCTGTCACTGTATAACACTGGGGTACAGTACTGGAGGGTACAGGCCTGTCAGTGTATAGCACTGGGGTACAGTACTGGAGGGGACAGGTCTGTCACTGTATAACACTGGGGTACAGTACTGGTGGGTCCGGGTCTGTCACTGTATAACACTGGGGTACAGTACTGGTGGGGACAGGTCTGTCACTGTATAACACTGGGGTACAGTACTGGAGGGTACAGGCCTGTCAGTGTATAACACTGGGGTACAGTACTGGTGGGGACAGGTCTGTCACTGTATAACACTGGGGTACAGTACTGGAGGGGACAGGTCTGTCACTGTATAACACTGGGGTACAGTACTGGTGGGTCCGGGTCTGTCACTGTATAACACTGGGGTACAGTACTGGTGGGGACAGGTCTGTCACTGTATAACACTGGGGTACAGTACTGGTGGGGACAGGTCTGTCACTGTATAACACTGGGGTACAGTACTGGTGGGGACAGGTCTGTCACTGTATAACACTGGGGTACAGTACTGGAGGGTACAGGTGTGTCACTGTATAACACTGGGGTACAGTACTGGTGGGTACAGGTCTGTCACTGTATAACACTGGGGTACAGTACTGGAGGGGACAGGTCTGTCACTGTATAACACGGGTACAGTACTGGTGGGTCCGGGTCTGTCACTGTATAACACTGGGGTACAGTACTGGAGGGGACAGGTCTGTCACTGTATAACACTGGGGTACAGTACTGGTGGGGACAGGTCTGTCACTGTATAACACTGGGGTACAGTACTGGTGGGGACAGGTCTGTCACTGTATAACACTGGGGTACAGTACTGGTGGGTACAGGTCTGTCACTGTATAACACTGGGTACAGTACTGGTGGGTACAGGTCTGTCACTGTATAACACTGGGGTACAGTACTGGAGGGGACAGGTCTGTCACTGTATAACACTGGGGTACAGTACTGGAGGGGACAGGTCTGTCACTGTATAACACTGGGGTACAGTACTGGTGGGTACAGGTCTGTCACTGTATAACACTGGGGTACAGTACTGGAGGGGACAGGTCTGTCACTGTATAACACGGGTACAGTACTGGTGGGTCCGGGTCTGTCACTGTATAACACTGGGGTACAGTACTGGAGGGGACAGGTCTGTCACTGTATAACACTGGGGTACAGTACTGGTGGGGACAGGTCTGTCACTGTATAACACTGGGGTACAGTACTGGTGGGGACAGGTCTGTCACTGTATAACACTGGGGTACAGTACTGGTGGGTCCGGGTCTGTCACTGTATAACACTGGGGTACAGTACTGGAGGGTACAGGTGTGTCACTGTATAACACGGGTACAGTACTGGTGGGTACAGGTGTGTCACTGTATAACACTGGGCTACAGCACTGGTGGGTACAGGTGTGCCACTGTATAACACTGGGGTACAGTACTGGTGGGTACAGGTCTGTCACTGTATAACACTGGGGTACAGTACTGGTGGGTACTGGTCTGTCACTGTATAACACTGGGGTACAGTACTGGTGGGTACAGGTCTGTCACTGTATAACACTGGGTACAGTACTGGTGGGTACAGGTGTGTCACTGTATAACACTGGGGTACAGTACTGGAGGGGACAGGTCTGTCACTGTATAACACTGGGGTACAGTACTGGAGGGGACAGGTCTGTCACTGTATAACACTGGGGTACAGTACTGGAGGGGACAGGTCTGTCACTGTATAACACTGGGGTACAGTACTGGAGGGGACAGGTCTGTCACTGTATAACACTGGGGTACAGTACTGGTGGGTACAGGTCTGTCACTGTATAACACTGGGGTACAGTACTGGAGGGGACAGGTCTGTCACTGTATAACACTGGGGTACAGTACTGGTGGGTCCGGGTCTGTCACTGTATAACACTGGGGTACAGTACTGGAGGGGACAGGTCTGTCACTGTATAACACTGGGGTACAGTACTGGTGGGGACAGGTCTGTCACTGTATAACACTGGGGTACAGTACTGGAGGGTACAGGTGTGTCACTGTATAACACGGGTACAGTACTGGTGGGTACAGGTGTGTCACTGTATAACACTGGGACACAGTACTGGTGGGTACAGGTGTGTCACTGTATAACACTGGGCTACAGCACTGGTGGGTACAGGTGTGCCACTGTATAACACTGGGGTACAGTACTGGTGGGTACAGGCCTGTCACTGTATAACACGGGTACAGTACTGGTGGGAACAGGCCTGTTGCTGTATAACACTGGGGTACAGTACTGGTGGGTACAGTTATGTCACTGTATAACACTGGGGTACAGCACTGGTGGGTACAGGCCTGTCACTGTATAACACGGGTACAGTACTGGTGGGTACAGGTGTGTCACTGTATAACACGGGTACAGTACTGGTGGGTACAGGCCTGTTGCTGTATAACACTGGGGTACAGTACTGGTGGGTACAGGTGTGTCACTGTATAACACTGGGCTACAGCACTGGTGGGTACAGGTGTGCCACTGTATAACACTGGGGTACAGTACTGGTGGGTACAGGTCTGTCACTGTATAACACTGGGGTACAGTACTGGTGGGGACAGGTCTGTCACTGTATAACACTGGGGTACAGTACTGGTGGGGACAGGTCTGTCACTGTATAACACTGGGGTACAGTACTGGTGGGTACAGGTCTGTCACTGTATAACACTGGGGTACAGTACTGGTGGGTACAGGTGTGTCACTGTATAACACGGGTACAGTACTGGTGGGTACAGGTCTGTCACTGTATGACACTGGGCTACAGCACTGATGGGTACAGGTGTGCCACTGTATAACACAGGGACACAGTACTGGTGGGTACAGGTGTGTCAGTGTATAACGGGTACAGTACTGGTGGGTACAGGTATAACACTGGGGTACAGTACTGGTGGGGACAGGTCTGTCACTATTACACTGGGGTACAGTACTGGTGGGTACAGGTCTGTCACTATAACACTGGGGTACAGTACTGGTGGGTACAGGTGTGTCACTGTATAACACTGGGACACAGTACTGGTGGGGACAGGTCTGTCACTGTATAACACTGGGGTACAGTACTGGTGGGTACAGGTCTGTCACTGTATAACACTGGGGTACAGTACTGGTGGGGACAGGTCTGTCACTATAACACTGGGGTACAGTACTGGTGGGTACAGGTCTGTCACTGTATAACACTGGGGTACAGTACTGGTGGGTACAGGTCTGTCACTGTATAACACTGGGGTACTGTACTGGTGGGGACAGGTCTGTCACTGTATAACACTGGGGTACAGTACTGGTGGGTGCAGGTGTGTCACTGTATAACACTGGGGTACAGTACTGGTGAGTACAGGTCTGTCACTGTATAACACTGGGGTACAGTACTGGTGGGTACAGGTCTGTCACTGTATAACACTGGGGTACAGTACTGGTGGGTGCAGGTGTGTCACTGTATAACACTGGGGTACAGTACTGGTGAGTACAGGTCTGTCACTGTATAACACTGGGGTACAGTACTGGTGGGTACAGGTCTGTCACTGTATAACACTGGGGTAAAGTACTGGTGGGGACAGGTCTGTCACTGTATAACACTGGGGTACAGTACTGGTGGGGACAGGTCTGTCACTGTATAACACTGGGGTACAGTACTGGTGGGGACAGGTCTGTCACTGTATAACACTGGGGTACAGTACTGGTGGGGACAGGTCTGTCACTGTATAACACTGGGGTACAGTACTGGTGGGGACAGGTCTGTCACTGTATAACACTGGGGTACAGTACTGGTCTGTCATGGGGTGGTAGAAGGTGGATTTTGGGAATGGAGAGTAACACAGCATTGAAATGTACATTATTTTCCCTGACTTGGTATTAGTCAATACTCTAAACCTACTGCCGACATTGCCATATTGTACTGCTGTTTCCCTTGCAGGGACTGACTGTTGTCGTACTTGAGAAACTGTGATGTCGACGCTGTCCAGTTACGCCCGGCGCATGGTGCGTCTCAGTGCACAGATCTTTCATGAGGTCGCTCGGCCGACTGATGACCGGTCGATGAAAGTGGTGAAGCTGTTCAGCGAGCAGCCACTGGCACTGCGGAAAGAGGTGTACGACTGGTACCCACAGCACAACCAGTACTACTCCCTGATGAGGAAGCTGCGATTCCTGGGTTTATACAGGTAACGGTGCTCGTTTCTCTACTCTTCCTTCATCGCGTAGCTTGCTAGAGTAGCCCTAGCTATTCAGGGAGGTTAGGGTGCATGCGCTTTGTGTCTTGCAGCAGATGCCTGTTGGACCACACAGTTTAAGGCTGAACTAGGCATGGGCCTATCACACAAAGCTGCACCTAAACTGGCAGCCTCTGAGAGTGGTCCGTGTGGGGAATGGTGTAGAATGGACATTCTTCTGAATTTGAGTTGAGGCACATTGTTGGGGCTCAGCAGAAGGAAATGGACAGTGCTTTCGAAACGTGATATGCCTGACCTGGGCGCACTTGAGACTGGCACCGGGTGCCTAGAATGCCAAGTGTTGTGTTCTCCAGTACGAACCCCCATCTCGGTGAACTCAAAATTCATCATGGACAGTAGAGTATTATGCTGTTGCAGGGAGTATTATCCTTTGAGGTTGGATGATGGTGCATCTGAATGTCAAGTAGCACTAAGCATGATTGTCAATCTTATTTAATCTTTGTGGTAAAGGACGGAGTGTTGGATTCAGCCGTGTTGTGCTTCATTTCAGGTTTGATACATGCTAGAGCTTACCATGCCTCCTGATGGAGTGCTTTGAATTGATTTTCAGGTGGACACAAGATGCAGCAATGAGTTCGCACTGTCATTTCACTGTGCTTGTTCCATTAAACTAAGTGCTCAGTACTTGAATAAGATAAATAAAGGCATAAAAAATATTTACAAGATGAGGATTAAACCTACCTATACAGTACTATTTTATGTGTCTGAAATGCTGCTAACAATGGTTTCTGTCTGAGGTTTGTGCCTTTCTGAGAAGCCGAAGACTTCAGTAAAGACACTCGACAGGCGAGCTGCAATTCCCCGTACGAATCTGTGCCCGGCCACCCTTTAGTATTTTGTTCCAAGGTTGACAGCAAAACTGCTGTTTGTTGAGTATGCCAGGACCTGTTGTTTGTGACCTTCGCCTCCTCCGCCACTCCTGTGAATCAACGAAAGCCTGAAAGGGACACACACCTATAGTTTAGCAGCAGAATAATGCATTGTATTTTACATTACACAATGTTGCTGTCCTTATAAAACAGCACGTGCCGTGAGCAGTGTCAGCAGGACGTTATCTATTGCATATAAATGCACTTCATGCCTGTCATGCTTCCTGACTGTCACACTTGGCATTGGAAAATTATATACAAATTTATTAAATGAAAGAGAGTGATTGGAATACCCATGTTTCATTTTGTTTATACTAAACAGCAAGGAGATCAGATTAGAGCACACATTGTGTTTACAGAGAACACAGCTCGTGTCTTTGTAGGTAAACATACTGGCTGGTACGCTGCTGAGCCATACAGACAGGAAGGTTCTAGGTTTGATCCCCGGTCTAGGTCGAGCTACCTGATTTCAGCCAGGATTGGGACATTGCAGTCAGCCTCGGCTAGGGAGCAGAAATAATTTAACGTCAGAACATAGGAATTGCTCGATGAGAAAAGACCAAGGTCCATCTAGCTCACCTTCTGCCATCCTGGTAGTTGTGTGATGCAATAATGGAGTTGTTGATTAATGGTAACAATCAATCTCAATCAATTAGTCTTCAACATATTAGCATGGATAAAGGATTGGTTAGCTAACAGGAAACAGAGAGTAGGCATAAATGTGTCATTAGCTGGTTGGCAAGATGTAACGAGTGGAGTGCCACAGGGATCAGTGCTTGGGCCTCAACTATTTACAATCTATATCAATGACTTGGATGAAGGGACCGAATGTATTGTTGCTAAATTTGCTGATGACACGAAGGTAGGTGGAAATGTAAATTGTGAAGAGGACATAAGGAGTCTGCAAAGGGATATAGATAGGTTAAATGAGTGGGCAAAAATTTAGCAGATGGAGTATAATGTGGGAAAATGTGAACTTGTCCACTTTGGCCGGAGGAATAGAAAAGCAGCATATTATTTAAATGGAGAGAGATTGCAGAATTCTGAGGTACAGAGGGATCTGGGTGTCCGAGTACATGAATCACAAAAAGTTAGTATGCAAGTACAGCAAGTGATTAGGAAGGCAAATGGAATGTTGTCATTTATTGCAAGGGGGATGGAATATAAAAGTAGAGATGTTTTGCTACAGTTGTACAGGGCATTGGTGAGACCACATCCAGAATACTGTGTGCAGTTTTGGTCTCCTTATTTAAGAAAGGACATAATTGCTTTGGAGGCGGTTCAGAGAAGGTTCACTCGACTGACTCCTGGGATGAGGGGGTTATCTTATGAGGAAAGGTTGGATAAGTTGGGCCTGTATACACTGGAGTTTAAAAGAATGAGAGGTGATCTTATTGAAACATATAAGATCCTGAGGGGACTAGAAGGGGTAGATGCTGAGAGGATGTTTCCCCTTGTGGGAGAGACTAGAACTAGGGGCCACAGTTTACAAATAAGGGGTCTCCCATTTAAGACGGAGATGAGGAGAATTTTTTTTCCCTCTGAGGGTCGTGAGTCTGTGGAACTCCCTTCCCCAGAGAGCGGTGGAGGCAGGGTCATTGAATATTTTTAAGGCTGAGTTCGATAGATTCCTGATTAACAAGGGAGTCAAAGGTTATAGTCGGTAGACGGGAAAGTAGGGTTGAGGTCACAATCAGATCAGCCGTGATCTTATCAAATGGCAGAGCAGGCTCGAGGGGCCGAATGGCCTACTCCTGCTCTTAATTCGTATGCTCGTAACAGACCCAGACATGAGGTGAGGAAAACCCCAGTGGCGGAGAGCCTTGAGGTGTTTAAGATTATTAAAGGATTTGATAGGGTAGATAGAGAGAAACTATTTCCTCTGGTGGGGGGAGTCCAGAACAAGGGGGCATAACCTTAAAATTAGATCTAGGTCATTCAGGGGTGAAATGAGGAAGCACTTCTTCACACAAAGGGTACTGGAAATCTGCAACTCTTTTTCTCCCCCCACAAAAAAAAGCTGTTGAGGCTGGGGGTCAATTGAAAATTTCAAAACTGAGATTGATAGATTTTTGTAAGATAAGGCCATTAAGGGTTAATATACAGATGGAGTTAATATACAGATCAGCCATGATCTAATTGAATGGCGGAACAAGCTCGAGGGGCTGAATGGCCTCCTCCTGTTCCTATAAACCAAAGTGACCTGTTCCTCCCGAACATGCTGCTACATTTTTCTCACTGAACACTGCCTCGTGTTCCCCACATGTGGAGATAGGGTGAGGACGAGATCAGGCTCGGCTGTGATGCCAGCCGTGGCCGAATAGGGGCAAATGGGTGAATTACCAGAGAGCTCGTGGTCTCTGCGGAACCACAACAGAGTAAGGGCCCGGGAAGAAATTGTAGGGTGGGAACTTTTTAAAATAGAAAAAGCCAGTGGGGTAAAAACATCAGAACAACAAAAGGCGGGAGGTACTGAATCCAAAGCTACTGGGGATTGAGTCCAGATTATGACCGGGGAGGCCAGCCGCACAGGGTCGTGTCGCGGGATCAGAATAAACACCTGCCGCCCAGCACGCAAGAGCCCGGCCGCATCGGCCATGACTGTCTCACTCCTTTTGTCTCCACAGAGACGAGCACGAAGATTTCAAAGAGGAAATGAGACGGCTGAAGAAGTTGCGAGGCAAAGGGAAGCCGAAGAAAGGAGAAGGGAAGCGAGCCTTGAAGAAGAAATAGAAGGTCAGGCTGCAGCCTCACCTGGGTGATCAGCCACATCTGGCTGCCTCTCGTCCATCTGCACAGCCCCTTTCATTTTGGGTATTTTTATTTTAAAAAAATGATTGTAGATTTTAATTTGTCTTTTCTCCTGTTTCCTTTCTGTTTTGGCTCTCCCTTTGCCCAATGTGGGGTATTCTAACTGCAGTTCTCAATGCAGCAAAGTTCCTGATCGAGCCCCGAGTGTAAGGGAGCAAGTCAAACCAAGTTAGTCAGTCTCCCCTCCTCCCCTCTGCTGGCCTAGTTGGGTGTCGGTATTAACCCATAGAGAGTGGAAGGTGCCAGGTTCAATCCCTGATCAGTGCTGAGTTAGCTCACCTCATTCGGGGTGCTACAGTTGGTTAGGGCCCTCTGGGATTGGGGGGGGGGGCTGGGGGAACAAATCTGGCAGAGGTCATAATCCCTGATTGTTAAGCAGTCATCCCAGCAAGTAAGGGGCGGGTGTTGGGTGTGGACATAATTGGGACCCCCGCTGTGAAGCCTGCCAGCAGCACTCACTGCCCTGACTCCCTCACGGGGAGCGGCCTGTTGGGGGCAGCACTAGAAGGCTACCAATGCCAGTGGAACGGAGCTCTGGCAGCTTCAGGAGAAGATTCAAGGGAAATGATTCAGGCCAGAGGCAGCAGCTTGATCACTGTGACTGTCTGCTTGCTGGGGATGGGGTGAGGAAGGGAGGGAGGGAGGGAGGGGGGAGCAACAAAGGAAATGCTGAGATGTTCCCAAAGAATCAATTTTACCATAATTGTATGTGAGGGAATATCAATTGTAAAGATACATATGCAGGGTACCTGAGGTGGTGGATTGGAACACTCACTGCCAGGACTATAGTAATGCTGGTCTGATTCTCCCGTGCTGCTGACTTGCCAGTCTCAGATCAGCAGCCATGGGAGGCAGCACGAATCTGTTCTTCCTCGTCACCTTCCCCTTTCCCCCGCTACCCATTCCATTGTCTGTGCCTTCCCCACAGCATCGCTACAGCCCACTTAATGGCAGCCGATGTCCCCATTCACCATCGAATGCACGGGAGAGAGAGAGAGAGAGAGAGAGAGAGTGATGGGCTTGATATGCACAATAAGAATTGTCTGCTGTGTTTTTTTTTTGAACTGGTAGAGCGCCAGGCAGCTTGTCAACTACTAGTTGAATTGAATTGGAATGTTTATAACTATCTCGGATGGTTCTGAGTGTTACGACTGCACAAGCCACCTGGGGTTGTTGGCAGTTTGTGACCGACTGCCCGAGGTGGGAAAGTAATTGACTGGTGGACTCTCGGCTAATGTAATACAGTTCTGAGACCTTAACTGGTCACTGGGGCACAGTACAAGTCTGACCGGTAACCCTGCTATTGTAATAAAAGCTGAAATGTGTCGCAGGGTCTGATGTCTTTCAGTTTGTTAGCTGGGAAATTGAAAGTTCTATTGGTTGAAAAATATTTATCTGAACAAATTCCTCTGGGAAGAGATGGGGGAAGCCATGTGAGGCTCTGAAAGCACATGTAACAAAAGGAGTGTCAGTCCCTCCCCCTTTCCGCCTCTCCTTTCCTGAAGGTGTGACTCTTGTTGGTATGTGCTTCTACGAGTACCAGCAGCTCTTCAGTACTGTGATCAGGTAACCTTTCTTCCTCAGAGTGTCGGCTTCTTCAGCCATGGTAGGCACTGCAGCCAGGCCCACTCCCGTCCTTACTCGATGCCTCCTTCCGGCAGGGATCACTGTGTTTTGGAACACTGGTAGGTTTTCTTCTCCCTCTCTCCACCCCATCACCCTCCCCAACCGAGGCTGCTGAGGCCAAAGCCAATTCTAGTGTCTCAGGTGTGACTAACTAACTGGGCCCTGACTGGGAGTCGAAGTGAGACCCTCTGGACTGTAAGGCTGGGGGCTACACTACTAGTTGGAGAGCACCGCCTGTCCATATTTTTATTTAATTGTTGAATTAATACCTTCAGGGAATCTGAATTGTAGTTGGGTGGCAGGTGCTTCACTTTGCCTTGTTTGGATCAGATTTTGAGGGTCATTCTGGTCCAGCTTTTCCTGATTGCGGGAGACTTGAACTCTGTGACTGTCATCTTTGAGAAGCTGGATTGATCACGTGGAGCAATTATATATGAAAAGAAAGGTGAACAAAGACCATCAGACCTCCCTCATCCAGTCAACTGTGAAACCTCGTGCACTGTCCTCCCACTCTCTAACCACATTATCTTATGGTCCAGGCAAAAAAAAACATGTGGCCAATTCAGGGAAAACTCTGGGAAATTTCTCTCCAACCCCCTGAAGCAATCGCGCAAACTCCTGGAGGCCATGTTGCCCAGGATTCCTCAGAACCACATCTGGCTAGCATCATGTCCACAAGAACCCGTCAAATTCCCTTTTAGCTACTCAACTCACCATGTCTTACCCCTCTGGAACAGATGGTCTTGATAGTGTAGTGGTTATGTTACTGGACTAATAACCCAGAGAACGCGAATTCAAATACCACCCATGGCAGTTTGAGAATTAGAATTCAGTTTTTATATTCAGTTGTTTAATTAAACCTAAATTGAAAGACTGACAGTGAGTCTGTGCCAAAGGTTGTTGCAAGTGTCTCTAAGGCCAGGCTTACACAAGTTTATATTTAGATTCGCTTTTTCACTCTTAAACTCAAGACTCAGGCCTCAATATTATCCACCACCACCTCCCCCCCTCCCTCCATGATGGGTGGGAGAGGGGGTTAAAGTGTCAAAATTAAGTAATCCGACCCCAATCCACCGCATACGTGCCCGCCATTATTTTTACAGCGGCAGATATCGGGGTGTCCGAGTGTCCTGCTGGGGAGAGGTGAGAGGCTCATTAACATATTTAAATCGGGCTCCTATCATGCAATTGGGACCTCGTGCAGCACGGGTTTGCCGAAGGACAGGAAATTCACCAGGGGAACAGAGGTGAGATTACTCGGCACTTTAATTGGGGTGGTTAAAGGTCAGGGGGCCTGACGTCAATATAGGTTCATTGCTCAGCGGTCCATTCTCAGTCGTTCTGGGATACGGTTTAGTGAGAATACTTGGCGTGAGAGTGTTATTTGGAGAGTTTTGAGTTGTTCAGAGAGAAAAGCTCATGATGGGTGGCACCGTGGCTGCTCTCGATTAGACTGAGGAAGAGGAGGAGAATGAGGATCAGCAGCTGCAAGCTCGTGATGTGGAGGGAGCTGGAGGTGCCAGTGGAGAAGAGCGCAACAGAGGGGACGAGGTCATAGGAGGCATCACCCACCTGAAAGGGTATACAGACAGAGGCTCAGCTTCCTTGACCTGTCAGAGGAGCAGTATTTCTGAAAACTGAGATTGTCACGTCAGGTGGTCGCAGACCTGTGCAGCCTCCTACAGGAAGACCTACTGGACCTGGCGGCCCCACAATACCAGCAGCTGTGAAAGTCACCAATTTCTTTGCCTCCGGCCCCTTCAAAACCACATAGCAAGGGTCTCGCAGTCGGCTGCACTTTGAATCATAGAATGATACGGGAGGAGGCCGTTCGGCCCATTATGCCTGTGCCGACTCTTTGGACGAGCTTTCGAATTAGGCCCACTCCTCTGCTCTTTCCCCATAGCCCTGAATATTTTTCCCCTTCAAGTATTTTTCCAATTTCCTTTTGAAAGTTACGATTGAATCTGCTTCCACCGCCCTTTCAGGCAGTGAGTTCCAGATCATAACTCGCTGCGTAATTTTTTTTTTCCTTGGGTCACCTCTGGTTCTTTTGCCAATTACCTTAAATCTGTGCCCTCTGGTTACCGACCCTTCTGCCACTGGAAACAGTTTCTCATTATTTAGCTGTTCCAGTACAGCTACAACACTGGCATCTACCTGACAGTGTGGAAAATTGCCCAGGTATGTCCTGTCCACAAAAAGCAGGACAAATCCAATCCGGCCAATTACTGCCTCATCAGTCTACTGTAAATCATCAGCAAAGTGATGGAAGGTGTCGTCGACAGTGCTATCAAGCGGCACTTACTCACCAATAACCTGCTCACCGATGCTCAGTTTGGGTTCCGCCAGGACCACTCAGCTCCAGACCTCATTACAGCCTTGGTCCAAACATGGACAAAAGAGCTGAATTCCAGAGGTGAGGTGAGAGTGACTACCCTTGACATCAAGACAGCATTTGACCGAGTGTGGCACCAAGGAGCCCTAGTAAAATTGAAGTCAATGGGAATCGGGGGGAAAATTCTCCAGTGGCTGGAGTCATACCGAGCACAAAGGAAGATGGTAATGGTTGTTGGAGGCCATTCATCTCAGCCCCAGGATATTGCAGCAGGAGTTCCTCAGGGCAGTGTCCAAGGCCCAACCATCTTCAGCTGCTTCATCAATGACCTTCCCTCCATCATAAGTTCAGAAATGGGGATGTTTGCTGATGATTGCACAGTGTTCAGTTCCATTCGCAACCCCTCAGATAATGAAGCTGCCTGTGCCCGCATGCAGCAAGACCTGGACAACATCCAGGCTTGGGCTGAAAAGTGGCAAGTAACATTCGCGCCAGACAAGTACCAGGCAATGAGTATCTCCAACAAGAGAGAGTCTAACCACCTCCCCTTGACATTCAACGGCATTACCATCGCTGAATCCCCCACCATCAACATCCTGGGGGTCACCATTGACCAGAAACTTAACTGGACCAGCCATATAAATACTGTGGCTACAAGAGTAGGTCAGAGGCTGGGTATTCTGCGGCGAGTGACTCACCTCCTGACTCCCCAAAGCCTTTCCACCATCTACAAGGCACAAGTCAGGAGTGGGATAGAATACTCTCCACTTGCCTGGATGAGTGCAGCTCCAACAGCACTCAAGAAGCTCGACACCATCCAGGACAAAGCAGCCCGCTTGATTGGCACCCCATCCACCACCCTAAACATTCACTCCCTTCACCACCGGCACACCGTGGCTGCAGTGTGTACCATCCACAGGATCCACTGCAGCAACTCGCCAAGGCTTCTTCGACAGCACCTCCCAAACCCGCGACCTCTACCACCTGGAAGGACAAGGGCAGCAGGCACATGGGAACAACACCACCTGCACGTTCCCCTCCAAGTCACACACCATCCCGACTTGGAAATATATCACCGTTCCTTCATCGTCACTCGGTCAAAATCCTGGAACTCCCTTCCTAACAGCACTGTGGGAGAATCTTCACCACACGGACTGCAGCGGTTCAAGAAGGCGGCTCACCACCACTTTCTAAAGAGCAATTAGGGATGGGCAATAAATGCTGGCCTTGCCAGCAATGGCCACATCCCATGAACGAATAAAAAAAAAAAATTTACTCAATCAAAACCGTTCATAATTTTGATCACCTCTATTAAATCTCCCCTTAACCTTCTCTGTTGTAAGGTGAACAATCCCAGCTTCTCCAGTCTCTGCATGTCCCTGGTACCATTCTAGTAAATCTCCTCTGCACCGTCTCTAAGGCCTTGACATCCTTCTTAAAGTATGGTGCCCAGAATTGAACACAATTCGGGTTGAACTAGTGTTTTATAAAGATTTAGCATAACTTCTTTGCTTTTGTACTCTATGCCTCTGTTTATAAAGCCAAGGACACCGTATACTTTAACATTTTAAACTTGTCCTGCCACCTTCAAAGATTTGTGTACCTACACTCCCGGGTTTCTCTGTCTCTATCTACCCATCTACCTCACTGCAATGACCTGTCTCTCTCTCTTACTACCTGCAATGACCTGACTCTCTCTCTCTCTATTTATTTGCCTGTAATGATCTCTCTTTCTCTCTCTCTGTCTCTCTTTCTCTCTCCCCTGCAATGATCTGTCTCTCTCTCCCCTGCAATGATCTGTCCCTCTCTCCCCTGCAATGATCTGTCCCTCTCTCCCCTGCAATGATCTGTCCCTCTCTCCCCTGCAATGATCTGTCCCTCTCTCCCCTGCAATGATCTGTCTCTCTCTCCCCCTGCAATGATCTGTCTCTCTCTCCCCCTGCAATGATCTGTCTCTCTCTCTCCCCCCTGCAATGACCTCTCTCTCTCTCCCCCTGCAATGACCTCTCTCTCTCTATCCCCTGCAATGACCCCTCTCTCTCTCTCTCCCCTGCAATGACCTGTCTCTCTCTCTCTATCCCCTGCAATGACTTGTCTCTCTCTCTCTTTCTCTCTCTCTTTCTCCCTCCCTCTCCCCTGCAATGACCTGTCTCTCTCTCTCTCTCTCTCTCTCTATCCCCTGCAATGACTTGTCTCTCTCTCTCTTTCTCTCTCTTTCTCCCTCCCTCTCCCCTGCAATGACCTGTCTCTCTCTCTCTCTCTCTCTCTCTATCCCCTGCAATGACTTGTCTTTCTCTCTCTCTCCCCTCCCTCTCCCCTGCAATGACCTAAATCTCTCTCTCTCTCTAACCCCTGCAATGACTTGTCTCTCTCTCTCTATCCCCTGCCCTGAATCTCTCTCTTTATCCCCTGCAATGACCACTCCCTATTGAAGGCCGGCCGACAGCTCGGTGGGAAAGCCTGCATTGGAAGGCTGCAGCCGGGAACCGCTGGGGACAGGTCATGGCAATCGGAGAAGATCGGGGGTTTGTGGGGGGTGAGGGAGGCTCGGTGCACATCAGCGAGGAGGGAGGGAGAGATCGCGGCAGAAGGTTTGCTTGGGGGAGCCTTGGGGGAAGCAATCCTGCTCCCCCTGGCCCACAAGCAGTGCTGGAAAGGCACTCACCTCCCTTCATCTGCCGGGTTTCCTGAGCCATGGGAAAGCCGGCCCACAGCCGTTAAATTCAAATAGCTGCCAAAATCTTCCAAAATTCATCTTCCAAAATTCTATAGATTCTGGAATGGTTCCTGCAGATTGGAGGGTGGCAAATGTAATCCCACTATTTAAGAAAGGAAGGAGAGAGAAAAGAGGGGACTACAGACCTGTTAGCCTGACATCAGTAGTAGGGAAAATGCTAGAGTCTATTATAAAGGATGTGATAACAGGACACTTAGAAAATAATAATAGGATTTGGCAGAGTCAGCATGGATTTATGAAAGGGAAATCATGTTTGACAAACCTATTGGAGTTCTTTGAGGATGTAACTAGTAGATTAGATAAGGGGGAACCAGTGGATGTGGTGTATTTGGATTTTCAGAAGGCTTTCAATAAGGTCCCACACAGGAGGTTGGTGAACAAAGTTAGAGCACATGGGATTGGGGGTAATATACTGGCATGGATTGAGAATTGGTTAACAGACAGGAAACAGAGAGTAGGAATAAACGGGTCTTTTTCAGGTTGGCAGACTGTGACTAGTGGGGTACCGCAGGGATCGGTGCTTGGGCCCCAGCTATTCACAATATATATCAATGATTTGGATGAGGGAACCAAATGTAATATTTCCAAGTTTGCTGATGACACAAAACTAGGTGGGAATGTGAGTTGTGAGGAGGATGCAAAGAGGCTTCATGGGGATACAGACAGGCTAAACGAGTGGGCAAGAACATGGCAGATGGAATATAATGTGGAAAAATGTGAAGTTATCCACTTTGGTAGGAAAAACAGAAATGCAGAGTATTTTTTAAATGGTGAGAGATTGGGAAATGTTGATGTTCAAAAGGACCTGGGTGTCCTTGTACATGAGTCACTGAAAGCTAACATGCAGGTGCAGCAAGCAATTAGGAAGGCAAATGGTATGTTGGCCTTTATTACAAGAGGATTTGAGTACAGGAGTAAAGATGTCTTACTGCAGTTATACAGGGCCTTGGTGAGACCACACCTGGAGTATTGTGTACAATTTTGGTCTCCTTACCTAAGAAAGGATATACTTGCCATAGAGGGAGTGCAATTAAGGTTCACCAGACTGATTCCTGGGATGGCGGGATTGTGATATGCGGAGAGATTGAGTAGACTAGGCCTGTATTCTCTAGAGTTTAGAAGAATGAGAGGGGATCTCATTGAAACATATAAAATTCTTACAGGGCTCGAAAGGGTAGATGCAAGGAGGATGTTTCCCCTGGATGGGGAGTCTAGAACCAGGGGTCACAGTCTCAGAATAACAGAAAGGCCATTTAGGACTGAGATGAGGAGAAATTTCTTCACTCAGAGGGTGGTGAATCTTTGGAATTCTCTACCCCAAAGGGCTGTGGAGGCTCAGTCATTGAGAGTACATTCAAAACAGAGATCGATAGATTTCTAGATATTAAAGACATCAGGGATATGGGGATGGTGCAGGAAAATGGTGTTGAGGTAGAAGATCAGCCATGATCTTGTTGAATGGCGGAGCAGGCTCGAGGGGCCGGATGGCCTACTCCTGCTCCTATTTCTTATGTTCTTATTTAAATATTATAATCACTGACTCGCCTCTCCAGAGTGGGTTACTCGGCCGAACCAAACCCGCCGCAGTTAAACCAGAAGTAGGCACATTTGAGGCGGTTTGGGTCGTGTTTCACATTTTTACTAATTTAAACCCTCCCCCGCCCCCCCAGTCATCGGGGCAGGGGGGGCAGGATTAAAATTCCCTCTTCTATCTCTATCTTCCTTCAATGAGCCATCTCTCCCACTCTCTCTGCCTCTACATTAACTCTCTCCCTGAAATGACCTGGTTCTCTATTTCCCTGCAATGATCTGTCTCTATCTCCCTGCAATGACCTCTTTCTCACTCTTTTCCTGCAATGACTGGTCTCTCTCTATTTCCCTGCAATGACCTGACTCCCTCTAACTCTTTACAAAGACCTATCTGTCGCTCTCTCTCTCCCTACAATGACCTGTCTCTCTCGATCTCACTCGACTGACCAGTCTTTCTCTCTCTCTCTCTCTCTCTCTCTCCCTACAATGACCTGTTTTTCTCCATCTCACGAGAATGACCAGTCTCTCCCTTTATCTCACTAGAATGAACTCTCTCCATCTCTCCATATCTCCATATCTCCCAGCAATGTTCTGTCTCTCTCTCCCTATCTACTCCCTGTGAAGACCTCTCTCTCTCTCCAGTTCTCTATAATGACCTGTCTTTCTCTGTCTCCCTGTGATGACCTGACTCTCTCTCTCTCTGTCTCCCTGTCATGACCTCTCTCTCTCTCTCTCTCTCCCCCCTCCTGTGATGACCTGTTTCTCTCTCTTTCCTTTCATTGACTGTCTCTCTCTCTCTCTCTCCCTGTGATGACCTCTCTCCCTGTGATGACCTCTCTCTCTCTCTCTCCCTGTGATGACCTCTCTCTCCCTGTGATGACCTGTCCCTCTCTCTCTCCCTGTGATGTCCTGTCTCTCTCTCTCTCCTGTGATGACCTGTCACTCTCTCTCTCCCTGTGATGTCCTGTCTCTCTCTCTCTCTCTCCCTGTGATGACCTGTCCCTCTCTCTCTCCCTGTGATGTCCTGTCTCTCTCTCTCTCCACCTGTGATGACCTGTCCCCCTCTCTCCACCTGTGATGACCTGTCCCTCTCTCTCTCTCCCTGTGATGTCCTGTCTCTCTCTCTCTCTCCCTGTGATGACCTGTCCCTCTCTCTCTCCCTGTGATGCCCTGTCTCTCTCTCCACCTGTGATGACCTGTCCCTCTTTCTCTCCCTGTGATGTCCTGTCTCTCTCTTTCTCTCCCTGTGATGTCCTGTCTCTCTCCCTCTTCCTGTGATGACCTCTCTCTCTCTCTCTCCCCCTCTGATGACATCACTCTCTCTCCCTGTGATATCCTGTCTCTCTCTCTCTCTCCCTGTGATGACCTCTCTCTCTCTCTCTCTCCCTCTGATGACCTCTCTCTCCCTCTCTTTCTCCCTCTGATGATCTGACTCTCTCTCTTCCTGTGATGACCTGTCTCTCTCTCTCTCCCTGTGATGAATATTTTATCTCTATCTCTCTCTGATGCCCTGTCTCTATCTTTCCCTCCCTCGCCCTGTGACCTGCCTCTCTCTCTCTCTCTCTCTCTCCCTTCCTCCCTGTGATGAGCTCTCTCTCTCTTTCTCTCTCTCCCTGTAATGACCTGGGTCTCTCTCCATGATGTCCTGTCTCTCTCTCTCCCTCTCTCCCTGTGATGACCTCTCTTACTCTGTCTCTCTCCCTCTCTTTCTCCCTCTGATGATCTGACTCTCTCTCTCCCTGTGATGACCTCTCTCTCTCCCTCTGATGACCTCTCTATGACACTCCCTGAGATGACCTTTCCCTCCCTCTCCCTGTGATGAGCTGTCTCACTTTCTCTTTTCTTGTAATGACCTGTCATCACAGAGAGAGAGAGAGAGAGAGAGACAGGTCATCACAGGGAGAGAGAGAGGGGGAGAGGTCATCATAGGGAGAGAAAGAGACCAAGAAAGAAAGACAGGTCATCACAGGGAGAAAGAGAGAGACACAGGCCATCATAGGGAGAGAGCGAGAGAGACTCTCCCTGCAATCTATCTCCACCCCCCTCCCTGAAATGACACCTCTCCCTCTCCATCCATATCCCTGCAATGAACTCTCCAACTCTCCCTCTGTGATGACCTGTCTCTCTCCCTCTCTCTCCCTGCGATGACCTCTCTCTCTCTCGGTCTTTCTCTCTCCCTGTGATGTTCTGTCTCTCTCTCTCCCTGTGATGTCCTGTCTCTCTCTCTCTCCCTGTGATGCTGTCTCTCTCTCTCCCCAAATGATGACCTGTCTCTCTCTCACTCCCCAGGTGTGATGACCTGTCTCTGTCTCTCCCTCTCTCTCTCTCCCCAGGTGTGATGACCTGTCTCTCCCTCTCTCTCTCCCTAGATGATGACCTGTCTCTCCCTCTCTCTCTCTCCCCAGATGATGACCTGTCTCTTTCTCTCTCACACACCCTGTAGGAACATAGGAACAGGAGTAGGCCATTCAGCCCCTCGTGCCTGCTCCGCCATTTGATAAGATCATGGCTGATCTGTGATCTAATTTCATATACCTGCCTTTGGCCCATATCCCTTAATACCTTTGGTTGCCAAAAAGCTATCTATCTCAGATTTAAATTTAGCAATTGAGCTAGTATCAATTGCCGTTTGCGGAAGAGAGTTCCATACTTCTACAAACCTTTGTGTGTAGAAATGTTTTCTAATCTCGCTCCTGAAAGGTCTGGCTCTAATTTTTAGACTGTGCCCCCTACTCCTAAAATCCCCAACCAGCGGAAATAGTTTCTCTCTATCCACCCTATCTGTTCCCCTTAATATCTTATAAACTTCGATCAGATCACCCCTTAACCTTCGAAACTCCAGAGAATACAACCCCAATTTATGTATTCTCTCCTCGTAACTTAATCCTTAAAGTCCGGATATCATTCTAGTAAACCTACGCTGCACTCCCTCAAAGGCCAATATGTCCTTCCGAAGGTGCGGTGCCCAGAACTGCTCACAGTACTCCAGGTGCGGTCTAACCAGGGTTTTGTATAGCTGCAGCATAACTTCTGCGCCCTTGTACTCTAGTCCTCTGGATATAAAGGCCAGCATTCCATTAGCCTTCTTGATTATTTTCTGCACCTGTTCATGACACTTCAATGATCTATGTACCTGAACCCCTAAGTCCCTTTGGACATCCACTGTTTTTAACTTTTTACCATTTAGAAAGTACCCTGTTCTATCCTTTTTTGATCCAAAGTGGATGACCTCACATTTGTCTACATTGAATTCCATTTGCCACCGTTTTGCCCATTCACCTAATCTATCAATATCGCTTTGTAATTTTATGTTTTCATCTACACTGCTTACAATGCCACCAATCTTTGTGTCATCGGCAAACTTAGATATGAGACTTTCTATGCCTTCATCTAAGTCGTTAATAAATATTGTGAATAATTGAGGCGCGAAGACAGATCCCTGCGGGACTCCACTAGTCACATCCTGCCAATGTGAGTACCTTCCCATTATCCCTACTCTCTGTCGCCTTTCGCTCAGCCAACTTCCTAACCAAGTCCGTACTTTTCCCTCGATTCCATGGGCTTCTATCTTAGCTAACAGTCTCCTATGTGGGACCTTATCAAATGCCTTCTGGAAGTCCATATAAATAACATCCATTGACATTCCCCTACCACTACTTTAGTCATCTCTTCAAAAAATTCAATCAGGTTTGTCAGGCACGACCTACCTTTCACAAATCCATGCTGGCTCTCTCTGATTAACTGAAAATTCTCGAGGTGTTCAGTCACCCTATCCTTAATTATAGACTCCAGCATTTTCCCCACAACAGATGTTAGTCTAACTGGTGTATAATTCCCCGGTTTCCCTCGCTCCTTTCTTAAAAAGCAGAGTGATATGTGCAATTTTCCAATCTAGAGGGACAGTTCCTGAATCTAGAGAACTTTGAAAGATTATAGTTAGGGCATCTGCAATGTGCTCACCTACTTCCTTTAAAACCCTGGGATGGAAACCATCTGGTCCTGGGGATTTGTCACTCTTTAGTGCTTTTATTTTCTTCATTACTGTTGCTTTACTTATGTTAATTTTATCGAGTCCCTGTCCCCGATTCAATATAAGTTTTCTTGGGATTTCCGGCATGCTATCCTCTTTTTTGACTGTAAATACTGATGCAAAGTAATTGTTCAACATGTCCGCCATTTCCCCATTGTCAATGACAATATCCCCACTTTCAGTTTTTAAGGGGCCAACACTGCTCCTGACTACCCTCTTTTTCCTAATATAACTATAAAAGTTCTTCGTGTTGGTTTTGATATCCCTTGCGAGTTTCTTTTCATACTCTCTTTTTGTAGCTCTTACTTTCTGTTTTGTGACCCTTTGTTGATCTTTGTATCTTTCCCATTTGACAGAATCTGTGCCATTTTTTGCCTTTTTGTATGCCCTTTCCTTATGTCTTATACTGTCCCTTACCTCTTCAGTGATGACCGGTCTCTCTCCCTCTTTCTCTCCCCAGGTGATGACCTTTCTCTCACTCCCCAGGTGTGATGACCTGTCTCTCCCTCCCTCTCTCTCCCAAGATGTGATGACCTGTCTCTCCCTCTTTCTCTCCCCAGGTGATGACCTTTCTCTCACTCCCCAGGTGTGATGACCTGTCTCTCCCTCCCTCTCTCTCCCAAGATGTGATGACCTGTCTCTCCCTCTCTCTCTCCCCAGGTAATGTCCTGTCTCTCTCTCTCACACTCCCTATGATGACCTATCTCTCTCTCTCCCTGTGATGACCTGTCTCTCTCCCTCTCTCTCCCCAGGTGATGACCTGTCTCTTCCTCTCTCTCAATGATAAGAACATAAGAAATAGGAGCAGGAGTAGGCCAATCGACCCTTCGAGCCTGCTCCGCCATTTAATAAGATCATGGCGGATCTGATCCTAACCTCAAATCTAAATTCATGTCCAATTTCCTGCCCGCTCCCCGTAACCCCTAATTCCCTTTACTTCTAGGAAACTGTCTATTTCTGCTTTGAATTTATTCAATGATGTAGCTTCCACAACTTCCTGGGGCAGCAAATTCCACAGACCTACCACCCTCTGAGTGAAGAAGTTTCTCCTCATCTCAGTTTTGAAGGAGCAGCCCCTTATTCTAAGATTATGCCCCCTAGTTCTAGTTTCACCCATCCTTGGGAACATCCTCACCGCATCCACCCGATCAAGCCCCTTCACAATCTTATATGTTTCAATAAGATCGCCTCTTATTCTTCTGAACTCCAATGAGTAGAGTCCCAATCTACTCAACCTCTCCTCATATGTCCACCCCCTCATCCCTGGGATTAACCGAGTGAACCTTCTTTGTACTGCCTCGAGAGCAAGTATGTCTTTTCTTAAGTATGGACACCAAAACTGTATGCAGTATTCCAGGTGCGGTCTCACCAATACCTTATATAACTGCAGCAATACCTCCCTGTTTTTATATTCTATCCCCCTAGCAATAAAGGCCAACATTCCGTTGGCCTTCTTGATCACCTGCTGCACCTGCATACTAACTTTTTGATTTTCTTGCACTAGGACCCCCAGATCCCTTTGTACTGCAGTACTTTCCAGTCTCTTGCCATCAAGATAATAACTTGCTGTTTGTTTTTTCCTGCCAAAGTGCATAACCTCACATTTTCCAATATGGTATTGCATCTGCCAAATCTCCGCCCACTCACCCAGCCTGTCTATATCCCCCTGCAGGTTTTTTATGTCCTCCTCACTCTCTACTTTCCCTCCCATCTTTGTATCATCTGCAAACTTTGATATGTTACACTCGGTCCCCTCCTCCAAATCGTTAATATAGATTGTAAAGAGTTGGGGACCCAGCACCGACCCCTGCGGAACACCACTGGCTACTGGTTGCCAGTCCGAGAATGAACGATTTATCCCAACTCTCTGCTTCCTGTTAGATAACCAATCCTCCACCCATGCCAGAATATTACCCCCAATCCAGTGAATCTTTATCTTGAGCAATAATCTTTTATGTGGCACCTTGTCGAATACCTTCTGGAAGTCGAAATACAATACATCCACTGGTTCCCCTTTATCCACCCTGTACGTTATATCCTCAAAGAACTCAAGCAAATTTGTCAGACATGACTTCCCCTTTGTAAAGCCATGCTGACTTTGTCCTATTAAATTATGTTTATCCAAATGTTCTGCTACTGTCTCCTTAATAATAGACTCCAAAATTTTACCCACCACAGATGTTAGACTAACTGGTCTATAATTTCCAGCCTTCTGCCTACTACCCTTTTTAAATAACGGTGTTACATTAGCAGTTTTCCAATCTGCCGGGACCTTTGCCGAGTCCAGAGAATTTTGGAAAATTATTACCAAAGCATCCACAATCCCTACTGCCACTTCCCTCAAGACCCTAGGATGTAAGCCATCAGGTCCAAGGGATTTATCCGCCTTGAGTCCCATTAATTTACTAAGTACCAATTCCTTAGTGATTTTAATCGTATTTAGCTCCTCCCCCCACCTAGAGCCCCCTGTTTGCCCAGTGTTGGGATATTCTTAGTGTCCTCTACCATAAAGACTGAAACAAAATATTTGTTCAGCATTTTTGCCATCTCCATGTTTCCCACCATTAATTTCCCGCTCTCATCCTCTAAGGGACTGTTGACCGGAAGTCACCGGTTAACGGTTTTAGCTTAGTACACAGAGAAAGAGTCAATTCTCTCTTAATTCTCTATTCGCTTTATTAACGTTATTAGATCATGTACATACCGCTTATACGTCTAGTTAGATATAGGCGTGTAGTTTACAGCAGGTTATACAGGTTTATACTCAAACTAGGATTTAAACGCACACCCACTAGGTTTCTCTATTAATACTCCCCGAGTATCAAGCTTTAAACGCACACCCACTAGGTTTCTCTATTAATACTCCCCGAGTATCAAGCTTTAAACACACACCCACTAGGTTTCTCTAGTAATACTCCCCGAGTATCAAGCTTTAAACACACACCCACTAGGTTTCCTGACGACACTCCCAGAGTGGTCCCAGAATAGAAAGGATATTATATTACCCGGAAAGGAGAGATGCTGCTGGCCAGGCAATTCTCCCTCTTACTCCCGACGTCGTCTCCACGTCCTCGACGCAGTCTTTACGTCCCTGACGTAAGGTTCCCACTTCCACGAGGGTTAGTTTCCAGAGTCTCCCAGAGTCTCCTTCACAAACAAAGACACACCAACAAAAACACACACACACACACTCACACACACACACTCTCACAAACAAACAAAGACACACACTGAGCCCAAGCCAGCAACTCTTCAGCTTTATTCCCCAAGTCTGTCTTTTCGAACGATGCTGTGTTCTCCGGTTGGCTCAAAGTTGCTGGAGTGACCGATGTCATCCCCTGATTGGCTCTGTTCCAAGGGCCCAGGTAGCCTCACCGTCCCTTTGTCTCTGTAAGAAGCGGAACGAATTCAAACCGGTTCTGGCCAGTTCAGACCAGTGACTGAACTCCAGGTCACCTCAGTTCAAAAGGTCAGCGTCTTTGTTAGCACTTCGAATTCAGCTCAGCAGTCTTCTGCAGCCTCTGGCCAACATCTCCCCCCTTTTGATCCAAAGATGCCTATCTTAGGATCATTATTCTCCCTTTCTGGGTACCACTCCTGAGGCCGTCATTGTCCCCCAATGGGTATGTTACATCCACGATTTCATATGATTATAGAAAAAATATATAAATGGTTATATAAACAATACAAAAAGGAAGCGTATAAAATATACTTCACACACTGTCCTTATGTTGATAATCGCTTCTTCTGTTTCATTATAGCACTAACATTCAATTGTTGCAAAATTTCATTTTTCCACCTTCTAAGCTGATATACATTGAATATGACAAGTACTAATGCACATAAAATCACAACTACAGCAGCATGTGATAAAATCCTGACCCATGGATGTATTTGAACATTAGATCCCCAATTCCAAAACTTATTCCAGAACCCGGGGTCCCGTAACAGTTCCCCTGCTTTATCAGCATGCGTTTTAATTATTTTAGTGTGTTTAGTCCATTGATGAATTATCTCATTAGCTTCCTCCGCTATTTGCATCCAATCTGCAGTCAGGTGCGGAATGGGTGGTAGTTCGGTAGGAACATATTTCCACAGATCTTGGTCTATATCGGTACGTTGGACTGTGAGGTTTTCGTTTATTACCATCCTCATTATTGGCTTAGGCAGAACTTGTCCACCGACAACCAAGTCTGAGGTCACATTGTTAATGGCCACATTGTGTCCTTCCAGAGGGCACTGTTTCCATCCTTTGTTATAGCTCATAGCCGCTGTGGCTGTGTAATACGTTTGTCCCACAAGGGCGTATTGTAAAAAGGACTGGTTGTTAACTGGCAAAATGGACAATGAACAATTTTCATAAGTACTGAACCCACAATTAGTCAGTCTCTGTCTCGTTATCTCTTCTGGACAGGCCCAGTGATTCCCTCCTTGGTGACACTTTGACAAATCTACCCCTTTCTCAGCACCGTCCATTACAATAGCATGAGATGGTGGATTGCTCAAAGAGATCCAAGTACCCTCATGATACTTGCCCACGTTATGAACTCTTTTTAACGGATAGGTCAAATTGCTTCCGTGCCGGGGAATATGAAACACCGCCCCAACGTAATATGTCCCTTTATGAGTCACTACTCCAGTCAATATTTACATAAGTGTGGTCCCAGTGGACCATAATTTTACCTCGACTGTCGCTCCCCGATGGTCGCTCCATAAATGGACCCACAAATTGATTAATAATATTTCCCTCTGGGATTACCGATAATGTCACCTCTAGAACTGTGTTACATGAAAACCGTACTCCCGCTCCCTCCGGTATACCCAAAGTCTTTCCTACACACGCTAACCCATTCACTCCCGTATAATACAAATTTAAATCCCCTCTTTTCCCGTTGTTGGTTCGGACTGTCTTATTCTGCAGAGCAAAGTTGTCCCTGGTCTCGGGATCTCCCTCCGCCGTCGACACTGCTTCAGGCACGTTCATTCGTCGTGACGGCTCCGAGGCAGGTTCAACCACAGCTGTGATGACGATCAATCCGACAGCAACAAAATGCATCATCCCCTTCATTCTAGGCTGGACCTGGAATAAACAAGCGTAATTTCTGCTCTTATGTACAGTTTCTTTTAGGTACTATCATAAGTCCAGTCTCTCCATATACTGAGCCAGACCGTCCAAATCCTGTTCCCAATTTGTTTCAGATTCTAACCGTCCGTTTCTTCGAACCCACTTACTCCCCCTTTTTGTTTTATGTTCCTTTCGTTTTGTTCCTGGATTCGCCTCTGCATGCGAACGCACAGTATCAAATTTGTTTTCGATCACCTCCTCTTGGACCTGTAACTGGTCCAGTTTGTGATCTCCCTGACCTTCAGAATTCAGAACATCGTTAGCATTGAGCAGCACATGCCAATGATGATTATCTTGTTTTTCTCCGACCAACTTTAGCTGATTAATGTGGTACCAGCCACTCTTATCTGGTGCCGTTAATATCCTGTATACAGATGGGCTAGCTCATAGGGACCGGCAAACTTTGGACTCAAGAATGAGGTGGGCTGGTATATTCTAATCATTACTCTTTGTCCAGGGCTCAACTCTATCGGACTGGCTTTTGCATTGAAATAAGCCTTGCTTTGCTGTTTCTTCCTTCCCTGTCCTGTACTGATGAAGAGCCATCCACAAAAATTGTAAAAGAGGGTTCTTCCTTTCCTGTTTCCTTTGTCTTTCTGCTTTCAGGCCCCGTCTTACCCCCTCCTTTTTGTTTTGATACAAATGGGCCCTTGGGGTCATTTGCTATCATCAATTGACACTCATGTTTTTCTCCCTGATAAACTAAGTTGTCTGCTAACATAGTGGTGGTTTTTACCCCCTTTACGGTTATATTTCTCCCTTGCAGCAACAATGTCCATCTAGCAATTCTATTTTGGCTAACTGAACCATCCTTAATCCTTCCATCTAACAGTAACTGTACTGGGGTGTGTTCTGTTAATATTGTAAGTGGATTTAGTCCCACTATATAAGTAAAATGCTGCACTGCCCAAAAGACAGCTAGCAAGTGTCTTTCGCATACCGTATACCCCTGCTCTACTGGTGAGAGCATACGTGAGGCGTACGCTACTGGTCGTAATTTCCCGTGTGTCTCCTGTAATAGAACTGCCGAGAGGGTGGTGTCTGTGGTAGCCACCTCCAATGCAAACGGTTCCGTTGGATTTGGGGTTTTTAAAGCAGGCGCGACAGCTAGTGCTTGCTTTAGATCAGTCGTGGCCTGGCTGTGTTCTGTTTTCCACTCCCAGGCCACATTCTTTTTTAATAATTCCATCAGTGGGGCCGCCTTTGTGGCGAATCCATCAATATGGTCCCTGCAATATCCCACCAACCCTAAGAAGGACCTTAACCCTTTTACATCCCGCGGAACAGGGAGTCTGCCAACTGTCTCTACCCTTCGCTTGTCAATGTCCCTTTGTCCCGGCATCAGAATCACTCCCAAGTAAGTAACTTTTTGTTTCATGATCTGCGCTTTTTTAGGGTTAATCTTTAATCCCAAGTCATGTAACAACTGCAGTAATTCACTTAGCAGTTGATAATGTTCCTTCTTGGTTTCAGTTTGTAGGAGTAAGTCGTCTACATACTGCACTAGACATTCAGGCCTTGAGAATCCTTTTAACCCTTCCCTCAGTCGTTGGTGAAATATGGACGGGGAATTGTGAAACCCCTGCGGCAGGGCGGTCCATGTATATTGCTGTCCTTGGAAAGTAAATGCAAATTTATATTGACATTCTTTCTCCAGTGGAATAGACCAAAAACTGTTACTTATGTCCAAAACCGTAAACCACTGCGCATCCTCATTCTGTCGAACTACTGTCTCTGGGCTAGTTGCTACAGTAGGGGCTGTTAGCGGGGTGACTTTATTTAATTCTCTGTAGTCTATCGTTAGTCGCCAGCTACCGTCGGGTTTCCTTACTGGCCAAATAGGTGCGTTATTAGTAGAAGCTATTGGTCTTAATATCCCTTGCTGCAGCAGACTCTGTATCACCTTCTCTATCTCTTCTTCTGCTTGCTTTGGGAAACCATACTGCTTCTGTGGTTTGGGGTCTGGACCTTGTATACACACACTCCCGGTCATTTTCCCACAATCATGTTTATGTCGGGCAAATACTATTGAGTTTTGTGCAATAATCTGTTGTACTTCACGATCGTTACTCATTTCTCCTGGTTCTATCCACATTTCCCCGATCGTGCATATCCTATCCTGATATTCCCCCACCGGGACGAGTGTGTGATTTATACTGCCCATGCCCAAAGGCATTTGCCAAATCATACAATTAACGGGGTCGAAGCAGAATCCCGCTTTGGCCATATAGTCACTCCCTAATATATGTTCTTGTTCTCTGGGTAATTTAATAAGGACCACTGAATGCTCTATCACTATGTCTCACACACCGACTTCCAACGGTACACTCACATATCCCACTTGTGAATGCCCTGTGAATCCACTTAAAATAATTTTGTTTTGAATTTTCCAATCTGTGTCATTGATCTGAGTGGTGTTAACGGTGGTTCGAGATCCCCCTGTGTCCCAAAGAAATGTAAGAGGGCGGCCTCCGACCCTACCATTCACTAGGGGTCTCCCCGTGTCATCCAACCGCGCGTCACACACCCATAACGGAGAGGCCTGACATCGTCATTGCAGTTCAGGGTACAACCCGGAACTCGGTGATATTTCTATCGTATCACACTGAGGACTTGGTGATTTCCCTTTATTCGTCATCTTACGTTATTAACTATGAATTAACCCAAACTCCTGTTCTCTGTATACTTTGCCAAATTCGGTTCGCCTCGAGGCTCCCACTGACGCAACGGAGAGATTTATCCTCGAGCCCACCCAGGGACGCCAAAGATGTTGACCGGAAGTCACCGGTTAACGGTTTTAGCTTAGTACACAGAGAAAGAGTCAATTCTCTCTTAATTCTCAATTCGCTTTATTAACGTTATTAGATCATGTACATACCGCTTATACGTCTAGTTAGATATAAGCGTGTAGTTTAGAGCAGGTTATACAGGTTTATACTCAAACTAGGATTTAAACGCACACCCACTAGGTTTCTCTAGTAATACTCCCCGAGTATCAAGCTTTAAACGCACACCCACTAGGTTTCCTGACGACACTCCCAGAGTGGTCCCAGAATAGAAAGGATATTATATTACCCGGAAAGGAGAGACGCTGCTGGCCAGGCAATTCTCCCTCTTACTCCCGACGTCATCTCCACGTCCTCGACGCAGTCTCCACGTCCTTGACGCAGGGTTCCTACTTCCACGAGGGTTAGTTTCCAGAGTCTCCCAGAGTCTCCTTCACAAACAAAGACACTCTCACTCTCACTCTCACTCTCACTCTCACAAACAAAGACACACACTGCCCCCAAGCCAGCAACTCTTCAGTTTTTATTCCCCAAGTCTGTCTTTTCGAACGATGCTGTCTTCTCCGGTTGGCTCAGAGTTGCTGGAGTGACCGATGTCATCCCCTGATTGACTCTGTTCCAAGGGCCCAGGTAGCATCACCGTCCCTTTGTCTCTGTAAGAAGCGGAACGAATTCAAACCGGTTCTGGCCAGTTCAGACCAGTGACTGAACTCCAGGTCACCTCAGTTCAAAAGGTCAGTGTCTTTGTTAGCACTTTGAATCCAGCTCAGCAGTCTTCTGCAGCCTCTGGCCAACAGGACCTACGTTTGCCTTAGCCACCCTTTTTCTTTTTATATAACTATAGAAACTCTTGCTATCTGTTTTTATATTTTTTGCTAATTTATTTTCATAATCTATCTTCCCTTTCTTAATCAATCCTTTAGTTACTTTTTGCTGTCTTTTGAAGACTTCCCAATCTTCTATCCTCCCACTAAGTTTGGCTACCATATATGTTCTTGTTTTTAGTCAGATACTATCCTTAATTTCTTTACTTCGCCACGGATGGCTGTCATTTCATTTACACCCTTTTTTCCTCAGTGGAATATATTTGTTTTGAAAGTTGTAAAATAACTCCTTAAATGAACACTACTGCTCATGTACCGTCTTACCCTTTAATCTATTTTCCTAGTCCACTTTAATCAATTCTGTTCTCATACCATCATAGTCTCCTTTATTCAAGCTCAGTATGCTTGTTTGAGAACCAACCTTCTCACCCTCAAATTGGACATGGAATGTAACCATGTTATGGTCACTCATTCCAAGGGGATCCTTAACTAGGACATTATTAATTAATCCTGGCTCATTACACAGGACCAGGTCCAAGGTTGCTTGCCCCCTTGTAGGATCAGTTATATACTGCTCAAGAAATCCAACCCTAATATACTCAATAAACTCTTCCTCAAGGCTACCCTGCCCAATTTGATTTGTCCAGTTAATATGATAATTAAAATCCCCCATAATTACAGCTGTTCCCTTATTACATGCCCCGACTATTTCCTGATTAATACTTCTTCCAGCAGAGTTGCAACTATTAGGAGGCCTATATACTACGCCCACTAGTGTTTTTTCCCCTTATTATTCCTTATCTTTACCCAAACTGTTTCATTATCCTGATCCTTTGTCCCAATATCATTTCTCTGTATTACAGTGATTCCTTCCATTATTAACATAGCCACCCCACCTCCCCTTCCTTCCTGCCTGTCCTTCCTGATTGTTAAATACCCTGGCACATTTAATTCCCAGTCGTTGTCACCCTGCAGCCATGTTTCTGTAATGGCCACAGGATCATACCCATACGTAGTTATTTGTGCCGTTAACTCGTCCATTTTGTTACGAATGCTACGTGCATTCAGATAAAGAACTTTCAAATGTGTTTTGTGACACTTAGTTCCTGCTTTTTCCTTTTTGTCCCGATGTTTGTCCTGGATCTCCTTCATCTCCTCGGCTGAAGGTGCTGCCGAACTTGGACCAGGCTTTATAGGGGATGGTGATGGAGTTCCTGTAAGAGGGCTTCACCTCACTCACTCGCATGAACACGCCGTACTTGTTGGAGCCCACATCAAAGAAGAAGCGCTTGCTGTCCACGGTGATGGACGTGCCCTCGGGCAACTCAGACTGGCCGCACGGCTCGTCATCCACGCCGTAGTCGTCGATCAGCTTCGCCAGCGCGTCCCTGAACTCGATGAGCCCTTGGGCCGGCAGGGCGATGGTCTGGCCTTGCGTCCCCCCCACGCCGGGGCCTCGATTTAAGGTCTGGCGGATGCGCAGGAAGCGACCTCGCTGGTTCTCCTTCAGGTCCATGTAGTACTTGCGGTTCTCCCGCACCAGGAACTCGCTCTTCAGCGCACAGCGGGGCTCGTTGGAGCTCAGGCCGGCGTCCGAGTCCGAGAGGCCCAGCTGCGCGTAGTGCTCGATGAAATCCCCGAGGTAGTCACGGAACTCGGCCGCCACCGCCATGGAGAGGGTCAGCCGGCTCTTGTTGCCGCCCGCTCCCACCTCGGCGATCTTGATGAAGCGGCCCTTGGCGTTCTGCTTCACGTCCAGGTAGAAGCGCTTGTTCTGGATGTCCACCCGCTTGGAGGCCAGCTCCTGGGTCTCCTGCTGCTGCTGGAGGTCGGCCATCTTCTTTAAACTGTTAGATGAACTGTGTTCTCTCATTCTGTGATGACCCCTCTCTCTCTCTGTCTCTGTGACCCCTCTCTCTCTTTCTCTCCGAGATGACCTGTCGCTCTCTCTATCTCTTTCCTTGTGATGACCTCTCTCTCTCTCTCTCTCTCTGTCTCCCTGTGATGACTTTTCCCTCTCTCTCCCTGTGGTGACCTGTCTCACTTTCTCTCTCTCTCTCTGTGATGTCCTGTCTCTCTCTCTCTCTCACCTGTGATGACCTGTCTCTCTCTCTCTCTCTTACTTTGATGACCTGTCTCTCACTCTCTCTCTTACTTTGATGACCTGTCTCTCTCTTTTTCTCTCTCTCTATCTGCCCCCAGGTGATATCCTGTCTCTCCGCTCTCTCTCCCTGTGATCACTGGTCACACACTCTCTCTCCCTGTGATGACCTGACACAACCTCTCTCGTTCTCTTTCTCCCTGTGATGACCTGTCTCTCCCTCTCTCCGTGATGGACTGTCTCTCTCTCTCCGTGATGGACTGTCTCTCTCTCTCTCTATCTCTCCCTGTGATGACCTCTCTTTTTCTCCTGTGATGACCTGTCTCACTTGCTCTTCCTGTGATGTCCTCTCTCTCTCTCTCTCTCTCTCCCTGTGATGTCCTGTCTCTCTCTCTCTCCCCGTGTGATGTCCTGTCTCTCTCTCTCTCTCTGTCTCTCTGATGACCTCTCTCTCTCTATGATGACCTGTCTCTCTCTCTCTCTCTTTCTCTCCTGTGACGACCTGTTGTGACCTCTCTCTCATTATGTGTTGACCTCGTTCTCGCTCTCTCTCTCTCTCTCTCTCTCTCCCTGTGATGACCTCTCTCTCTCTCTCTCTTCCTATGATGACCTCTCTCTCTCCCTATGATAGAGTTATACAGCACGGATAGAGGCCCTTCGGCCCATCGTGTCCGCGCCGGCCATCAGCCCTGTCTACTCTAATCCCATATTCCAGCATTTGGTCCGTAGCCTTGTATGCTATGGCATTTCAAGTGCTCATCCAAATGCTTCTTGAATGTTGTGAGGGTTCCTGCCTCCACAACCCTTTCAGGCAGAGAGTTCCAGACTCCAACCACCCTCTGGGTGAAAAAGTTCTTTCTCAAATCCCCTCTAAACCTCCCGCCTTTTACCTTGAATCTGTGTCCCCTTGTTATAGTACCCTCAACGAAGGGAAAAAGCTCCTTAGTATCCATCCTATCTGTGCCCCTCATAATTTTGTACACCTCAATCATGTCCCCCCTCAGCCTCCTCTGCTCCAAGGAAAACAAACCCAATCTTCCCAGTCTCTCTTCATAGCTGAAGCGCTCCAGCCCTGGTAACATCCTGGTGAATCTCCTCTGCACCCTCTCCAAAGCGATCACATCCTTCCTGTAGTGTGGCGACCAGAACTGCACACAGTACTCCAGCTGTGGCCTAACCAGTGTTTTATACAGCTCCATCATAACCTCCTTGCTCTTATATTCTATGCCTTGGCTAATAAAGGCAAGTATCCCATATGCCTTCTTTACCACCTTATCTACCTGTTCCGCCGCCTTCAGGGATCTGTGAACTTGCACACCAAGATCCCTCTGACCCTCTGTCTTGCCTAGGGTCCTCCCATTCATTGTGTATTCCCTTGCCTTGTTAGTCCCTCCAAAGTGCATCACCTCGCACTTTTCCGGGTTAAATTCCATTTGCCACTGTTCCGCCCATCTGACCAACCCATCTATATCGTCCTGCAGACTGAGGCTATCCTCCTCGCTATTTACCACCCTACCAATTTTTGTATCATCAGCGAACTTACTGATCATACCTTTTACATTCATATCCAAGTCATTAATGTAGACCTCTCTCTCTCTCTCCTCCGGTGATGACCTGTCTCTCTCTCTCCCTGTGATGACATCTTTCTCTCTCTCTCTCTCTCTCTGGTGCCCTTTCTCTCTCTTTCCCTCCCTCGCCCTGTGACCTGCCTCTCTATCTCCCTCCCTCCCTGTGATGACCTCACCCTCTCTCTCTCTCTTTGTCTCCCTGTGTTCACCTCTCTTTGTCTCTCTCCCTGTGATGTCCTGTCTCTCTCTCTCTCCCCCTGTGATGTCCTGTCTCTCTCTCTCTCTCCCTGTGATGTCCTGTCTGTCTCTCTCTCCCTCTCTCCCTGTGATGACCTCTCTCACTCTGTCCTCCTATGATGACCTGTCTCTCTCTCTCTCTCTCCCCCTCTCCCTGTGATGACCTCTCTCTCTCCCTCTGATGACCTCTCTATGACACTCCCTGAGATAACGAGAGAGAGAGACAGGACATCACAGAGAGAGAGACAGGACATCACAGGGAGATAGAGAGAGAGAGAGTCAGGTCATCACAGGGAGAGAGAGAGAGTCAGGTCATCACAGGGAGAGAGAGAGAGAGGTCATCACAGGGAGAGAGAGAGAGAGGTCATCAGAGGGAGTGAAAGGGAGAGAGGGACAGGTCATCACAGGGAGAAAGGGAAAGAGAGAGAGAATTCATCACAGGGAGAGAAAGAGACCAAGAAAGAAAGACAGGTCATCACAGGGAGAAAGAGAGAGACACAGGCCATCATAGGGAGAAAGCGAGAGAGACTCTCCCTGCAATCTATCTCCACCCCCCTCCCTGAAATGACACCTCTCCCTCTCCATCCATATCCCTGCAATGAACTCTCTAACTCTCCCTCTGTGATGACCTGTCTCTCTCTCTCTCTCCTGAAGGGATTCGCAAATTTCACATGTTCCCCCCCCCCCCCCGCCCCCCGCGAAGATTTATTGGAGTTATTAAAGAACCCCTGGTGTGACTGTGTTTTAAAAAATCCAGGGTCTCTGAAAATGGCTGCGGTCAGACACATGGCCAAAGGCCAGCCGCATTTGAAATTGGATTCTCTTTGAACAATGCAGTTGCATTCACGCCCTGAGGCAAGCCATCAACGTTGCCGGTCTGCACATCAAAATTCGAGCAGGAGAAATCCCAGGACAAAAGATAGCCCATCAAGGAACATTCGGAACAATGGAAAGCAGTTATGGAACTCATCAGTACAGATACCGGCCATTATATAAATGGGCCAGAGATTGGGGTCCTTTGTCTTACATTTTCGTGCTCAAATCGAACAATGGAGCAAGCTGATGAGGCACGAGAAAATAACCTGATACCGGGAGGATATAACTGGGGCTTCCCAGTATCTCTCTCTCTCTTCTCTTCGCCTCCTGGCCCGGTGTCCTGTCTGCCTGCTAGCAACTAAGAAGGAAGACCATCGAGTAAACCTCGCAACCACATGTCGATGGCAGCAGCAGGGCACAGGGGCCAGGCCTTTTCATCTGTTTCACCGGTGAGCATTAATTTTCTGGCCACCACAAGACAACCTAGCATCAGTGTAAGGGTGGGAGTTAAAGGGATATTGCTAAAATTGTGATTTTAGAATTTTCCCTCGATGTGTCCGTTTCTTCCACCCCGTTAAGTGTAAGACTGTATTGCATCCATAGCGATTTTTTTTTATCTTCTGTATAATACTGTTTACCTTGTAGTTTTAGTTTTCTTATTAATAAACATTGGTTTTCCTTGTATCAATCCACTGGTCTGTTTGTCTGTCCTTGTTACCGCCCGATAAGTCCTCAGCTCAGAATCAGGAAGGGGTAAGCGATTCGCAACCGCACAGCGGGCAGGGCAGCTCAGGAAAACATAACTGGCTGACCTATAATAAGCCCGAGAAACAGTAAAAACCCCTTACACTCCCTGTGATGACCGGTCTCTCTCCCTCTTTCTCTCCCCAGGTGATGACCTTTCTCTCACTCCCCAGGTGTGATGACCTGTCTCTCTCTCTCTCTCTCCCCAGGTAATGTCCTGTCTCTCTCTCACACTCCCTATGATGACCTGTCTCTCTCCCTCTCTCCCTGTGATGACCTGTCTCTCTCCCTCTCTCTCTCCCCAGGTGATGACCTGTCTCCTCCTCTCTCTCATTCTGTGATGACCCCTCTCTCTCTCTCTGTCTCTGTGACCCCTCTCTCTCTTTCTCTCCGTGATGACCTGTCGCTCTCTCTCTCTCCCTGTGATGACTTTTCCCTCTCTCTCCCTGTGATGACCTCTCTCACTTTCTCTCTCTCTCCCTGTGATGACCTGTCTCTCTCTCTCTCTCTTTCTCCCTGTGATGACCTGACTCCCCCTCTATCTCCGTGATGAACTGTCTCTCTCGCCTGTGATGACCTGTCTCTCACTGTCTTACTTTTATGACCTGTCTCTCTCTTTCTCTCTCTCTATCTGCCTCCAGGTGATATCCTGTCTCTCCTCTCTCCCTGTGATCACTGGTCACACACTCTCTCTCCCTGTGATGACCTGACACAACCTCTCTCGTTCTCTTTCTCCCTGTGATGACCTGGCTCTCCCTCTCTCCGTGATGGACTGTCTCTCTCTCTCTCTCTCCCTGTGATGACCTCTCTCTTTTTCTCCTGTGATGACCTGTCTCACTTGCTCTTCCTGTGATGTCCTCTCTCTCTCTCTCTCCCTGAGATGTCCTGTCACTCTCTCTGTCTGTCCCTCTGATGACCTCTCTCTCTCTCTGTGATGTCCTCTCTCTCTCCCTGTGATGTCCTGTCTCTCTCTCTCTCTCTGTCCCTCTGATGACCTCTCTGTGATGACCTGTCTCTCTCTCTCTTTCTCTCCTGTGACGACCTGTCTCTCTCTCCCACTCCCCATGTTGTGACCTCTCTCATTATGTGTTGACCTCGCTCTTGCTCTCTCTCCCTGTGATGACCTCTCTCTCTCTCTTCCTGTGATGACCTCTCTCTCCTCCGGTGATGACCTGTCTCTCTCTCCCTGTGATGACCTCTTTCTCTCTTTCTCTCTGATGCCCTTTCTCTCTCTTTCCCTCCCTCGCCCTGTGACCTGCGTCTTTATCTCCCTCCCTCCCTGTGATGACCTCTCCCTCTCTCTCTCTTTGTCTCCCTGTGTTCACCTCTCTTTGTCTCTCTCCCTGTGATGACCTGTGTCTCTCTCTCACTCCTTGTGATGACCTGTTTCTCTGTGATGTCCTGTCTCTCTCACCCTCTCTCCCTGTGATGACCTCTCTCACTCTGTCCTCCTATGATGACCTGTCTCTCTCTTTCTCGCTCTCCCTGTGATAACCTCTCTCTCTCCCTCTGATGACCTCTCTATGACACTCCCTGAGATGACCTTTCCCTCCCTCTCCCTGTGATGATCTGTCTCACTTTCTCTTTCCTTGTAATGACCTGTCATCACAGAGAGAGAGAGAGAGAGTGACAGGTCATCACAGGGAGAGAGAGATAAAGAGAGAGAGAGAGACAGGACATCACAGGGAGATAGAGAAAGAGAGTCAGGTCATCACAGTGGGAGAGAGAGAGAGAGGTCATCAGAGGGAGTGAAAGGGAGAGAGGGACAGGTCATCACAGGGAGAAAGAGAGAGAGAGAGATTTCATCACAGGGAGAGAAAGAGGGGGAGAGGTCATCATAGGGAGTGAAAGAGACCAAGAAAGAAAGACAGGTCATCACAGGGAGAAAGAGAGAGAAATAGGTCATCACAGGGAGCGAGAGAGACACACAGGCCATCATAGGGAGCGAGAGAGAGAGAGACACAGGCCATCATAGGGAGAGAGCGAGAGAGACTCTCCCTGCAATCTATCGCCACCCCCCTACCTGAAATGACACCTCTCCCTCTCCATCCATATCCCTGCAATGAACTCTCTAACTCTCCCTCTGTGATGACCTGTCTCTCTCTCTCTCTCTCCCTGTGATGACCTCTCTCTCTCTCTCGGTCTCTCTCTCCCTGTGATGACCTCTCACTCTCTCTCTCTCCCTGTGATGACCTCTCTCTCTCTCTCTCCCTGTGATGTCCTGTCTCTCTCTCTCTCACTCTCCAGGTGTGATGACCTGTCTCTCCCTCTCTCTCTCCCCAGGTGATGACCTCTCTCTCACACTCCCTGTGATGACCTATCTCTCTCTCTTCCTGTGATGACCTGTCTCTCTCCCTCTCTCTCCCCAGGTGATGACCTGTCTCTTCCTCTCTCTCAATGGTGAACTGTGTTCTCTCATTCTGTGATGACCCCTCTCTCTCTCTGTCTCTGTGACCCCTCTCTCTCTTTCTCTCCGTGATGACCTGTCGCTCTCTCTATCTCTCTCCTTGTGATGACATCTCTCTCTCTCTCTCTCCCTGTGATGACTTTTCCCTCTCTCTCCCTGTGATGACCTGTCTCACTTTCTCTCTCTCTCCCCGTGATGACCTGTCTCTCTCTCTCTCTCCCTGTGATGACCTGTCTCACTTTCTCTCTCCCCGTGATGAACTGTCTCTCTCTCTCTTTCTCCCTGTGATGACCTGTCTCCCCCTCTATCTCCGTGATGAACTGTCTCTCTCTCTCTCGCCTGTGATGACCTGTCTCTCACTCTCTTACTTTGATGACCTGTCTCTCTCTTTTTCTCTCTCTCTATCTGCCCCCAGGTGATATCCTGTCTCTCCTCTCTCTCTCCCTGTGATCACTGGTCACACACTCTCTCTCCCTGTGATGACCTGACACAACCTCTCATTCTCTTTCTCCCTGTGATGACCTGTCACTCCCTCTCTCCGTGATGGACTGTCTCTCTCTCCCTGTGATGACCTCTCTTTTTCTCCTGTGATGACCTGTCTCACTTGCTCTTCCTGTGATGTCCTGTCTCTCTCTCTCTCCCTGTGATGTCCTGTCTCTCTCTCCCTGTGATGTCCTGTCTCTCTCTCTCTCTGTCTGTCTGTCCCTCTGATGACCTCTCTCTCTCTCTCTCTCTCTCCCTGTGATGTCCTGTCTCTCTCTCTCTCTGTCCCTCTGATGACCCCTCTCTCTCTCTCTCTCCCTGTGATGTCCTGTCTCTCTCTCTCTCTCTCTCTGTCCCTCTGATGACCTCTCTCTCTCTGTGATGTCCTGTCTCTCTCCCTCTCTCTCCCCCCAGGTGATGACCTGTCTCTTCCTCTCTCTCAATGATGAACTGTGTTCTCTCGCTCTGTGATGACCTCTCTCTCTCTCTCTCTCTGACCTCTCTCTTTCTCTCCGTGACCTCTCTCTCTCTGTGATGACCTGTCGCTCTCTCTGTCTCTCTCCTTGTGATGACCTTGTTCTCTCTCTCTCTCTGTGATGACCTCTCTCTCTCCCTGTGATGACTTTTCCCTTTCTCTCCCTGTGATGACCTGTCTTACTTTCTCTCTCCCTGTGACGACGTGATGAACTGTCTCTCTCTCTCTCCGTGATGACCTGTCTCTCTCTCTCTCCGTGATGACCTGTCTCTCTCTCTCTCTCTTTCTCCCTGTGATGACCTGTCTCTCTCTCTCTCCGTGATGAACTGTCTCTCTCTCTCTTTCTCCCTGTGATGACCTGTCTCACTTTCTCTCTTTCTCCCTGTGATGACCTGTCTCTCCCTCTCTCTCCGTGATGAACTGTCTCTCTCTCACTCTCTCTCTTACTTTGATGACCTTTCCCTCCCTCTCTCTCCCTGTGATGAACTGTCTCTCCCTCTCTCCGTGATGAACTCTCTCTCTCTCTCTCCCTGTGATGACCAGTCTCTCTCTCTCTCACTCCGTGATGAACTCTCTCTCTCTCTCTCTCCCTGTGATGACCTGTCTCTCTCTCTCTCTCTCTCCGTGATGAACTGTCTCTCTCTCTCTCTTTCTCCCTGTGATGACCTGTCTCTCTCTCACTCTCTTTCTCCCTGTGATGACCTGTCTCCCCCTCTCTCTCCGTGATGAACTGTCTCTCTCTCTCACTCTCTCTCTTACTTTGATGACCTTTCCCTCCCTCTCTCTCCCTGTGATGAACTGTCTCTGTCCCTCCCTAACTCTCCCTGTGATGACCTCTTTCTCTCTGTCTCTCTCCCTCTGTGATGACCTGTCTCTTTCACTCTCTCTCGCTACCAGTGATAACCTCCCCCTCTCTCTCTCCCTCTCTTCCTCCCTGAGATGACAGTCTCTCTCTCTCTCACCCCTGTGATGTCCTGTTTCTCTCTCTCTCTCTCCCTGTGATGATCTGTCTCTCTCTCTCTCTCCCTGTGATGATCTGTCTCTCTCTCTCTCTCCCTGTGATGATCTGTCTCTCTCTCTCTCACCCCTGTGATGTCCTGTCTCTCTCTCTCCCTGTGATGATCTGTTTCTCTCTCTCTCTCCCTGTGATGATCTGTCTCTCTCTCTCTCCCCAGTGATGACCTGGCTCTCCCTCTCCTATAATGACCTGTCTCTCTCTCCCTCTTTCTCTTTCTCCCTGTGATGACATGTCCCTCCCTCTCTCTCCCTGTGATGACCTGTTTCTCTCTCTCTCTCCCTGACATGACCTGTCTCTCTCTTTCTCTCTCTCTCTATCTGCCCCCAGGTGATGTCCTGTCTCTCCTTCTCACTCTCTCTCCCCCTGTGATCACTGGTCAAACTCTCTCTCTCCCTGTGATGACCTGACACAACCTCTCTCTTTCTCTTTCTCCCTGTGATGTCCTGTCTCTCTCTCTCTCTCCCTGTGATGCCCTGTCTCTCTCTCTCTATCTCTCCCTGTGATGACCTCTCTCTCTCTTTTCCTCCTGTTATGACCTGTCTCTCTTGCTCTCCTTGTGATGTCCTCTCTCTCTCTCTGTCCCTCTGATGACCTCTCTCTCTCTCTCTCTGTGATGACCTGTCTCTCTTTCTCTCTCTTTCTCTCCCTTTGATGACCCCTCTCCCTCTCTCTCTCTCCTGTGACGATCTGTCTCTCTCTCTCCCTCTCTCCATGTTGTGACCTCTCTCTCTCTCATTATGTGTTAACCTCACTCTTGCTCTCTCTCTCCCTTTGATCGCCTGTTTCTCTCTCTCTCTCTCCCTGAGATGACAGCCTCTCTCTCTCTCTCTCTTCCTGTGATGACCTGTCTCTCTCTCTCCCTGTGATGACCTGTCTCTCTCTCTCCCCGTGATGACCTGTCTCTCTCTATTCCTGTGATGACCTCTCTCTCTCTCTCTTCCTGTGATGACCTCTCTCTCTCTCTCTCTCTTTCTGTCATGTCCTGTCTCTCTCTCTCTCTTCCTGTGATGACCTGTCTCTCTCTCTCTCTTCCTGTGATGACCTGTCTCTCTCTCTCTTCCTGTGATGACCTCTCTCTCTCTCTTTCTGTCATGTCCTGTCTCTCTCTCTCTCTTCCTGTGATGACCTGTCTCTCTCTCTCTCTCTTCCTGTGATGACCTGTCTCTCTCTCTCTTTCTGTCATGTCCTGTCTCTCTCTCTCTCCCTGTGATGACCTGACTCTCTCTCTCTCTTCCTGTGATGACCTGTCTCTCTCTCTCTCTTCCTGTGATGACCTGTCTCTCTCTCTCTCTTCCTGTGATGACCTGTCTCTCCCTCTCTCTCCATGATGAACTGTTTCTCTCGCTATCTCTCTCTGTGATGACCTCTCTCTCTCCCTCTGATGAAATGTCTCTCTCTGTGATGAAATCTCTCTCCCTCACTCTCTCTCTCCATGTGATGACCTCTCTCTCTCTCTCCCTTTGATGACCTGTCTCTCTCCCTTTCTCTCCCTGCGATAACCTGTCTCTCTCACTCCCAGTGATGTCCTTTTCTCTCCCTCGCTCCATAGCTCACCGGTCACACTCTCCCTCTCCCTATGATGACCTGTCACACTCTCTCTCTTTCTCCCTGTGATGACCTGTCTCTCTCTCTCTCTCTGTGATGACCTGTCGCTCTCTCTCCCTGTGATGACCTGTCTCTCTCTCTCTCTCTCTTTCCATCCCTGTGATGACCTGTCTCTCCCTCTCTTTCCCTGTGATGAACTGTCTCTGCCTCTCCCTAACTCTCCCTGTGATGACCTCTCTCTCCCTCTCTCCCACACTCTCCCTCTGATGACCTGTCTCTCTCTCTCTCTCCCTGTGATGACCTCTCTCCCTCTCTCTGTCCCTTTGATGACTCTATCTTTCTCTCCTTTGACAACCTGTCTCTTTCTATCCCTCTCTCCCTGTTCTGATCTCTCTCTCTCTCTCCCTGTGATGACCTGTCTCTCGCTCTCACTCTCTCTCTACGTGTGATAACCTCTTTCTCGCTCTCTCTCCGTGATGACCTGTCTCTCTCTCTCTCTCTCCCTGTGATGACGTCTCTCTCTCTCTCCCTGTGATGACCTCTCTCCCTGTGATGACCTGTCTCACTCTCTCTCACTCTTTTTCCCTCTGATGACCTGTCTCTCTCTCTCTCTCTCTTTCTCTCCCTGTGATGAACTGTCTCTCCCTCTCTCTCCCCCTGTGATGACCTCTCTCCCTCTCTCTGTACCTTTGATGACCTCTCCATCTCTCTCTCTCCTTTGCAACCTTTCTCTCTCTATCTATCCCTCTCTGCCTGTTGTGACCTCTCTCTCACTCTATCCCCCTGTGATAACCTATCTATCCCTCTCATTCTCCCTATGATGACCTGTATCTCTCTCTCGCTCTCACTCTCTTCCTCCCTGTGATGACCTATCTCTCTCTCACTCTCCCTGTGATGACCTGTCTCTCTCTTTTGCTCTCTCTCTCCCTGTGATGACCTCTCTCTCTCGCTCTCTCTCCCTGTGATGACCTGTCTCTCTCTCTCCCTCTCTCCCTGCGATGACGTGCCTCTCCCTCCCTGCGATGACCTGCCTCTCCCTCTCTCTCCCTGTGATGACCTGTCTCTCTCTCTCTCACTCCCTGTGATGACCTGTCTCTGTCCCTCTCTCTCTCTCTCTCCCTGTGATGACCTGTGTCTCTCTCTCTCCCTGCGATGACCTGCCTCTCCCTCTCTCTCCCTGTGATGACCTGTCTCTCTCTCTCCCTGTGATGTCCTGTCTCTCTCTCTCTCCCTGTGATGTCCTGTCTCTCTCTCTCTCTCCCTGTGATGTTCTGTCTCTCTCTCTCCCTGTGATGTCCTGTCTCTGTCCCTCTCTCTCTCTCCCTGTGATGACCTGTCTTTCTCTCTCTCTCTCACTCCCTGTGATGACCTGTCTCTGTCTCTCTATCTATCCCTGTGATGACCTGTCTCTCTCTCTCTCTCACTCCCTGTGATGACCTGTCTCTCTTTCCCACTTTCTCTTTCTCCCTGTGATGACCTGTCACTCTCTCTCTCTCCCTGTGATGACCTGTCTCTCTCTCTCTCTCCCTGTGACGTCCTCTCTCTCTCTCTGTCTCCATGTGATGTCCTGTCTTTCTATCTCCCTCCGATGTCCTTTCTGCTTTCTCTCTCCCGATGATGTCCTGTCTCGCTCTCTCTCTCTCCCTGTGATGACCTGTCTCTATCTCTCTCCCCCTGTCATGTCCTGTCACTCTCACTCTCTCTCTCCCTGTGATGTCCTGTCTCTCTCTCTCTCTTCCTGTGATGTCCTGTCTCTCTCTCTCTTCCTGTGATGTCCTGTCTCTCTCACTCTCTCTCCCGATGATGTCCTGTCTCTCTCTCTCTCCCTATGATGTTCTTTCTCTCTCTATCTCTCTGTGATGTCCTGTATCTCTCTCTCCCTGACATGTCCTGTCTGTCTGTCTCTCTCTCTCCATGATGTCCTGTCTCTCTATCTTTCTCTCACTGTGATGTCCTGTCTCTCTCTCTTTCTCTCCATTAGATGTCCTGTCTCGCTCTCTCACTCCCTGTGATGCCCAATCTCTCTCTCTCCCCCTCCGAAGTCCTGTCTCTCTCTCTCTCCCTATGATGTCCTCTCTCTCTCACTATATCCCTCTGATGTCCTGTCTCTCTCTCTCTCTCTCTCCCCGTGATATCCTGTCTCTCTCTCTCGAAATCCCTCTGATGTCCTGTCTCTCTCTCTCTCTCCGTGATGTCCTGTCTCTCTCTCCCTGTGATGTCCTGTCTCCCTCTCCCTGTGACATCCTGTCTCCCTCTCCCTGTGATGTCCTGTCTCTCTCTCTTCCTGTGATGTCCTGTCTCTCTCTCTCTCCCTGTGATGTCCTGTCTCTCTCTCTCTCCCTGTGATGTCCTGTCTCTCTCTCTCTCCCTGTGATGTCCTGTCTCTCTCCCTCTTCCCTGTGATGTCCTGTCTCTCTCTCTCTCCCTGTGATGTCCTGTCTCTCTCCCTCTTCCCTGTGATGTCCTGTCTCTCTCTTTCTCTCCCTGTGATGTCCTCTCTCTCTCTCTCTCCCTGTGATGTCCTGTCTCTCTCCCTCTCTCCCTATGATGTCCTCTCTCTCTCTCGCTGTGATGTCCTCTCTCTCTCCCTCTCTCCCCGTTATGTCCTGTCACTCTCTCTCCCCGTGATGTCCTGTCTCTCTCTCTCCCCGTGATGTCATGTCTCTCTCTCTCTCTCTGTCTATGATGCCCCGTCTCTCTCTCCCTGTGATGTCCTGTCTCTCTCTTTCTCCGTGTGATGTCCTGTCTCTCTCTCTCTCTCCCTATGATGTCCTGTCTCTCTCTCTCTCTCTCTCTCCGTGATGTCCTGTCTCTCTCTCTCTCTCTCTTCCTGTGATGTCCTCTCTCTCTCTCCCTGTGATGACCTGTCTCTCTCTCTCTCTTCCTGTGATGTTCTTTCTCTCTCCATCTCTCCCTGTGATGCCCTGTCTCTCGCTCTCCCTATGATGTTCTGTCTCTCTCTCTCTCTCTGTGATGTCCTGTATCTCTCACTCTCTCTCCCGATGATGTCCTGTCTCTCTCTCTCTCCCGATGATGTTCTTTCTCTCTCTATCTCTCCGTGATGCCCTGTCTCTCGCTCTCCCTATGATGTTCTGTCTCTCTCTCTCTCTCTGTGATGTCCTGTATCTCTCTCTCCCTGAGATGTTCTGTCTGTCTGTCTGTCTCTCTCTCCATGATGTCCTGTCTCTCTCTTTCTCTCACTGTGATGTCCTGTCTCTCTCTCTTTCTCTCCATTTGATGTCCTGTCTCTCTCTCTCCCTGTGATGTCCTGTCTCTCTCCCTCTCTCTCTCCCTGTGATGTCCTGTCTCTCTCTCTCCCTGTGATGTCCTGTCTCTCTCCCTCTTCCATGTGATGTCCTGTCTCTCTCTCTCTCTGTGATGTCCTGTCTCGCTCTCTCTCTCTCTCTTCAAGTGATGTCCTGTCTCTCTCCCTCCCTCCCTGTGATGTCCTGTCTCTCTCTCCCTCTCTCCCTGTGATGTCCTGTCTCTCTCTCTCTCCCTGTGATGTCCTCTATCTCTCCCTCTCTCCCTGTGATGTCCTCTCTCTCTCTCCCTCTCTCTCCCAATGATGTCCTGTCTCTCTCTCTCTCTCTCTCCCCATGATGTCCCGTCTCTCTCTCTCTCCCTATGATGTCCTGTCTCTCTCTCTCTCTCTCTCTCTCCCCCTATGATGTCCTGTCCCTCTCTCTCCCTATGGTGTCCTGTCCCTCTCTCTCTCTCTCTCTCTCCCCCGATGATGTCCTGCCCCTCTCTCTCTCTCTCTCCCTCTGATTTCCTGACTCTCTCTCTCCCTATGATGTTCTGTCTCTCTCTCTCTCCCTCCCTGTGATGTCCTGTCTCTCTCTCTCCCCCGTGATGTCCTGTCTCTCTGTCTCTCTCCCTGTGATGACCTGTCTCTCTCTCTCTCTCTCTCCCTGTAATGTCCTGTCTCTCTCTCTACCTCCGATGTCCTTTCTCTCTCTCTCTCCATGTGATGTCCTGTCTCTCTCTCTACCTCCGATGTCCTTTCTCTCTCTCTCCCTGTGATGTCCTGTCTCTCTCCCTGTGATGTCCTGTCTCTCTCCCTCTCTCCCTGTGATGTCCCATCTCTCTCTCTCCCTCCCTGTGATGTCCTGTCTCTCTCTCTCCCCCGTGATGTCCTGTCTCTCTCTCTCTCTCCCTGTGATGACCTGTCTCTCTCTCTCTCTCCCTGTAATGTCCTGTCTCTCTCTCTCCCTCCGATGTCCTTTCTCTCTCTATCTCCCTGTGATGTCCTGTCTCTCTCCCTGTGATGTCCTGTCTCTCTCCCTCTCTCCCTGTGATGTCCCATCTCTCTCTCACTCTCCCTGTGATGTCCTGTCTCTCTCTCACTCTCCCTGTGATGTCCTGTCTCTCTCTCTCTTTCCCTGTGATGTCCTGTCTCTCTCTCTCTATAATGCCCCGTCTCTCTCTCCCCCTGTGATGTCCTGTCTCTCTCTCTCTCCATATGATATCCTAATACTCTCTCTCTCCCTGTGATGTCCTGTCTCTCTCTTTCTCCGTGATGTCCTGTCTCGTTCTCTCTCCCTGTGATGTCGTCTCCCTCTCTCCCAGTGATGTCCTGTCTCTCTCTCTCTCTCCGTGTGATGTCCTGTCTCTCTCTCTCTCTCCCTGTGATGTCCTGCCTCTCTCTCTCTCTCTCCCTGTGATGTCCTGTCTCTCTCTCTCCCTGTGATGTCCTGTCTCTCTCTCTCTCCCTGTGATGTCCTGTCTCTCTCTCTCTCTCTCTGTGATGTCCTGTCTCTCTCTCCCTGTGATGTCCTGTCTCTCTCTCCCTCTCTCCCTGTGATGTCCTGTCTGTCTCTCTCTCCCTCTCTCTCCCAATGATGTCCTGTCTCTCTCTCTCTCTCTCCCCCCATGATGTCCTGTCTCTCTCTCTCCCTATGATTTCCTGTATCTCTCTCTCCCTATGATGATCTGTCTCTCTCTCTCCCTGTCATGTCCTGTCTCTCTCTCTCTCCCTATGATGTTCTGTCTCTCTCTCCCCATGATGTCCTGTCTCTCTCTCCCTATGATTTCCTGCATCTCTCTCTCCCTATGATGATCTGTCTCTCTCTCTCCCTGTGATGTCCTGTCTCTCTCTCTCCCTCCCTGTGATGTCCTGTCTCTCTCTCTCCCCCGTGATGTCCTGTCTCTCTCTCTCTCTCCCTGTGATGACCTGTCTCTGTCTCCCTGTAATGTCCTGTCTCTCTCTCTCCCTCCAATCTCCTTTCTCTCTCTCTCTCTCTCCCTGTGATGTCCTCTCTCTCTCCCTGTGATGTCCTCTCTCTCTCCCTCTCTCCCTGTGATGTCCCGTCTCTCTCTCTCTCTCTCTCCCTATGATGTCCTGTCTCTCTCTCTCTCCCCGTGATGTCCTGTCTCTCTCTCTCTCCCCGTGATGTCCTGTCTCTCACTCTTTCCCGATGATGTCCTGTCTCTCTCTCTCTCTCTATGATGCCCCGTCTCTCTTTCCCCCTGTGATGTCCTCTCTCTCTCTCTCTCCATATGATGTCCTAAAACTCTCTCTCTCCCTGTGATGTCCTGTCTCTCTCTTTCTCCGTGATGTACTGTCTCTCTCTCTCTCCCTGTGATGTCCTGTCTCTCTCTCTCCCTGTGATGTCCTGTCTCTCTCTCTCTCCCTGTGATGTCCTGCCTCTCTCTCTCTCTCTCTCCCTGTGATGTCCTGTCTCTCTCTCTCTCTCCCTGTGATGTCCTGCCTCTCTCTCTCTCTCCCTGTGATGTCCTGTCTCTCTATCTTTCTCTCTGTGATGTCCTGTCTCTCTCTCTCTCCCTGTGATGTCCTGCCTCTCTCTCTCTCTTCCTGTGATGTCCTGTCTCTCTCTCCCTCTCTCCCTGTGACGTCCTCTCTCTCTCTGTCTCCTTGTGATGTCCTGCCTCTCTCTCTCTCTCTCCCGATGATGTTCTGTCTCTCTCTCTCTCTCTGTGATGTCCTGTATCTCTCACTCTCTCTCCCGATGATGTCCTGTCTCTCTCTCTCTCCCTATGATGTTCTTTCTCTCTCTCTCTCTCTGTGATGTCCTGTATCTCTCTCCCTGAGATGTTATGTCTGTCTGTCTCTCTCTCTCCATGATGTCCTGTCTCTCTCTCTTTCTCTCACTGTGATGTCCTGTCTCTCTCTCTTTCTCTCCATTAGATGTCCTGTCTCGCTCTCTCACTCCCTGTGATGCCCAATCTCTCTCTCTCCCCCTCCGAAGTCCTGTCTCTCTCTCTCTCCCGATGATGTCCTCTCTCTCTCACTATATCCCTCTGATGTCCTGTCTCTCTCTCTCTCTCCCCGTGATATCCTGTCTCTCTCTCTCGAAATCCCTCTGATGTCCTGTCTCTCTCTCTCTCTCCCTGTGATGTCCTGTCTCTCTCTCTCCCTGTGATGTCCTGTCTCTCTCCATCTCTCTCTCCCTGTGATGTCCTGTCTCTCTCTCTCCCTGTGATGTCCTGTCTCTCTCCCTCTTCCATGTGATGTCCTGTCTCTCTCTCTCTCCGTGATGTCCTGTCTCTCTCTCTCTCTCTCTCTTCCTGTGATGTCCTGTCTCTCTCCCTCCCTCACTGTGATGTCCTGTCTCTCTCTCCCTCTCTCCCTGTGATGTCCTGTCTCTCTCTCTCTCCCTGTGATGACCTCTATCTCTCCCTCTCTCCCTGTGATGTCCTCTCTCTCTCTCCCTCTCTCTCCCAATGATGTCCTGTCTCTCTCTCTCTCTCTCACCATGATGTCCTGTCTCTCTCTCTCTCCCTATGATGTCCTGTCTCTCTCTCTCTCTCTCTCCCCCGATGATGTCCTGTCCCTCTCTCTCCCTATGGTGTCCTGTCCCTCTCTCTCTCTCTCTCTCCCCCTATGATGTCCTGTCCCTCTCTCTCTCTCTCTCCCTCTGATTTCCTGACTCTCTCTCTCCCTATGATGTTCTGTCTCTCTCTCTCTCTCCCTCCCTGTGATGTCCTGTCTCTCTCTCTCCCCCGTGATGTCCTGTCTCTCTCTCTCTCTCCCTGTGATGTCCTGACTGTCTCTCTCTCTCTCTCCCTCTGATGTCCTGTCTCTCTCTCTCGCTGTGATGTCCTGTCTCTCTCTCTCTCTCTCCCTGTGATGTCCTGTCTCTCTCTCTCCCTGTGATGTCCTCTCTCTCTCTCTCTCTCCCGATGATGTCCTGTCTCTCTCTCTCTCTCCCTGTGATGTCCTGTCTCTCTCTCTCCCTGTGATGTCCTGTCTCTCTCTCTCTCTCTCTGTGATGTCCTGTCTCTCTCTCTCTCTCCCTATGATGTCCTGTCTCTCCCTCTCTCTCCCGATGATGTCCTGACCGTCTCTCTCTCCCTCTGATGTCCTGTCTCTCTCTCTCTCTCTCTCTCTCTCCCTGTGATGTCCTGTCTCTCCCTCTCTCTCCAAATGATGTCCTGACTCTCTCTCTCTCTCTCTCCCTATGATGTCCTGTCTCTCTCTCTCTCTCTCCCGAAAATGTCCCAACACTCTCTCTCTCCCTGTGATGTCCTCTCTCTCTCTCCCCTGTCTCTCTCTGTTTCCAAAGATGTCCTGTCTCTCTCTCTCTTTCTCTCCCTATGATGCCCTGTCTCTCTCTCTCCCTCTGATGTCCTGACTCTCTCTCTCTCTCTCCCTGTAATGTCCTGTCTCCCCATCTCTCTCTCCCTGCAATGTCCTGTCTCTCTCTCTCTCTCTCCCTGTGATGTCCTGTCTCTCTCTCTCTCTCTGTCTCCTTATGATGTCCTGTCTCTCTCTCTCTCCCGATGATGTCCTGTCTCTCTCTCTCCCTGTGATGTCCTGTCTCCCTCTCTCTCCCTCCGCATGATGTCCTGTCTCTCTCTCTCTATCTCCCCATGATGTCCTGTCTCTCTCCCTCTTTCTCTCCCTATGATGTTCTGTCTCCCTCTCTCTCTCTATTTCTGTGATGTCCTGTCTCTCTCTCTCCCTGTGATGTCCTGTCTCTCTCTCTATCTCCCTATGATGACCTGTCTCTCTCTCTCTATGTGATGCCTTGTCTCTCTCTCACTCCCCGTGATGTCCTGTCTCTCTCTCTCCCTGTGATGTCCTGTCTCTCTCTCTCGCCCTATGATATCCTGTCTCTCTCTCCCTGAGATGTCCTGACTCTCTCTCTCTTCCTGTGATGTCCTGTCTCTCTCTCTCTCTCTCTCCCTGTGATGTCCTCTCTCTCTCTCTCTGTGATGTCTTGTCTCTCTCTCTCTCCCCGTGATATCCTGTCTCTCTCTCTCTCTCTATATCCCGCTGATGTCCTGTCTCTCTCTCTCCCTGTGATGTCTTGTCTCTCTCTTTCTCGCTATGATGTCCTGTCTCTCTCCCTCTCTCTCCCTATGATGTTCTGTCTCCCTCTCTCTCTCTATATCCCGCTGATGTCCTGTCTCTCTCTCTCCCTGTGATGTCCTGTCTCTCTCTCTCTCTCTTCCTGTGATGACCTGTCTCTCTCTCTCTTTCTGTCATGTCCTGTCTCTCTCTCTCTCCCTGTGATGACCTGACTCTCTCTCTCTCTTCCTGTGATGACCTGTCTCTCTCTCTCTCTTCCTGTGATGACCTGTCTCTCTCTCTCTCTTCCTGTGATGACCTGTCTCTCCCTCTCTCTCCATGATGAACTGTTTCTCTCGCTATCTCTCTCTGTGATGACCTCTCTCTCTCCCTCTGATGAAATGTCTCTCTCTGTGATGAAATCTCTCTCCCTCACTCTCTCTCTCCATGTGATGACCTCTCTCTCTCTCTCCCTTTGATGACCTGTCTCTCTCCCTTTCTCTCCCTGCGATAACCTGTCTCTCTCACTCCCAGTGATGTCCTTTTCTCTCCCTCTCTCCATAGCTCACCGGTCACACTCTCCCTCTCCCTATGATGACCTGTCACACTCTCTCTCTTTCTCCCTGTGATGACCTGTCTCTCTCTCTCTCTCTGTGATGACCTGTCGCTCTCTCTCCCTGTGATGACCTGTCTCTCTCTCTCTCTCTCTTTCCATCCCTGTGATGACCTGTCTCTCCCTCTCTTTCCCTGTGATGAACTGTCTCTGCCTCTCCCTAACTCTCCCTGTGATGACCTCTCTCTCCCTCTCTCCCACACTGTCCCTCTGATGACCTGTCTCTCTCTCTCTCTCCCTGTGATGACCTCTCTCCCTCTCTCTGTCCCTTTGATGACTCTATCTCTCCTTTGACAACCTGTCTCTTTCTATCCCTCTCTCCCTGTTCTGATCTCTCTCTCTCTCTCCCTGTGATGACCTGTCTCTCGCTCTCACTCTCTCTCTACGTGTGATAACCTCTTTCTCGCTCTCTCTCCGTGATGACCTGTCTCTCTCTCTCTCTCTCCCTGTGATGACGTCTCTCTCTCTCTCCCTGTGATGACCTCTCTCCCTGTGATGACCTGTCTCACTCTCTCTCACTCTTTTTCCCTCTGATGACCTGTCTCTCTCTCTCTCTCTTTCTCTCCCTGTGATGAACTGTCTCTCCCTCTCTCTCCCCCTGTGATGACCTCTCTCCCTCTCTCTGTACCTTTGATGACCTCTCCATCTCTCTCTCTCCTTTGCAACCTTTCTCTCTCTATCTATCCCTCTCTGCCTGTTGTGACCTCTCTCTCACTCTATCCCCCTGTGATAACCTATCTATCCCTCTCATTCTCCCTATGATGACCTGTATCTCTCTCTCGCTCTCACTCTCTTCCTCCCTGTGATGACCTATCTCTCTCTCACTCTCCCTGTGATGACCTGTCTCTCTCTTTTGCTCTCTCTCTCCCTGTGATGACCTCTCTCTCTCGCTGTGATGACCTGTCTCTCTCTCTCCCTCTCTCCCTGCGATGACGTGCCTCTCCCTCCCTGCGATGACCTGCCTCTCCCTCTCTCTCCCTGTGATGACCTGTCTCTCTCTCTCTCACTCCCTGTGATGACCTGTCTCTGTCCCTCTCTCTCTCTCCCTGTGATGACCTGTGTCTCTCTCTCTCCCTGCGATGACCTGCCTCTCCCTCTCTCTCCCTGTGATGACCTGTCTCTCTCTCTCCCTGTGATGTCCTGTCTCTCTCTCTCTCCCTGTGATGTCCTGTCTCTCTCTCTCTCTCCCTGTGATGTTCTGTCTCTCTCTCTCCCTGTGATGTCCTGTCTCTGTCCCTCTCTCTCTCTCCCTGTGATGACCTGTCTTTCTCTCTCTCTCTCACTCCCTGTGATGACCTGTCTCTGTCTCTCTATCTATCCCTGTGATGACCTGTCTCTCTCTCTCTCTCACTCCCTGTGATGACCTGTCTCTCTTTCCCACTTTCTCTTTCTCCCTGTGATGACCTGTCACTCTCTCTCTCTCCCTGTGATGACCTGTCTCTCTCTCTCTCTCCCTGTGACGTCCTCTCTCTCTCTCTGTCTCCATGTGATGTCCTGTCTTTCTATCTCCCTCCGATGTCCTTTCTGCTTTCTCTCTCCCGATGATGTCCTGTCTCGCTCTCTCTCTCTCCCTGTGATGACCTGTCTCTATCTCTCTCCCCCTGTCATGTCCTGTCACTCTCACTCTCTCTCTCCCTGTGATGTCCTGTCTCTCTCTCTCTCTTCCTGTGATGTCCTGTCTCTCTCTCTCTTCCTGTGATGTCCTGTCTCTCTCACTCTCTCTCCCGATGATGTCCTGTCTCTCTCTCTCTCCCTATGATGTTCTTTCTCTCTCTATCTCTCTGTGATGTCCTGTATCTCTCTCTCCCTGACATGTCCTGTCTGTCTGTCTCTCTCTCTCCATGATGTCCTGTCTCTCTATCTTTCTCTCACTGTGATGTCCTGTCTCTCTCTCTTTCTCTCCATTAGATGTCCTGTCTCGCTCTCTCACTCCCTGTGATGCCCAATCTCTCTCTCTCCCCCTCCGAAGTCCTGTCTCTCTCTCTCTCCCTATGATGTCCTCTCTCTCTCACTATATCCCTCTGATGTCCTGTCTCTCTCTCTCTCTCTCTCCCCGTGATATCCTGTCTCTCTCTCTCGAAATCCCTCTGATGTCCTGTCTCTCTCTCTCTCTCCGTGATGTCCTGTCTCTCTCTCCCTGTGATGTCCTGTCTCCCTCTCCCTGTGACATCCTGTCTCCCTCTCCCTGTGATGTCCTGTCTCTCTCTCTTCCTGTGATGTCCTGTCTCTCTCTCTCTCCCTGTGATGTCCTGTCTCTCTCTCTCTCCCTGTGATGTCCTGTCTCTCTCTCTCTCCCTGTGATGTCCTGTCTCTCTCCCTCTTCCCTGTGATGTCCTGTCTCTCTCTCTCTCCCTGTGATGTCCTGTCTCTCTCCCTCTTCCCTGTGATGTCCTGTCTCTCTCTTTCTCTCCCTGTGATGTCCTCTCTCTCTCTCTCTCCCTGTGATGTCCTGTCTCTCTCCCTCTCTCCCTATGATGTCCTCTCTCTCTCTCGCTGTGATGTCCTCTCTCTCTCCCTCTCTCCCCGTTATGTCCTGTCACTCTCTCTCCCCGTGATGTCCTGTCTCTCTCTCTCCCCGTGATGTCATGTCTCTCTCTCTCTCTCTGTCTATGATGCCCCGTCTCTCTCTCCCTGTGATGTCCTGTCTCTCTCTTTCTCCGTGTGATGTCCTGTCTCTCTCTCTCTCTCCCTATGATGTCCTGTCTCTCTCTCTCTCTCTCTCTCTCCGTGATGTCCTGTCTCTCTCTCTCTCTCTCTTCCTGTGATGTCCTCTCTCTCTCTCCCTGTGATGTCCTGTCTCTCTCTCTCTCTTCCTGTGATGTTCTTTCTCTCTCTATCTCTCCCTGTGATGCCCTGTCTCTCGCTCTCCCTATGATGTTCTGTCTCTCTCTCTCTCTCTGTGATGTCCTGTATCTCTCACTCTCTCTCCCGATGATGTCCTGTCTCTCTCTCTCTCCCGATGATGTTCTTTCTCTCTCTATCTCTCCGTGATGCCGTGTCTCTCGCTCTCCCTATGATGTTCTGTCTCTCTCTCTCTCTCTGTGATGTCCTGTATCTCTCTCTCCCTGAGATGTTCTGTCTGTCTGTCTCTCTCTCTCCATGATGTCCTGTCTCTCTCTTTCTCTCACTGTGATGTCCTGTCTCTCTCTCTTTCTCTCCATTTGATGTCCTGTCTCTCTCTCTCCCTGTGATGTCCTGTCTCTCTCTCTCTCTTCCTGTGATGACCTGTCTCTCTCTCTCTCTTCCTGTGATGACCTGTCTCTCTCTCTCTTCCTGTGATGACCTCTCTCTCTCTCTGTCATGTCCTGTCTCTCTCTCTCTCTTCCTGTGATGACCTGTCTCTCTCTCTCTCTCTTCCTGTGATGACCTGTCTCTCTCTCTCTTTCTGTCATGTCCTGTCTCTCTCTCTCTCCCTGTGATGACCTGACTCTCTCTCTCTCTTCCTGTGATGACCTGTCTCTCTCTCTCTCTTCCTGTGATGACCTGTCTCTCTCTCTCTCTTCCTGTGATGACCTGTCTCTCCCTCTCTCTCCATGATGAACTGTTTCTCTCGCTATCTCTCTCTGTGATGACCTCTCTCTCTCCCTCTGATGAAATGTCTCTCTCTGTGATGAAATCTCTCTCCCTCACTCTCTCTCTCCATGTGATGACCTCTCTCTCTCTCTCCCTTTGATGACCTGTCTCTCTCCCTTTCTCTCCCTGCGATAACCTGTCTCTCTCACTCCCAGTGATGTCCTTTTCTCTCCCTCTCTCCATAGCTCACCGGTCACACTCTCCCTCTCCCTATGATGACCTGTCACACTCTCTCTCTTTCTCCCTGTGATGACCTGTCTCTCTCTCTCTCTCTGTGATGACCTGTCGCTCTCTCTCCCTGTGATGACCTGTCTCTCTCTCTCTCTCTCTTTCCATCCCTGTGATGACCTGTCTCTCCCTCTCTTTCCCTGTGATGAACTGTCTCTGCCTCTCCCTAACTCTCCCTGTGATGACCTCTCTCTCCCTCTCTCCCACACTGTCCCTCTGATGACCTGTCTCTCTCTCTCTCTCCCTGTGATGACCTCTCTCCCTCTCTCTGTCCCTTTGATGACTCTATCTTTCTCTCCTTTGACAACCTGTCTCTTTCTATCCCTCTCTCCCTGTTCTGATCTCTCTCTCTCTCTCCCTGTGATGACCTGTCTCTCGCTCTCACTCTCTCTCTACGTGTGATAACCTCTTTCTCGCTCTCTCTCCGTGATGACCTGTCTCTCTCTCTCTCTCTCCCTGTGATGACGTCTCTCTCTCTCTCCCTGTGATGACCTCTCTCCCTGTGATGACCTGTCTCACTCTCTCTCACTCTTTTTCCCTCTGATGACCTGTCTCTCTCTCTCTCTCTCTTTCTCTCCCTGTGATGAACTGTCTCTCCCTCTCTCTCCCCCTGTGATGACCTCTCTCCCTCTCTCTGTACCTTTGATGACCTCTCCATCTCTCTCTCTCCTTTGCAACCTTTCTCTCTCTATCTATCCCTCTCTGCCTGTTGTGACCTCTCTCTCACTCTATCCCCCTGTGATAACCTATCTATCCCTCTCATTCTCCCTATGATGACCTGTATCTCTCTCTCGCTCTCACTCTCTTCCTCCCTGTGATGACCTATCTCTCTCTCACTCTCCCTGTGATGACCTGTCTCTCTCTTTTGCTCTCTCTCTCCCTGTGATGACCTCTCTCTCTCGCTCTCTCTCCCTGTGATGACCTGTCTCTCTCTCTCCCTCTCTCCCTGCGATGACGTGCCTCTCCCTCCCTGCGATGACCTGCCTCTCCCTCTCTCTCCCTGTGATGACCTGTCTCTCTCTCTCTCACTCCCTGTGATGACCTGTCTCTGTCCCTCTCTCTCTCTCTCTCCCTGTGATGACCTGTGTCTCTCTCTCTCCCTGCGATGACCTGCCTCTCCCTCTCTCTCCCTGTGATGACCTGTCTCTCTCTCTCCCTGTGATGTCCTGTCTCTCTCTCTCTCCCTGTGATGTCCTGTCTCTCTCTCTCTCTCCCTGTGATGTTCTGTCTCTCTCTCTCCCTGTGATGTCCTGTCTCTGTCCCTCTCTCTCTCTCCCTGTGATGACCTGTCTTTCTCTCTCTCTCTCACTCCCTGTGATGACCTGTCTCTGTCTCTCTATCTATCCCTGTGATGACCTGTCTCTCTCTCTCTCTCACTCCCTGTGATGACCTGTCTCTCTTTCCCACTTTCTCTTTCTCCCTGTGATGACCTGTCACTCTCTCTCTCTCCCTGTGATGACCTGTCTCTCTCTCTCTCTCCCTGTGACGTCCTCTCTCTCTCTCTGTCTCCATGTGATGTCCTGTCTTTCTATCTCCCTCCGATGTCCTTTCTGCTTTCTCTCTCCCGATGATGTCCTGTCTCGCTCTCTCTCTCTCCCTGTGATGACCTGTCTCTATCTCTCTCCCCCTGTCATGTCCTGTCACTCTCACTCTCTCTCTCCCTGTGATGTCCTGTCTCTCTCTCTCTCTTCCTGTGATGTCCTGTCTCTCTCTCTCTTCCTGTGATGTCCTGTCTCTCTCACTCTCTCTCCCGATGATGTCCTGTCTCTCTCTCTCTCCCTATGATGTTCTTTCTCTCTCTATCTCTCTGTGATGTCCTGTATCTCTCTCTCCCTGACATGTCCTGTCTGTCTGTCTCTCTCTCTCCATGATGTCCTGTCTCTCTATCTTTCTCTCACTGTGATGTCCTGTCTCTCTCTCTTTCTCTCCATTAGATGTCCTGTCTCGCTCTCTCACTCCCTGTGATGCCCAATCTCTCTCTCTCCCCCTCCGAAGTCCTGTCTCTCTCTCTCTCCCTATGATGTCCTCTCTCTCTCACTATATCCCTCTGATGTCCTGTCTCTCTCTCTCTCTCTCTCCCCGTGATATCCTGTCTCTCTCTCTCGAAATCCCTCTGATGTCCTGTCTCTCTCTCTCTCTCCGTGATGTCCTGTCTCTCTCTCCCTGTGATGTCCTGTCTCCCTCTCCCTGTGACATCCTGTCTCCCTCTCCCTGTGATGTCCTGTCTCTCTCTCTTCCTGTGATGTCCTGTCTCTCTCTCTCTCCCTGTGATGTCCTGTCTCTCTCTCTCTCCCTGTGATGTCCTGTCTCTCTCTCTCTCCCTGTGATGTCCTGTCTCTCTCCCTCTTCCCTGTGATGTCCTGTCTCTCTCTCTCTCCCTGTGATGTCCTGTCTCTCTCCCTCTTCCCTGTGATGTCCTGTCTCTCTCTTTCTCTCCCTGTGATGTCCTCTCTCTCTCTCTCTCCCTGTGATGTCCTGTCTCTCTCCCTCTCTCCCTATGATGTCCTCTCTCTCTCTCGCTGTGATGTCCTCTCTCTCTCCCTCTCTCCCCGTTATGTCCTGTCACTCTCTCTCCCCGTGATGTCCTGTCTCTCTCTCTCCCCGTGATGTCATGTCTCTCTCTCTCTCTCTGTCTATGATGCCCCGTCTCTCTCTCCCTGTGATGTCCTGTCTCTCTCTTTCTCCGTGTGATGTCCTGTCTCTCTCTCTCTCTCCCTATGATGTCCTGTCTCTCTCTCTCTCTCTCTCTCCGTGATGTCCTGTCTCTCTCTCTCTCTCTCTTCCTGTGATGTCCTCTCTCTCTCTCCCTGTGATGACCTGTCTCTCTCTCTCTCTTCCTGTGATGTTCTTTCTCTCTCCATCTCTCCCTGTGATGCCCTGTCTCTCGCTCTCCCTATGATGTTCTGTCTCTCTCTCTCTCTCTGTGATGTCCTGTATCTCTCACTCTCTCTCCCGATGATGTCCTGTCTCTCTCTCTCTCCCGATGATGTTCTTTCTCTCTCTATCTCTCCGTGATGCCCTGTCTCTCGCTCTCCCTATGATGTTCTGTCTCTCTCTCTCTCTCTGTGATGTCCTGTATCTCTCTCTCCCTGAGATGTTCTGTCTGTCTGTCTGTCTCTCTCTCCATGATGTCCTGTCTCTCTCTTTCTCTCACTGTGATGTCCTGTCTCTCTCTCTTTCTCTCCATTTGATGTCCTGTCTCTCTCTCTCCCTGTGATGTCCTGTCTCTCTCCCTCTCTCTCTCCCTGTGATGTCCTGTCTCTCTCTCTCCCTGTGATGTCCTGTCTCTCTCCCTCTTCCATGTGATGTCCTGTCTCTCTCTCTCTCTGTGATGTCCTGTCTCGCTCTCTCTCTCTCTCTTCAAGTGATGTCCTGTCTCTCTCCCTCCCTCCCTGTGATGTCCTGTCTCTCTCTCCCTCTCTCCCTGTGATGTCCTGTCTCTCTCTCTCTCCCTGTGATGTCCTCTATCTCTCCCTCTCTCCCTGTGATGTCCTCTCTCTCTCTCCCTCTCTCTCCCAATGATGTCCTGTCTCTCTCTCTCTCTCTCTCCCCATGATGTCCCGTCTCTCTCTCTCTCCCTATGATGTCCTGTCTCTCTCTCTCTCTCTCTCTCTCCCCCTATGATGTCCTGTCCCTCTCTCTCCCTATGGTGTCCTGTCCCTCTCTCTCTCTCTCTCTCTCCCCCGATGATGTCCTGCCCCTCTCTCTCTCTCTCTCCCTCTGATTTCCTGACTCTCTCTCTCCCTATGATGTTCTGTCTCTCTCTCTCTCCCTCCCTGTGATGTCCTGTCTCTCTCTCTCCCCCGTGATGTCCTGTCTCTCTGTCTCTCTCCCTGTGATGACCTGTCTCTCTCTCTCTCTCTCTCCCTGTAATGTCCTGTCTCTCTCTCTACCTCCGATGTCCTTTCTCTCTCTCTCTCCATGTGATGTCCTGTCTCTCTCTCTACCTCCGATGTCCTTTCTCTCTCTCTCCCTGTGATGTCCTGTCTCTCTCCCTGTGATGTCCTGTCTCTCTCCCTCTCTCCCTGTGATGTCCCATCTCTCTCTCTCCCTCCCTGTGATGTCCTGTCTCTCTCTCTCCCCCGTGATGTCCTGTCTCTCTCTCTCTCTCCCTGTGATGACCTGTCTCTCTCTCTCTCTCCCTGTAATGTCCTGTCTCTCTCTCTCCCTCCGATGTCCTTTCTCTCTCTATCTCCCTGTGATGTCCTGTCTCTCTCCCTGTGATGTCCTGTCTCTCTCCCTCTCTCCCTGTGATGTCCCATCTCTCTCTCACTCTCCCTGTGATGTCCTGTCTCTCTCTCACTCTCCCTGTGATGTCCTGTCTCTCTCTCTCTTTCCCTGTGATGTCCTGTCTCTCTCTCTCTATAATGCCCCGTCTCTCTCTCCCCCTGTGATGTCCTGTCTCTCTCTCTCTCCATATGATATCCTAATACTCTCTCTCTCCCTGTGATGTCCTGTCTCTCTCTTTCTCCGTGATGTCCTGTCTCGTTCTCTCTCCCTGTGATGTCGTCTCCCTCTCTCCCAGTGATGTCCTGTCTCTCTCTCTCTCTCCGTGTGATGTCCTGTCTCTCTCTCTCTCTCCCTGTGATGTCCTGCCTCTCTCTCTCTCTCTCCCTGTGATGTCCTGTCTCTCTCTCTCCCTGTGATGTCCTGTCTCTCTCTCTCTCCCTGTGATGTCCTGTCTCTCTCTCTCTCTCTCTGTGATGTCCTGTCTCTCTCTCCCTGTGATGTCCTGTCTCTCTCTCCCTCTCTCCCTGTGATGTCCTGTCTGTCTCTCTCTCCCTCTCTCTCCCAATGATGTCCTGTCTCTCTCTCTCTCTCTCCCCCCATGATGTCCTGTCTCTCTCTCTCCCTATGATTTCCTGTATCTCTCTCTCCCTATGATGATCTGTCTCTCTCTCTCCCTGTCATGTCCTGTCTCTCTCTCTCTCCCTATGATGTTCTGTCTCTCTCTCCCCATGATGTCCTGTCTCTCTCTCCCTATGATTTCCTGCATCTCTCTCTCCCTATGATGATCTGTCTCTCTCTCTCCCTGTGATGTCCTGTCTCTCTCTCTCCCTCCCTGTGATGTCCTGTCTCTCTCTCTCCCCCGTGATGTCCTGTCTCTCTCTCTCTCTCCCTGTGATGACCTGTCTCTGTCTCCCTGTAATGTCCTGTCTCTCTCTCTCCCTCCAATCTCCTTTCTCTCTCTCTCTCTCTCCCTGTGATGTCCTCTCTCTCTCCCTGTGATGTCCTCTCTCTCTCCCTCTCTCCCTGTGATGTCCCGTCTCTCTCTCTCTCTCTCTCCCTATGATGTCCTGTCTCTCTCTCTCTCCCCGTGATGTCCTGTCTCTCTCTCTCTCCCCGTGATGTCCTGTCTCTCACTCTTTCCCGATGATGTCCTGTCTCTCTCTCTCTCTCTATGATGCCCCGTCTCTCTTTCCCCCTGTGATGTCCTCTCTCTCTCTCTCTCCATATGATGTCCTAAAACTCTCTCTCTCCCTGTGATGTCCTGTCTCTCTCTTTCTCCGTGATGTACTGTCTCTCTCTCTCTCCCTGTGATGTCCTGTCTCTCTCTCTCCCTGTGATGTCCTGTCTCTCTCTCTCTCCCTGTGATGTCCTGCCTCTCTCTCTCTCTCTCTCCCTGTGATGTCCTGTCTCTCTCTCTCTCTCCCTGTGATGTCCTGCCTCTCTCTCTCTCTCCCTGTGATGTCCTGTCTCTCTATCTTTCTCTCTGTGATGTCCTGTCTCTCTCTCTCTCCCTGTGATGTCCTGCCTCTCTCTCTCTCTTCCTGTGATGTCCTGTCTCTCTCTCCCTCTCTCCCTGTGACGTCCTCTCTCTCTCTGTCTCCTTGTGATGTCCTGCCTCTCTCTCTCTCTCTCCCGATGATGTTCTGTCTCTCTCTCTCTCTCTGTGATGTCCTGTATCTCTCACTCTCTCTCCCGATGATGTCCTGTCTCTCTCTCTCTCCCTATGATGTTCTTTCTCTCTCTCTCTCTCTGTGATGTCCTGTATCTCTCTCCCTGAGATGTTATGTCTGTCTGTCTCTCTCTCTCCATGATGTCCTGTCTCTCTCTCTTTCTCTCACTGTGATGTCCTGTCTCTCTCTCTTTCTCTCCATTAGATGTCCTGTCTCGCTCTCTCACTCCCTGTGATGCCCAATCTCTCTCTCTCCCCCTCCGAAGTCCTGTCTCTCTCTCTCTCCCGATGATGTCCTCTCTCTCTCACTATATCCCTCTGATGTCCTGTCTCTCTCTCTCTCTCCCCGTGATATCCTGTCTCTCTCTCTCGAAATCCCTCTGATGTCCTGTCTCTCTCTCTCTCTCCCTGTGATGTCCTGTCTCTCTCTCTCCCTGTGATGTCCTGTCTCTCTCCATCTCTCTCTCCCTGTGATGTCCTGTCTCTCTCTCTCCCTGTGATGTCCTGTCTCTCTCCCTCTTCCATGTGATGTCCTGTCTCTCTCTCTCTCCGTGATGTCCTGTCTCTCTCTCTCTCTCTCTCTTCCTGTGATGTCCTGTCTCTCTCCCTCCCTCACTGTGATGTCCTGTCTCTCTCTCCCTCTCTCCCTGTGATGTCCTGTCTCTCTCTCTCTCCCTGTGATGACCTCTATCTCTCCCTCTCTCCCTGTGATGTCCTCTCTCTCTCTCCCTCTCTCTCCCAATGATGTCCTGTCTCTCTCTCTCTCTCTCACCATGATGTCCTGTCTCTCTCTCTCTCCCTATGATGTCCTGTCTCTCTCTCTCTCTCTCTCCCCCGATGATGTCCTGTCCCTCTCTCTCCCTATGGTGTCCTGTCCCTCTCTCTCTCTCTCTCTCCCCCTATGATGTCCTGTCCCTCTCTCTCTCTCTCTCCCTCTGATTTCCTGACTCTCTCTCTCCCTATGATGTTCTGTCTCTCTCTCTCTCTCCCTCCCTGTGATGTCCTGTCTCTCTCTCTCCCCCGTGATGTCCTGTCTCTCTCTCTCTCTCCCTGTGATGTCCTGACTGTCTCTCTCTCTCTCTCCCTCTGATGTCCTGTCTCTCTCTCTCGCTGTGATGTCCTGTCTCTCTCTCTCTCTCTCCCTGTGATGTCCTGTCTCTCTCTCTCCCTGTGATGTCCTCTCTCTCTCTCTCTCTCCCGATGATGTCCTGTCTCTCTCTCTCTCTCCCTGTGATGTCCTGTCTCTCTCTCTCCCTGTGATGTCCTGTCTCTCTCTCTCTCTCTCTGTGATGTCCTGTCTCTCTCTCTCTCTCCCTATGATGTCCTGTCTCTCCCTCTCTCTCCCGATGATGTCCTGACCGTCTCTCTCTCCCTCTGATGTCCTGTCTCTCTCTCTCTCTCTCTCTCTCTCCCTGTGATGTCCTGTCTCTCCCTCTCTCTCCAAATGATGTCCTGACTCTCTCTCTCTCTCTCTCCCTATGATGTCCTGTCTCTCTCTCTCTCTCTCCCGAAAATGTCCCAACACTCTCTCTCTCCCTGTGATGTCCTCTCTCTCTCTCCCCTGTCTCTCTCTGTTTCCAAAGATGTCCTGTCTCTCTCTCTCTTTCTCTCCCTATGATGCCCTGTCTCTCTCTCTCCCTCTGATGTCCTGACTCTCTCTCTCTCTCTCCCTGTAATGTCCTGTCTCCCCATCTCTCTCTCCCTGCAATGTCCTGTCTCTCTCTCTCTCTCTCCCTGTGATGTCCTGTCTCTCTCTCTCTCTCTGTCTCCTTATGATGTCCTGTCTCTCTCTCTCTCCCGATGATGTCCTGTCTCTCTCTCTCCCTGTGATGTCCTGTCTCCCTCTCTCTCCCTCCGCATGATGTCCTGTCTCTCTCTCTCTATCTCCCCATGATGTCCTGTCTCTCTCCCTCTTTCTCTCCCTATGATGTTCTGTCTCCCTCTCTCTCTCTATTTCTGTGATGTCCTGTCTCTCTCTCTCCCTGTGATGTCCTGTCTCTCTCTCTATCTCCCTATGATGACCTGTCTCTCTCTCTCTATGTGATGCCTTGTCTCTCTCTCACTCCCCGTGATGTCCTGTCTCTCTCTCTCCCTGTGATGTCCTGTCTCTCTCTCTCGCCCTATGATATCCTGTCTCTCTCTCCCTGAGATGTCCTGACTCTCTCTCTCTTCCTGTGATGTCCTGTCTCTCTCTCTCTCTCTCTCCCTGTGATGTCCTCTCTCTCTCTCTCTGTGATGTCTTGTCTCTCTCTCTCTCCCCGTGATATCCTGTCTCTCTCTCTCTCTCTATATCCCGCTGATGTCCTGTCTCTCTCTCTCCCTGTGATGTCTTGTCTCTCTCTTTCTCGCTATGATGTCCTGTCTCTCTCCCTCTCTCTCCCTATGATGTTCTGTCTCCCTCTCTCTCTCTATATCCCGCTGATGTCCTGTCTCTCTCTCTCCCTGTGATGTCCTGTCTCTCTCTCTCTCCCTGTGATGTTCTGTCTCTCTCCCTGTGATGTCCTGGCTCTCTCTCTATCTCCCTATGATGACCTGTCTCTCTTTCTCTCTCCCTGTGATGTCCTGTCTCTCTCTCTATCTATCTCCCAATGATGGCCTGTCTCTCTCCCTCTCTCTCTCCCTTTGATGTTCTGTCTTGCTCTCTCTCTCCCTGTGATGTCCTGTCTCTCTCTCTCTCCCTGTGATGTTCTGTCTCTCTCTCTCTCCCTGTGATGTCCTGTCTCTCTCTCTCTCCCTGTGATGTCCTGTCTCTCTCTCTCTCCCTGTGATGTCCTGTCTCTCTCTCTCCCACTCTCTCCCTGTAATGACCTGTCTCCATCTCTCTCCCCCTGTCATGTCCTGTCTCTCTCCCTCTCTCTTCCTGTGATGTCCTGTCTCTCTCACTCTCTCTCCCGATGATGTCCTGTCTCTCTCTCTCTCCCTATGATGTTCTTTCTCTCTCTCTCTCTGTGATGTCCTGTATCTCTCTCTCCCTGAGATGTTCTGTCTGTCTGTCTCTCTCTCTCCATGATGTCCTGTCTCTCTCTCTTTCTCTCACTGTGATGTCCTGTCTCTCTCTCTTTCTCTCCATTAGATGTCCTGTCTCGCTCTCTCACTCCCTGTGATGCCCAATCTCTCTCTCTCCCCCTCCGAAGTCCTGTCTCTCTCTCTCTCACTATATGCCTCTGATGTCCTGTCTCTCTCTCTCTCTCTCCCCGTGATATCCTGTCTCTCTCTCTCGAAATCCCTCTGATGTCCTGTCTCTCTCTCTCTCTCCCTGTGATGTCCTGTCTCTCTCTCTCCCTGTGATGTCCTGTCTCTCTCCCTCTCTCTCTCCCTGTGATGTCCTGTCTCTCTCTCTCCCTGTGATGTCCTGTCTCTCTCCCTCTTCCATGTGATGTCCTGTCTCTCTCTCTCTCCGTGATGTCCTGTCTCTCTCTCTCTCTCTCTCTTCCTGTGATGTCCTGTCTCTCTCCCTCCCTCCCTGTGATGTCCTGTCTCTCTCTCCCTCTCTCCCTGTGATGTCCTGTCTCTCTCTCTCTCCCTGTGATGTCCTCTATCTCTCCCTCTCTCCCTGTGATGTCCTCTCTCTCTCTCCCTCTCTCTCCCAATGATGTCCTGTCTCTCTCTCTCTCTCTCTCTCCCCATGATGTCCCGTCTCTCTCTCTCTCCCTATGATGTCCTGTCTCTCTCTCTCTCTCTCTCCCCCTATGATGTCCTGTCCCTCTCTCTCCCTATGGTGTCCTGTCCCTCTCTCTCTCTCTCTCTCCCCCTATGATGTCCTGTCCCTCTCTCTCTCTCTCTCCCTCTGATTTCCTGACTCTCTCTCTCCCTATGATGTTCTGTCTCTCTCTCTCTCTCCCTCCCTGTGATGTCCTGTCTCTCTCTCCCCCCCGTGATGTCCTGTCTCTCTCTCTCTCTCTCTCCCTGTGATGTCCTGACTGTCTCTCTCTCTCTCCCTCTGATGTCCTGTCTCTCTCTCTCGCTGTGATGTCCTGTCTCTCTCTCTCTCTCCCTGTGATGTCCTGTCTCTCTCTCTCTCTCCCTGTGATGTCCTGTCTCTCTCTCTCCCTGTGATGTCCTCTCTCTCTCTCTCTCTCTCCCGATGATGTCCTGTCTCTCTCTCTCTCTCCCTGTGATGTCCTGTCTCTCTCTCTCCCTGTGATGTCCTGTCTCTCTCTCTATCTCCCTATGATGACCTGTCTCTCTCTCTCTATGTGATGCCTTGTCTCTCTCTCACTCCCCGTGATGTCCTGTCTCTCTCTCTCCCTGTGATGTCCTGTCTCTCTCTCTCGCCCTATGATATCCTGTCTCTCTCTCCCTGAGATGTCCTGACTCTCTCTCTCTTCCTGTGATGTCCTGTCTCTCTCTCTCTCTCTCTCCCTGTGATGTCCTCTCTCTCTCTCTCTGTGATGTCTTGTCTCTCTCTCTCTCCCCGTGATATCCTGTCTCTCTCTCTCTCTCTATATCCCGCTGATGTCCTGTCTCTCTCTCTCCCTGTGATGTCTTGTCTCTCTCTTTCTCGCTATGATGTCCTGTCTCTCTCCCTCTCTCTCCCTATGATGTTCTGTCTCCCTCTCTCTCTCTATATCCCGCTGATGTCCTGTCTCTCTCTCTCCCTGTGATGTCCTGTCTCTCTCTCTCTCCCTGTGATGTTCTGTCTCTCTCCCTGTGATGTCCTGGCTCTCTCTCTATCTCCCTATGATGACCTGTCTCTCTTTCTCTCTCCCTGTGATGTCCTGTCTCTCTCTCTATCTATCTCCCAATGATGGCCTGTCTCTCTCCCTCTCTCTCTCCCTTTGATGTTCTGTCTTGCTCTCTCTCTCCCTGTGATGTCCTGTCTCTCTCTCTCTCCCTGTGATGTTCTGTCTCTCTCTCTCTCCCTGTGATGTCCTGTCTCTCTCTCTCTCCCTGTGATGTCCTGTCTCTCTCTCTCTCCCTGTGATGTCCTGTCTCTCTCTCTCCCACTCTCTCCCTGTAATGACCTGTCTCCATCTCTCTCCCCCTGTCATGTCCTGTCTCTCTCCCTCTCTCTTCCTGTGATGTCCTGTCTCTCTCACTCTCTCTCCCGATGATGTCCTGTCTCTCTCTCTCTCCCTATGATGTTCTTTCTCTCTCTCTCTCTGTGATGTCCTGTATCTCTCTCTCCCTGAGATGTTCTGTCTGTCTGTCTCTCTCTCTCCATGATGTCCTGTCTCTCTCTCTTTCTCTCACTGTGATGTCCTGTCTCTCTCTCTTTCTCTCCATTAGATGTCCTGTCTCGCTCTCTCACTCCCTGTGATGCCCAATCTCTCTCTCTCCCCCTCCGAAGTCCTGTCTCTCTCTCTCTCACTATATGCCTCTGATGTCCTGTCTCTCTCTCTCTCTCTCCCCGTGATATCCTGTCTCTCTCTCTCGAAATCCCTCTGATGTCCTGTCTCTCTCTCTCTCTCCCTGTGATGTCCTGTCTCTCTCTCTCCCTGTGATGTCCTGTCTCTCTCCCTCTCTCTCTCCCTGTGATGTCCTGTCTCTCTCTCTCCCTGTGATGTCCTGTCTCTCTCCCTCTTCCATGTGATGTCCTGTCTCTCTCTCTCTCCGTGATGTCCTGTCTCTCTCTCTCTCTCTCTCTTCCTGTGATGTCCTGTCTCTCTCCCTCCCTCCCTGTGATGTCCTGTCTCTCTCTCCCTCTCTCCCTGTGATGTCCTGTCTCTCTCTCTCTCCCTGTGATGTCCTCTATCTCTCCCTCTCTCCCTGTGATGTCCTCTCTCTCTCTCCCTCTCTCTCCCAATGATGTCCTGTCTCTCTCTCTCTCTCTCTCTCCCCATGATGTCCCGTCTCTCTCTCTCTCCCTATGATGTCCTGTCTCTCTCTCTCTCTCTCTCCCCCTATGATGTCCTGTCCCTCTCTCTCCCTATGGTGTCCTGTCCCTCTCTCTCTCTCTCTCTCCCCCTATGATGTCCTGTCCCTCTCTCTCTCTCTCTCCCTCTGATTTCCTGACTCTCTCTCTCCCTATGATGTTCTGTCTCTCTCTCTCTCTCCCTCCCTGTGATGTCCTGTCTCTCTCTCCCCCCCGTGATGTCCTGTCTCTCTCTCTCTCTCTCTCCCTGTGATGTCCTGACTGTCTCTCTCTCTCTCCCTCTGATGTCCTGTCTCTCTCTCTCGCTGTGATGTCCTGTCTCTCTCTCTCTCTCCCTGTGATGTCCTGTCTCTCTCTCTCTCTCCCTGTGATGTCCTGTCTCTCTCTCTCCCTGTGATGTCCTCTCTCTCTCTCTCTCTCTCCCGATGATGTCCTGTCTCTCTCTCTCTCTCCCTGTGATGTCCTGTCTCTCTCTCTCCCTGTGATGTCCTGTCCCTCTCTCTTCCTCTCCGTGATGTCCTGTCTCTCTCTCTCTCTCCCTATGATGTCCTGTCTCTCCCTCTCTCTCCCGATGATGTCCTGACCGTCTCTCTCTCCCTCTGATGTCCTGTCTCTCTCTCTCTCTCCCTGTGATGTCCTGTCTCTCTCTCTCTCTCTCTCTCCCTATGATGTCCCAACACTCTCTCTCTCCCTGTGATGTCCTCTCTCTCTCTCCCCTGTCTCTCTCTGTTTCCAAAGATGTCCTGTCTCTCTCTCTCTTTCTCTCCCTATGATGCCCTGTCTCTCTCTCTCCCTCTGATGTCCTGACTCTCTCTCTCTCTCCCTGTAATGTCCTGTCTCCCCATCTCTCTCTCCCTGTAATGTCCTGTCTCTCTCTCTCTCTCTCCCTGTGATGTCCTGTCTCTCTCTCTCTCTCTCTGTCTCCTTATGATGTCCTGTCTCTCTCTCTCTCCCTATGATGTCCTGTCTCTCTCTCTCCCTGTGATGTCCTGTCTCCCTCTCTCTCCCTCCGCATGATGTCCTGTCTCTCACTCTCTATCTCCCCATGATGTCCTGTCTCTCTCCCTCTTTCTCTCCCTATGATGTTCTGTCTCCCTCTCTCTCTCTATTTCTGTGATGTCCTGTCTCTCTCTCTCCCTGTGATGTCCTGTCTCCCTCTCTCCCTGTGATGTTCTGTCTCTCTCCCTGTGATGTCCTGGCTCTCTCTCTCTCTGTGATGCCTTGTCTCTCTCTCACTCCCCGTGATGTCCTGTCTCTCTCTCTCCCTTTGATGTCCTGTCTCTCTCTCTCTCTCTCCCTGTCATGTCCTGTCTCTCTCTCTCTCTCTCCCTGTGATGTCCTGTCTCTCTCTCTCTCTCTCCCTGTCATGTCCTGTCTCTCTCTCTCTCTCCCTGTGATGTCCTGTCTCTCTCCCTGTGATGTCCTGTCTCTCTCACTCTCTCTCTGTAATGTCCTGTCTCTCTCTCCCTGTGATGTCCTGTCTCTCTCTCCCTGTGATGTCCTGTCTCTCTCTCTCTCTCTCCCTGTGATGTCGTGTCTCTCTCTCCATCTCCCTGTGATGTCCTGTCTCTCTCTCTCTCTCTCTCCCCCTATGATGTCCTGTCCCTCTCTCTCCCTATGGTGTCCTGTCCCTCTCTCTCTCTCTCTCTCCCCCTATGATGTCCTGTCCCTCTCTCTCTCTCTCTCCCTCTGATTTCCTGACTCTCTCTCTCCCTATGATGTTCTGTCTCTCTCTCTCTCACTCCCTCCCTGTGATGTCCTGTCTCTCTCTCCCCCCCGTGATGTCCTGTCTCTCTCTCTCTCTCTCCCTGTGATGTCCTGACTGTCTCTCTCTCTCTCCCTCTGATGTCCTGTCTCTCTCTCTCGCTGTGATGTCCTGTCTCTCTCTCTCTCTCCCTGTGATGTCCTGTCTCTCTCTCTCTCTCCCTGTGATGTCCTGTCTCTCTCTCTCCCTGTGATGTCCTCTCTCTCTCTCTCTCTCTCCCGATGATGTCCTGTCTCTCTCTCTCTCTCCCTGTGATGTCCTGTCTCTCTCTCTCCCTGTGATGTCCTGTCCCTCTCTCTTCCTCTCCGTGATGTCCTGTCTCTCTCTCTCTCTCCCTATGATGTCCTGTCTCTCCCTCTCTCTCCCGATGATGTCCTGACCGTCTCTCTCTCCCTCTGATGTCCTGTCTCTCTCTCTCTCTCCCTGTGATGTCCTGTCTCTCTCTCTCTCTCTCCCTATGATGTCCCAACACTCTCTCTCTCCCTGTGATGTCCTCTCTCTCTCTCCCCTGTCTCTCTCTGTTTCCAAAGATGTCCTGTCTCTCTCTCTCTTTCTCTCCCTATGATGCCCTGTCTCTCTCTCTCCCTCTGATGTCCTGACTCTCTCTCTCTCTCTCTCCCTGTAATGTCCTGTCTCCCCATCTCTCTCTCCCTGTAATGTCCTGTCTCTCTCTCTCTCTCTCCCTGTGATGTCCTGTCTCTCTCTCTCTCTCTGTCTCCTTATGATGTCCTGTCTCTCTCTCTCTCCCTATGATGTCCTGTCTCTCTCTCTCCCTGTGATGTCCTGTCTCCCTCTCTCTCCCTCCGCATGATGTCCTGTCTCTCACTCTCTATCTCCCCATGATGTCCTGTCTCTCTCCCTCTTTCTCTCCCTATGATGTTCTGTCTCTCTCTCTCTCTCTATTTCTGTGATGTCCTGTCTCTCTCTCTCCCTGTGATGTCCTGTCTCCCTCTCTCCCTGTGATGTTCTGTCTCTCTCCCTGTGATGTCCTGGCTCTCTCTCTCTCTGTGATGCCTTGTCTCTCTCTCACTCCCCGTGATGTCCTGTCTCTCTCTCTCCCTTTGATGTCCTGTCTCTCTCTCTCTCTCTCTCCCTGTCATGTCCTGTCTCTCTCTCTCTCTCTCCCTGTGATGTCCTGTCTCTCTCTCTCTCTCTCCCTGTCATGTCCTGTCTCTCTCTCTCTCTCCCTGTGATGTCCTGTCTCTCTCTCTCTCTCTCCCTGTGATGTCCTGTCTCTCTCACTCTCTCTCTGTAATGTCCTGTCTCTCTCTCCCTGTGATGTCCTGTCTCTCTCTCTCTCCCTATGATGTTCTGTCTCTCTCTCTCTCCCTATGATGTTCTGTCTCTCTCTCCCCATGATGTCCTGTCTCTCTCTCCCTATGATTTCCTGTATCTCTCTCTCCCTATGATGATCTGTCTCTCTCTCTCCCTGTGATGTCCTGTCTCTCTCTCCCTCCCTGTGATGTCCTGTCTCTCTCTCTCCCCCGTGATGTCCTGTCTCTCTCTCTCTCTCCCTGTGATGACCTGTCTCTCTCTCCCTGTAATGTCCTGTCTCTCTCTCTCCCTCCGATCTCCTTTCTCTCTCTCTCTCTCTCCCTGTGATGTCCTCTCTCTCCCTGTGATGTCCTCTCTCTCTCCCTCTCTCCCTGTGATGTCCCGTCTCTCTCTCTCTCTCTCTCTCTCTCCCTATGATGTCCTGTCTCTCTCTATCTCCCCGTGATGTCCTGTCTCTCTCTCTCTCCCCGTGATGTCCTGTCTCTCACTCTTTCCCGATGATGTCCTGTCTCTCTCTCTCTCTCTCTCTATGATGCCCCGTCTCTCTTTCCCCCTGTGTTGTCCTCTCTCTCTCTCTCTCCATATGATGTCCTAAAACTCTCTCTCTCCCTGTGATGTCCTGTCTCTCTCTTTCACCGTGATGTACTATCTCTCTCTCTCTCCCTGTGATGTCCTGTCTCTCTCTCTCCCTGTGATGTCCTGTCTCTCTCTCTCTCCGTGATGTCCTGCCTCTCTCTCTCTCTCTCTCTCCCTGTGATGTCCTGTCTCTCTCTCTCTCTCCCTGTGATGTCCTGCCTCTCTCTCTCTCTCCCTGTGATGTCCTGTCTCTCTATCTTTCTCTCTGTGATGTCCTGTCTCTCTCTCTCTCCCTGTGATGTCCTGCCTCTCTCTCTCTCTCCCTGTGATGTCCTGCCTCTCTCTCTCTCTTCCTGTGATGTCCTGTCTCTCTCTCCCTCTCTCCCTGTGATGTCCTGTCTCTCTCACTCCCCCTGTGATGACCTGTCTCTCTCTCTCTCTCCCTGCAATGTACTGTCTCTCTCTCTCTCTCCCTGTGATGTCCTGTCTCTCTATCTTTCTCTCTGTGATGTCCTTTCTGTCTCTCTCTCCCTGTGATGTCCTGCCTCTCTCTCTCTCTCTCTCCCTGTGATGTCCTGTCTCTCTCTCTCTCTCCCTGTGATGTCCTGTCTCTCTCTTTCTCCGTGATGTACTGTCTCTCTCTCTCTCCCTGTGATGTCCTGTCTCTCTCTCTCTCTCTCTCTCCCTGTGATGTCCTGTCTCTCTCTCTCTCCCTGTCATGTCCTGTCTCTCTCTCTCTCTCCCTGTGATGTCCTGTCTCTCTCTCTCTCTCTCCCTGTGATGTCCTGTCTCTCTCACTCTCTCTCTGTAATGTCCTGTCTCTCTCTCCCTGTGATGTCCTGTCTCTCTCTCTCTCTCTCCCTGTGATGTCGTGTCTCTCTCTCCATCTCCCTGTGATGTCCTGTCTCTCTCTCTCTCTCTCCCTGTGATGTCGTGTCTCTCTCTCCATCTCCCTGTGATGTCCTGTCTCTCTCTCTCTCTCTCCCTGTGATGTCGTCTCTCTCTCTCTCTCTGTGATGTCCTGTCTCTCTCTCCCTGTGATGTCCTGTCTCTCTCTCTCTCTCTCCCTGTGATGTGCTGTCTCTCTCTCTCTCTCTCTCCCTGTGATGTCCTGTCTCTCTCTCTCTCTCTCCCTGTGATGACCTGTCTCTCTCTCTCTCTCCCTGTGATGTCCTGTCTCTCTCTCCCTGTGATGTCCTGTCTCTCTCTCACTCTCGCTGTGATGTCCTGTCTCTCTCTCTCACTCTCTCCCTGTAATGTCCTGTCTCTCTCTCTCTCCCTGTGATGTCCTGTCTCTCTCTCTCTCCCTGTGGTGTCCTGCCTCTCTCTCTCCCTGTGGTGTCTTGTCTCTCTCTCTCCCTGTGATGTCCTGTCTCTCTCTCTCTCTCTCCCTGTGATGTCCTGTCTCTCTATCTCTCCCTATGATGTCCTCTCTCTCTCTTTCTCCCTGTGATGTCCTGTCTCTCTCTCTCTCTCTCACTCCGCATGATGTCCTGTCTCTCTCTCTATCTCCCCATGATGTCCTTTCTCTCTCCCTCTCTCTCCCTATGATGTTCTGTCTCCCTCTCTCTCTCTCTGATGTCCTGTCTCTCTCTCTCTCCATGTGATGTTCTGTCTCTCTCCCTGTGATGTCCTGGCTCTCCCTCTATCTCCCTATGATGACCTGTCTCTCTTTCTCTCTCCCTGTGATGTCCTGTCTCTCTCTCTATCTATCTCCCAATGATGGCCTGTCTCTCTCCCTCTCTCTCCCTTTGATGTCTTTTCTCTCTCTCTCTCCCTGTGATGTCCTGTCTCTCTCTCTCTCCCTGTGATGTTCTGTCTCTCTCTCTCTCCGTGATGTCCTGTCTCTCTCTCTCTCCCTGTGATGTCCTGTCTCTCTCTCTCTCTCCCTGTGATGTCCTGCCTCTCTCTCTCTCTCCCTGTGATGTCCTGTCACTCTCTCTCTCTCTCTCCCTGTGATGTCCTGTCACTCTCTCACTGTAATGACCTCTCTCTCTCTCTCTCTCTCTCTCTCCCTGTGGCGCCCTCTATCTCTCTGTCTCCTTGTGATGTCCTGTCTCTCTCTCTCTCCCTCCGATGTCCTTTCTCTCTTTCTCCCTATGATGTCCTGTCTCTCTCTCTCCCACTCTCTCCCTGTAATGACCTGTCTCCATCTCTCTCCCCCTGTCATGTCCTGTCTCTCTCTCTCTCTCTTCCTGTGATGTCCTGTCTCTCTCACTCTCTCTCCCTATGATGGTCTCTCTCTCTCTCTCTGTGATGTCCTGTCTCTCTCTCTCCCTGTGATGTCCTGTCTCTCTCACTCTCTCCCTGCGATGTCCTGTCTCTCTCTCACTCTCTCCCTGTGATGTCCTGTCTCTCTCTCACACTCTCCCTGTGATGTCCTGTCTCTCTCTCACACTCTCCCTGTGATGTGCTGTCTCTCTCCCTTTCTCTCCCTAAGATGTCCTGTCTCTCTGTCTCTCTCTCCGTGATGTCCTCTTTCTCACTCTCCCCGTGATATCCTGTCTCTCTCTCTCTCTCGATATCCCTCTGATGTCCTGTCTCTCTCTCTCCCTGTGATGTCTTGTCTCTCTCTTTCTCGCTATCATGTCCTGTCTCTCTCTCTCTCTCTCTCCCGATGATATCCTGTCTCTCTCTCTCCCTGTGATGTCCTGACTCTCTCTCTCTTCCTGTGATGTCCTGTCTCTCTCTCCCTGTGATGTCCTGTCTCTCTCTCTCTCTCTCTCCCTGTGATGTCCTGTCTCTCTCTCTCTCCCTGTGATGTCCTGTCTCTCTCTCTCTCCCTGTGATGTCCTGTCTCTCTCTCTCTCTCCCTGTGATGTCCTCTCTTGCTCTCTCTCCCTGTGATGTCCTCTCTCTCTCCCTCTCTCCCTGTGATGTCCTGTCTCTCTCACTCTCTCTCCCTATGATGGTCTCTCTCTCTCTCTCTGTGATGTCCTGTCTCTCTCTCTCCCTGTGATGTCCTGTCTCTCTCACTCTCTCCCTGCGATGTCCTGTCTCTCTCTCACTCTCTCCCTGTGATGTCCTGTCTCTCTCTCACACTCTCCCTGTGATGTCCTGTCTCTCTCTCACACTCTCCCTGTGATGTGCTGTCTCTCTCCCTTTCTCTCCCTAAGATGTCCTGTCTCTCTGTCTCTCTCTCCGTGATGTCCTCTTTCTCACTCTCCCCGTGATATCCTGTCTCTCTCTCTCTCTCGATATCCCTCTGATGTCCTGTCTCTCTCTCTCCCTGTGATGTCTTGTCTCTCTCTTTCTCGCTATCATGTCCTGTCTCTCTCTCTCTCTCTCTCCCGATGATATCCTGTCTCTCTCTCTCCCTGTGATGTCCTGACTCTCTCTCTCTTCCTGTGATGTCCTGTCTCTCTCTCCCTGTGATGTCCTGTCTCTCTCTCTCTCTCTCTCCCTGTGATGTCCTGTCTCTCTCTCTCTCCCTGTGATGTCCTGTCTCTCTCTCTCTCCCTGTGATGTCCTGTCTCTCTCTCTCTCTCCCTGTGATGTCCTCTCTTGCTCTCTCTCCCTGTGATGTCCTCTCTCTCTCCCTCTCTCCCTGTGATGTCCTGTCTCTGTCTCTCTCCCGAATGATGTCCTGTCTCTCTCTCTCCCCGTGATGTCCTGTCTCTCTCTCTCTCTCTCCATATCATGTCCTAATACTCTTTCTCTCCCTGTGATGTACTGTCTCTCTCTCCCTGTCTCTCTCTCACTCTCCCCCTATGATGTCCTGTCCCTCTCTCTCTCTCTCTCCCTCTGATTTCCTGACTCTCTCTCTCCCTATGATGTTCTGTCTCTCTCTCTCTCTCCCTCCCTGTGATGTCCTGTCTCTCTCTCTCCCCCGTGATGTCCTGTCTCTCTCTCTCTCTCTCCCTGTGATGACCTGTCTCTCTCTCTCTCTCTCTCCCTGTAATGTCCTGTCTCTCTCTCTACCTCCGATGTCCTTTCTCTCTCTCTCTCCCTGTGATGTCCTGTCTCTCTCCCTGTGATGTCCTGTCTCTCTCCCTCTCTCCCTGTGATGTCCCATCTCTCTCTCTCCCTCCCTGTGATGTCCTGTCTCTCTCTCTCCCCCGTGATGTCCTGTCTCTCTCTCTCTCTCCCTGTGATGACCTGTCTCTCTCTCTCTCTCTCCCTGTAATGTCCTGTCTCTCTCTCTCCCTCCGATGTCCTTTCTCTCTCTATCTCCCTGTGATGTCCTGTCTCTCTCCCTGTGATGTCCTGTCTCTCTCCCTCTCTCCCTGTGATGTCCCATCTCTCTCTCACTCTCCCTGTGATGTCCTGTCTCTCTCTCACTCTCCCTGTGATGTCCTGTCTCTCTCTCTCTTTCCCTGTGATGTCCTGTCTCTCTCTCTCTATAATGCCCCCTCTCTCTCTCCCCCTGTGATGTCCTGTCTCTCTCTCTCTCCATATGATATCCTAATACTCTCTCTCTCCCTGTGATGTCCTGTCTCTCTCTTTCTCCGTGATGTCCTGTCTCTTTCTCTCTCCCTGTAATGTCCTGTCTCCCTCTCTCCCAGTGATGTCCTGTCTCTCTCTCTCTCTCCGTGTGATGTCCTGTCTCTCTCTCTCTCTCCCTGTGATGTCCTGCCTCTCTCTCTCTCTCTCTCTCTCTCCCTGTGATGTCCTGTCTCTCTCTCTCCCTGTGATGTCCTGTCTCTCTCTCTCTCCCTGTGATGTGATGTCCTGTCTCTCTCTCTCTCTCTCTGTGATGTCCTGTCTCTCTCTCCCTGTGATGTCCTGTCTCTCTCTCCCTCTCTCCCTGTGATGTCCTGTCTGTCTCTCTCTCCCTCTCTCTCCCAATGATGTCCTGTCTCTCTCTCTCTCTCTCCCCCCATGATGTCCTGTCTCTCTCTCTCCCTATGATGATCTCTCTCTCTCTCTCCCTGTGATGTCCTCTCTCTCTCCCTGTGATGTCCTCTCTCTCTCCCTCTCTCCCTGTGATGTCCCGTCTCTCTCTCTCTCTCTCTCTCCCTATGATGTCCTGTCTCTCTCTCTCTCCCCGTGATGTCCTGTCTCTCACTCTTTCCCGATGATGTCCTGTCTCTCTCTCTCTCTCTATGATGTCCCGTCTCTCTTTCCCCCTGTGATGTCCTCTCTCTCTCTCTCTCCATATGATGTCCTAAAACTCTCTCTCTCCCTGTGATGTCCTGTCTCTCTCTCTCCCTGTGATGTCCTGTCTCTCTCTCTCTCTCCCTGTGATGTCCTGCCTCTCTCTCTCTCTCTCCCTGTGATGTCCTGTCTCTCTCTCTCTCTCCCTGTGATGTCCTGCCTCTCTCTCTCTCTCCCTGTGATGTCCTGTCTCTCTGTCTTTCTCCCTGTGATGTCCTGTCTCTCTCTCTCCCTGTGATGTCCTGCCTCTCTCTCTCTCTTCCTGTGATGTCTTGTCTCTCTCTCCCTCTCTCCCTGTGATGTCCTGTCTCTCTCACTCCCCCTGTGATGACCTGTCTCTCTCTCTCTCTCCCTGCAATGTACTGTCCCTCTCTCTCTCTCTCCCTGTGACGTCCTCTCTCTCTCTGTCTCCTTGTGATGTCCTGCCTCTCTCTCTCTCTCTCCCTGTGATGTCCTGTCTCTCTCTTTCTCCGTGATGTACTGTCTCTCTCTCTCTCTCCCTGTGATGTCCTGTCTCTCTCTCTCTCTCCCTGTGATGTGATGTCCTGTCTCTCTCTCTCTCTCTCCCTGTGATGTCCTGTCTCTCTCTCTCTCTCCCTGTGATGTCCTGTCTCTCTCTCTAAGTCTCTCCCTGTGATGTCCTGTCTCTCTCACTCTCTCTCTGTGATGTCCTGTCTCTCTCTCCCTGTGATGTCCTGTCTCTCTCTCTCTCTCTCCCTGTGATGTCCTGTCTCTCTCTCTCTCCCCCTGTGATGTCCTGTCTCTCTCCCTCTCTCCCTATGATGTCCTCTCTCTCTCTCCCTATGATGTCCTCTCTCTCTCCCTCTCTCCCTGTGATGTCCTGTCTCTGTCTCTCTCCCGAATGATGTCCTGTCTCTCTCTCTCCCCGTGATGTCCTGTCTCTCTCTCTCTCTCTCCATATCAAGTCCTAATACTCTTTCTCTCCCTGTGATGTACTGTCTCTCTCTCCCTGTGATTTTCTGTCTCTCTCTCACTCTCCCCCTATGATGTCCTGTCCCTCTCTCTCTCTCTCCCTCTGATTTCCTGACTCTCTCTCTCCCTATGATGTTCTGTCTCTCTCTCTCTCTCCCTCCCTGTGATGTCCTGTCTCTCTCTCTCCCCCGTGATGTCCTGTCTCTCTCTCTCTCTCTCCCTGTGATGACCTGTCTCTCTCTCTCTCTCTCTCCCTGTAATGTCCTGTCTCTCTCTCTACCTCCGATGTCCTTTCTCTCTCTCTCTCCCTGTGATGTCCTGTCTCTCTCCCTGTGATGTCCTGTCTCTCTCCCTCTCTCCCTGTGATGTCCCATCTCTCTCTCTCCCTCCCTGTGATGTCCTGTCTCTCTCTCTCCCCCATGATGTCCTGTCTCTCTCCCTCTCTCCCTGTGATGACCTGTCTCTCTCTCTCTCTCTCTCTCTCCCTGTAATGTCATGTCTCTCTCTCTCCCTCCGATGTCCTTTCTCTCTCTATCTCCCTGTGATGTCCTGTCTCTCTCTCTTTCTCTCCCTGTGATGTCCCATCTCTCTCTCACTCTCCGTGATGTCCTGTCTCTCTCTCACTCTCCCTGTGATGTCCTGTCTCTCTCTCACTCTCCCTGTGATGTCCTGTCTCTCTCTCTCTTTCCCTGTGATGTCCTGTCTCTCTCTCTCTATAATGCCCCCTCTCTCTCTCCCCCTGTGATGTCCTGTCTCTCTCTCTCTCCATATGATATCCTAATACTCTCTCTCTCCCTGTGATGTCTTGTCTCTCTCTTTCTCCGTGATGTCCTGTCTCTTTCTCTCTCCCTGTGATGTCCTGTCTCCCTCTCTCCCAGTGATGTCCTGTCTCTCTCTCTCTCTCCGTGTGATGTCCTGTCTCTCTCTCTCTCTCCCTGTGATGTCCTGCCTCTCTCTCTCTCTCTCCCTGTGATGTCCTGTCTCTCTCTCTCCCTGTGATGTCCTGTCTCTCTCTCTCTCCCTGTGATGTCCTGTCTCTCTCTCTCTCTGTGATGTCCTGTCTCTCTCTCCCTGTGATGTCCTGTCTCTCTCTCCCTCTCTCCCTGTGATGTCCTGTCTGTCTCTCTCTCCCTCTCTCTCCCAATGATGTCCTGTCTCTCTCTCTCTCTCTCCCCCCATGATGTCCTGTCTCTCTCTCTCCCTATGATTTCCTGTATCTCTCTCTCCCTATGATGATCTGTCTCTCTCTCTCCCTGTGATGTCCTGTCTCTCTCTCTCTCCCTATGATGTTCTGTCTCTCTCTCCCCATGATGTCCTGTCTCTCTCTCCCTATGATTTCCTGTATCTCTCTCTCCCTATGATGATCTGTCTCTCTCTCTCCCTGTGATGTCCTGTCTCTCTCTCCCTCCCTGTGATGTCCTGTCTCTCTCTCTCCCCCGTGATGTCCTGTCTCTCTCTCTCTCTCCCTGTGATGACCTGTCTCTCTCTCCCTGTAATGTCCTGTCTCTCTCTCTCCCTCCGATCTCCTTTCTCTCTCTCTCTCTCTCCCTGTGATGTCCTCTCTCTCTCCCTGTGATGTCCTCTCTCTCTCCCTCTCTCCTTGTGATGTCCTGTCTCTCACTCTTTCCCGATGATGTCCTGTCTCTCTCTCTCTCTCTATGATGCCCCGTCTCTCTTTCCCTCTGTGATGTCCTCTCTCTCTCTCTCTCCATATGATGTCCTAAAACTCTCTCTCTCCCTGTGATGTCCTGTCTCTCTCTTTCTCCGTGATGTAATGTCTCTCTCTCTCTCCCTGTGATGTCCTGTCTCTCTCTCTCCCTGTGATGTCATGTCTCTCTCTCTCTCCCGATGATGTCCTCTCTCTCTCACTATATCCCTCTGATGTCCTGTCTCTCTCTCTCTCTCTCTCCCCGTGATATCCTGTCTCTCTCTCTCGAAATCCCTCTGATGTCCTGTCTCTCTCTCTCTCTCCCTGTGATGTCCTGTCTCTCTCTCTCCCTGTGATGTCCTGTCTCTCTCCCTCTCTCTCTCCCTGTGATGTCCTGTCTCTCTCTCTCCCTGTGATGTCCTGTCTCTCTCCCTCTCTCTCTCCCTGTGATGTCCTGTCTCTCTCTCTCCCTGTGATGTCCTGTCTCTCTCCCTCTTCCATGTGATGTCCTGTCTCTCTCTCTCTCCGTGATGTCCTGTCTCTCTCTCTCTCTCTCTCTCTTCCTGTGATGTCCTGTCTCTCTCCCTCCCTCCCTGTGATGTCCTGTCTCTCTCTCCCTCTCTCCCTCTCTCCCTGTGATGTCCTGTCTCTCTCTCTCCCTGTGATGTCATCTATCTCTCCCTCTCTCCCTGTGATGTCCTCTCTCTCTCTCCCTCTCTCTCCCAATGATGTCCTCTCTCTCTCTCCCTCTCTCTCCCAATGATGTCCTGTCTCTCTCTCTCTCTCTCTCTCCCCATGATGTCCCGTCTCTCTCTCTCTCCCTATGATGTCCTGTCTCTCTCTCTCTCTCTCTCTCCCCCTATGATGTCCTGTCCCTCTCTCTCCCTATGGTGTCCTGTCTCTCTCTCTCTCTCTCTCCCCCTATGATGTCCTGCCCCTCTCTCTCTCTCTCTCCCTCTGATTTCCTGACTCTCTCTCTCCCTATGATGTTCTGTCTCTCTCTCTCTCTCCCTCCCTGTGATGTCCTGTCTCTCTCTCTCCCCCGTGATGTCCTGTCTCTCTCTCTCTCCTTGTGATGACCTGTCTCTCTCTCTCTCTCTCTCCCTGTAATGTCCTGTCTCTCTCTCTACCTCCGATGTCCTTTCTCTCTCTCTCTCCCTGTGATGTCCTGTCTCTCTCTCTACCTCCGATGTCCTTTCTCGCTCTCTCTTCCTGTGATGTCCTGTCTCTCTCCCTGTGATGTCCTGTCTCTCTCCCTCTCTCCCTGTGATGTCCCATCTCTCTCTCTCCCTCCCTGTGATGTCCTGTCTCTCTCTCTCCCCCGTGATGTCCTGTCTCTCTCTCTCTCTCCCTGTGATGACCTGTCTCTCTCTCTCTCTCTCCCTGTAATGTCCTGTCTCTCTCTCTCCCTCCGATGTCCTTTCTCTCTCTATCTCCCTGTGATGTCCTGTCTCTCTCCCTGTGATGTCCTGTCTCTCTCCCTCTCTCCCTGTGATGTCCCATCTCTCTCTCACTCTCCCTGTGATGTCCTGTCTCTCTCTCACTCTCCCTGTGATGTCCTGTCTCTCTCTCTCTTTCCCTGTGATGTCCTGTCTCTCTCTCTCTTTCCCTGTGATGTCCTGTCTCTCTCTCTCTATAATGCCCCGTCTCTCTCTCCCCCTGTGATGTCCTGTCTCTCTCTCTCTCCATATGATATCCTAATACTCTCTCTCTCCCTGTGATGTCCTGTCTCTCTCTTTCTCCGTGATGTCCTGTCTCTTTCTCTCTCCCTGTGATGTCCTGTCTCCCTCTCTCCCAGTGATGTCCTGTCTCTCTCTCTCTCTCCGTGTGATGTCCTGTCTCTCTCTCTCTCTCCGTGTGATGTCCTGTCTCTCTCTCTCTCTCCCTGTGATGTCCTGCCTCTCTCTCTCTCTCTCCCTGTGATGTCCTGTCTCTCTCTCTCTCTCTCTGTGATGTCCTGTCTCTCTCTCCCTCTCTCCCTGTGATGTCCTGTCTGTCTCTCTCTCCCTCTCTCTCCCAATGATGTCCTGTCTCTCTCTCTCCCTATGATTTCCTGTATCTCTCTCCCTCCCTGTGATGTCCTGTCTCTCTCTCTCCCCCGTGATGTCCTGTCTCTCTCTCTCTCTCCCTGTGATGACCTGTCTCTCTCTCCCTGTAATGTCCTGTCTCTCTCTCTCCCTCCGATCTCCTTTCTCTCTCTCTCTCTCTCCCTGTGATGTCCTCTCTCTCTCCCTGTGATGTCCTCTCTCTCTCCCTCTCTCCCTGTGATGTCCCGTCTCTCTCTCTCTCTCTCCCCATGATGTCCTGTCTCTCTCTCTCTCCCCGTGATGTCCTGTCTCTCTCTCTCTCCCCGTGATGTCCTGTCTCTCACTATTTCCCGATGATGTCCTGTCTCTCTCTCTCTCTCTATGATGCCCCGTCTCTCTTTCCCCCTGTGATGTCCTCTCTCTCTCTCTCTCCATATGATGTCCTAAAACTCTCTCTCTCCCTGTGATGTCCTGTCTCTCTCTTTCTCCGTGATGTACTGTCTCTCTCTCTCTCCCTGTGATGTCCTGTCTCTCTCTCTCCCTGTGATGTCCTGCCTCTCTCTCTCTCTCTCTCTCCCTGTGATGTCCTGTCTCTCTCTCTCTCTCCCTGTGATGTCCTGCCTCTCTCTCTCTTTCCCTGTGATGTCCTGTCTCTCTATCTTTCTCTCTGTGATGTCCTGTCTCTCTCTCTCTCCCTGTGATGTCCTGCCTCTCTCTCTCTCTTCCTGTGATGTCCTGTCTCTCTCTCCCTCTCTCCCTGTGATGTCCTGTCTCTCTCACTCCCCCTGTGATGACCTGTCTCTCTCTCTCTCTCTCCCTGCAATGTACTGTCTCTCTCTCTCTCTCTCCCTGTGACGTCCTCTCTCTCTCTGTCTCCTTGTGATGTCCTGCCTCTCTCTCTCTCTCCCTATGATGTTCTGTCTCTCTCTCTCTCTCTCTGTGATGTCCTGTATCTCTCACTCTCTCTCCCGATGATGTCCTGTCTCTCTCTCTCTCCCTATGATGTTCTTTATCTCTCTCTCTCTCTGTGATGTCCTGTATCTCTCTCTCCCTGAGATGTTCTGTCTGTCTGTCTCTCTCTCTCCATGATGTCCTGTCTCTCTCTCTTTCTCTCACTGTGATGTCCTGTCTCTCTCTCTTTCTCTCCATTAGATGTCCTGTCTCGCTCTATCACTCCCTGTGATGCCCAATCTCTCTCTCTCCCCCTCCGAAGTCCTGTCTCTCTCTCTCTCCCGATGATGTCCTCTCTCTCTCACTATATCCCTCTGATGTCCTGTCTCTCTCTCTCTCTCTCTCCCCGTGATATCCTGTCTCTCTCTCTCGAAATCCCTCTGATGTCCTGTCTCTCTCTCTCTCTCCCTGTGATGTCCTGTCTCTCTCCCTCTCTCTCTCTCTCCCTGTGATGTCCTGTCTCTCTCTCTCCCTGTGATGTCCTGTCTCTCTCCCTCTTCCATGTGATGTCCTGTCTCTCTCTCTCTCTGTGATGTCCTGTCTCTCTCTCTCTCTTCCTGTGATGTCCTGTCTCTCTCCCTCCCTCCCTGTGATGTCCTGTCTCTCTCTCCCTCTCTCCCTGTGATGTCCTGTCTCTCTCTCTCTCCCTGTGATGTCCTCTATCTCTCCCTCTCTCCCTGTGATGTCCTCTCTCTCTCTCCCTCTCTCTCCCAATGATGTCCTGTCTCTCTCTCTCTCTCTCTCTCCCCATGATGTCCCGTCTCTCTCTCTCTCCCTATGATGTCCTGTCTCTCTCTCTCTCTCCCCCTATGATGTCCTGTCCCTCTCTCTCCCTATGGTGTCCTGTCCCTCTCTCTCTCCCCCTATGATGTCCTGTCCCTCTCTCTCTCTCTCTCCCTCTGATTTCCTGACTCTCTCTCTCCCGATGATGTTCTGTCTCTCTCTCTCTCTCCCTCCCTGTGATGTCCTGTCTCTCTCTCTCCCCCGTGATGTCCTGTCTCTCTCTCTCTCTCCCTGTGATGACCTGTCTCTCTCTCTCTCTCTCTCTCCCTGTGATGTCCTGTCTCTCTCTCTCTCCCTGTGATGTCCTGCCTCTCTCTCTCTCTCTCTCTCCCTGTGATGTCCTGTCTCTCTCTCTCTCTCCCTGTGATGTCCTGCCTCTCTCTCTCTTTCCCTGTGATGTCCTGTCTCTCTATCTTTCTCTCTGTGATGTCCTGTCTCTCTCTCTCTCCCTGTGATGTCCTGCCTCTCTCTCTCTCTTCCTGTGATGTCCTGTCTCTCTCTCCCTCTCTCCCTGTGATGTCCTGTCTCTCTCACTCCCCCTGTGATGACCTGTCTCTCTCTCTCTCTCCCTGCAATGTACTCTCTCTCTCTCTCTCTCTCCCTGTGACGTCCTCTCTCTCTCTGTCTCCTTGTGATGTCCTGCCTCTCTCTCTCTCTCCCTATGATGTTCTGTCTCTCTCTCTCTCTCTCTGTGATGTCCTGTATCTCTCACTCTCTCTCCCGATGATGTCCTGTCTCTCTCTCTCTCCCTATGATGTCCTGTATCTCTCTCTCCCTGAGAAGTTCTGTCTGTCTGTCTCTCTCTCTCCATGATGTCCTGTCTCTCTCTCTTTCTCTCACTGTGATGTCCTGTCTCTCTCTCTTTCTCTCCATTAGATGTCCTGTCTCGCTCTAACACTCCCTGTGATGCCCAATCTCTCTCTCTCCCCCTCCGAAGTCCTGTCTCTCTCTCCCCCTCCGAAGTCCTGTCTCTCTCTCTCTCCCGATGATGTCCTCTCTCTCTCACTATATCCCTCTGATGTCCTGTCTCTCTCTCTCTCTCTCTCCCCGTGATATCCTGTCTCTCTCTCTCGAAATCCCTCTGATGTCCTGTCTCTCTCTCTCTCTCCCTGTGATGTCCTGTCTCTCTCCCTCTCTCTCTCCCTGTGATGTCCTGTCTCTCTCTCTCCCTGTGATGTCCTGTCTCTCTCCCTCTTCCATGTGATGTCCTGTCTCTCTCTCTCTCCGTGATGTCCTGTCTCTCTCTCTCTCTCTCTCTTCCTGTGATGTCCTGTCTCTCTCCCTCCCTCCCTGTGATGTCCTGTCTCTCTCTCCCTCTCTCCCTGTGATGTCCTGACTCTCTCTCTCTCCCTGTGATGTCCTCTATCTCTCCCTCTCTCCCTGTGATGTCCTCTCTCTCTCTCCCTCTCTCTCCCAATGATGTCCTGTCTCTCTCTCTCTCTCTCTCTCTCCCCATGATGTCCCGTCTCTCTCTCTCTCCCTATGATGTCCTGTCTCTCTCTCTCTCTCCCCCTATGATGTCCTGTCCCTCTCTCTCCCTATGGTGTCCTGTCCCTCTCTCTCTCTCTCTCTCTCCCCCTATGATGTCCTGTCCCTCTCTCTCTCTCTCTCCCTCTGATTTCCTGACTCTCTCTCTCCCTATGATGTTCTGTCTCTCTCTCTCTCTCCCTCCCTGTGATGTCCTGTCTCTCTCTCTCCCCCGTGATGTCCTGTCTCTCTCTCTCTCTCTCTCCCTGTGATGACCTGTCTCTCTCTCTCTCTCTCTCTCCCTGTAATGTCCTGTCTCTCTCTCTACCTCCGATGTCCTTTCTCTCTCTCTCTCCCTGTGATGTCCTGTCTCTCTCCCTGTGATGTCCTGTCTCTCTCCCTGTGATGTCCTGTCTCTCTCCCTCTCTCCCTGTGATGTCCCATCTCTCTCTCTCCCTCCCTGTGATGTCCTGTCTCTCTCTCTCCCCCGTGATGTCCTGTCTCTCTCTCTCTCTCCCTGTGATGACCTGTCTCTCTCTCTCTCTCCCTGTAATGTCCTGTCTCTCTCTCTCCCTCCGATGTCCTTTCTCTCTCGATCTCCCTGTGATGTCCTGTCTCTCTCCCTGTGATGTCCTGTCTCTCTCCCTCTCTCCCTGTGATGTCCCATCTCTCTCTCACTCTCCCTGTGATGTCCTGTCTCTCTCTCACTCTCCCTGTGATGTCCTGTCTCTCTCTCTCTTTCCCTGTGATGTCCTGTCTCTCTCTCTCTATAATGCCCCGTCTCTCTCTCCCCCTGTGATGTCCTGTCTCTCTCTCTCTCCATATGATATCCTAATACTCTCTCTCTCCCTGTGATGTCCTGTCTCTCTCTTTCTCCGTGATGTCCTGTCTCTTTCTCTCTCCCTGTGATGTCCTGTCTCCCTCTCTCCCAGTGATGTCCTGTCTCTCTCTCTCTCTCCGTGTGATGTCCTGTCTCTCTCTCTCTCTCCCTGTGATGTCCTGCCTCTCTCTCTCTCCCTGTGATGTCCTGTCTCTCTCTCTCCCTGTGATGTCCTGTCTCTCTCTCTCTCCCTGTGATGTCCTGTCTCTCTCTCTCTCTCTCTGTGATGTCCTGTCTCTCTCTCCCTGTGATGTCCTGTCTCTCTCTCCCTCTCTCCCTGTGATGTCCTGTCTGTCTCTCTCTCCCTCCCTCTCTCTCCCAATGATGTCCTGTCTCTCTCTCTCTCTCTCCCCCCATGATGTCCTGTCTCTCTCTCTCTCCGTGATGTCCTGTCTCTCTCTCCCTGTGATGTCCTGTCTCCCTCTCCCTGTGACATCCTGTCTCCCTCTCCCTGTGATGTCCTGTCTCTCTCTCTCTCCCTGTGATGTCCTGTCTCTCTCCCTCTTCCCTGTGATGTCCTGTCTCTCTCTCTCTCCCTGTGATGTCGTCTCTCTCCCTCTTCCCTGTGATGTCCTGTCTCTCTCTTTCTCTCCCTGTGATGTCCTCTCTCTCTCTCTCTCCCTGTGATGTCCTGTCTCTCTCCCTCTCTCCCTATGATGTCCTCTCTCTCTCTCGCTGTGATGTCCTCTCTCTCTCCCTCTCTCCCCGTTATGTCCTGTCACTCTCTCTCCCCGTGATGTCCTGTCTCTCTCTCTCCCCGTGATGTCATGTCTCTCTCTCTCTCTGTCTATGATGCCCCGTCTCTCTCTCCCTGTGATGTCCTGTCTCTCTCTTTCTCCGTGTGATGTCCTGTCTCTCTCTCTCTCTCCCTATGATGTCCTGTCTCTCTCTCTCTCTCTCTCTCTCTCCGTGATGTCCTGTCTCTCTCTCTCTCTCTCTCTTCCTGTGATGTCCTCTCTCTCTCTCCCTGTGATGTCCTGTCTCTCTCTCTCTCTTCCTGTGATGTTCTTTCTCTCTCTATCTCTCCCTGTGATGCCCTGTCTCTCGCTCTCCCTATGATGTTCTGTCTCTCTCTCTCTCTCTGTGATGTCCTGTATCTCTCACTCTCTCTCCCGATGATGTCCTGTCTCTCTCTCTCTCCCTATGATGTTCTTTCTCTCTCTATCTCTCCGTGATGCCCTGTCTCTCGCTCTCCCTATGATGTTCTGTCTCTCTCTCTCTCTCTCTGTGATGTCCTGTATCTCTCTCTCCCTGAGATGTTCTGTCTGTCTGTCTCTCTCTCTCCATGATGTCCTGTCTCTCTCTCTTTCGCTCACTGTGATGTCCTGTCTCTCTCTCTTTCTCTCCATTAGATGTCCTGTCTCGCTCTCTCACTCCCTGTGATGCCCAATCTCTCTCTCTCCCCCTCCGAAGTCCTGTCTCTCTCTCTCTCCCGATGATGTCCTCTCTCTCTCACTATATCCCTCTGCTGTCCTGTCTCTCTCTCTCTCTCTCTCCCCGTGATATCCTGTCTCTCTCTCTCGAAATCCCTCTGATGTCCTGTCTCTCTCTCTCTCTCCCTGTGATGTCCTGTCTCTCTCTCTCCCTGTGATGTCCTGTCTCTCTCCCTCTCTCTCTCCCTGTGATGTCCTGTCTCTCTCTCTCCCTGTGATGTCCTGTCTCTCTACCTCTTCCATGTGATGTCCTGTCTCTCTCTCTCTCCGTGATGTCCTGTCTCTCTCCCTCCCTCCCTGTGATGTCCTGTCTCTCTCTCCCTCTCTCCCTGTGATGTCCTGTCTCTCTCTCTCTCCCTGTGATGTCCTCTATCTCTCCCTCTCTCCCTGTGATGTCCTCTCTCTCTCTCCCTCTCTCTCCCAATGATGTCCTGTCTCTCTCTCTCTCTCTCTCTCCCCATGATGTCCCGTCTCTCTCTCTCTCCCTATGATGTCCTGTCTCTCTCTCTCTCTCTCTCCCCCTATGATGTCCTGTCCCTCTCTCTCCCTATGGTGTCCTGTCCCTCTCTCTCTCTCTCTCTCCCCCTATGATGTCCTGTCCCTCTCTCTCTCTCTCTCCCTCTGATTTCCTGACTCTCTCTCTACCTATGATGTTCTGTCTCTCTCTCTCTCTCCCTCCCTGTGATGTCCTGTCTCTCTCTCTCCCTGTGATGAACTGTCTCTCTCTCTCTCTCTCTCTCCCTGTAATGTCCTGTCTCTCTCTCTACCTCCGATGTCCTTTCTCTCTCTCTCTCCCTGTGATGTCCTGTCTCTCTCCCTGTGATGTCCTGTCTCTCTCCCTGTGATGTCCTGTCTCTCTCCCTCTCTCCCTGTGATGTCCCATCTCTCTCTCTCCCTCCCTGTGATGTCCTGTCTCTCTCTCTCCCCCGTGATGTCCTGTCTCTCTCTCTCTCTCCCTGTGATGACCTGTCTCTCTCTCTCTCTCCCTGTAATGTCCTGTCTCTCTCTCTCCCTCCGATGTCCTTTCTCTCTCTCTCTCCCTGTGATGTCCTGTCTCTTTCTCTCTCTCCCCCCATGATGTCCTGTCTCTCTCTCTCCCTATGATTTCCTGTATCTCTCTCTCCCTATGATGATCTGTCTCTCTCTCTCCCTGTGATGTCCTGTCTCTCTCTCCCTCCCTGTGATGTCCTGTCTCTCTCTCTCCCCCGTGATGTCCTGTCTCTCTCTCTCTCTCCCTGTGATGACCTGTCTCTCTCTCCCTGTAATGTCCTGTCTCTCTCTCTCCCTCCGATCTCCTTTCTCTCTCTCTCTCTCTCCCTGTGATGTCCTCTCTCTCTCCCTGTGATGTCCTCTCTCTCTCCCTCTCTCCCTGTGATGTCCCGTCTCTCTCTCTCTCTCTCTCCCTATGATGTCCTGTCTCTCTCTATCTCCCCGTGATGTCCTGTCTCTCTCTCTCTCCCCGTGATGTCCTGTCTCTCACTCTTTCCCGATGATGTCCTGTCTCTCTCTCTCTCTCTCTCTATGATGCCCCGTCTCTCTTTCCCCCTGTGTTGTCCTCTCTCTCTCTCTCTCCATATGATGTCCTAAAACTCTCTCTCTCCCTGTGATGTCCTGTCTCTCTCTTTCTCCGTGATGTACTATCACTCTCTCTCTCCCTGTGATGTCCTGTCTCTCTCTCTCCCTGTGATGTCCTGTCTCTCTCTCTCTCCGTGATGTCCTGCCTCTCTCTCTCTCTCCCTGTGATGTCCTGTCTCTCTCTCTCTCTCCCTGTGATGTCCTGCCTCTCTCTCTCTCTCCCTGTGATGTCCTGTCTCTCTCTCTCTCTCCCTGCAATGTACTGTCTCTCTCTCTCTCTCCCTGTGATGTCCTGTCTCTCTATCTTTCTCTCTGTGATGTCCTGTCTCTCTCTCTCTCCCTGTGATGTCCTGCCTCTCTCTCTCTCTCTCCCTGCAATGTACTGTCTCTCTCTCTCTCTCCCTGTGATGTCCTGTCTCTCTATCTTTCTCTCTGTGATGTCCTGTCTCTCTCTCTCTCCGTGATGTCCTGCCTCTCTCTCTCTCTCCCTGTGATGTCCTGTCTCTCTCTCTCTCTCCCTGTGATGTCCTGCCTCTCTCTCTCTCTCCCTGTGATGTCCTGCCTCTCTCTCTCTCTCCCTGTGATGTCCTGTCTCTCTCTCTCTCCGTGATGTCCTGCCTCTCTCTCTCTCTCCCTGTGATGTCCTGCCTCTCTCTATCTTTCTCCCTGTGATGTCCTGTCTCTCTCACTCCCCCTGTGATGACCTGTCTCTCTCTCTCTCTCCCTGCAATGTACTGTCTCTCTCTCTCTCTCCCTGTGATGTCCTGTCTCTCTATCTTTCTCTCTGTGATGTCCTGTCTCTCTCTCTCTCCCTGTGATGTCCTGCCTCTCTCTCTCTCTCTCCCTGTGATGTCCTGTCTCTCTCTCTCTCTCCCTGTGATGTCCTGTCTCTCTCTTTCTCCGTGATGTACTGTCTCTCTCTCTCTCCCTGTGATGTCCTGTCTCTCTCTCTCTCTCTCCCTGTGATGTCCTGTCTCTCTCTCTCTCTCTCTCCCTGTGATGTCCTGTCTCTCTCTCTCTCTCTCCCTGTGATGTCCTGTCTCTCTCTCTCTCTCCCTGTGATGTCCTGTCTCTCTCTCTCTCTCTCTCTCTCCCTGTGATGTCCTGTCTCTCTCACTCTCTCTCTGTAATGTCCTGTCTCTCTCTCCCTGTGATGTCCTGTCTCTCTCTCTCTCTCTCCCTGTGATGTCGTGTCTCTCTCTCCATCTCCCTGTGATGTCCTGTCTCTCTCTCTCTCTCTCCCTGTGATGTCGTGTCTCTCTCTCCATCTCCCTGTGATGTCCTGTCTCTCTCTCTCTCTCTCCCTGTGATGTCGTCTCTCTCTCTCTCTCTGTGATGTCCTGTCTCTCTCTCCCTGTGATGTCCTGTCTCTCTCTCTCTCTCTCCCTGTGATGTGCTGTCTCTCTCTCTCTCTCTCTCTCTCCCTGTGATGTCCTGTCTCTCTCTCTCTCTCTCCCTGTGATGACCTGTCTCTCTCTCTCCCTGTGATTTCCTGTCTCTCTCTCCCTGTGATGTCCTGTCTCTCTCTCACTCTCGCTGTGATGTCCTGTCTCTCTCTCTCACTCTCTCCCTGTAATGTCCTGTCTCTCTCTCTCTCCCTGTGATGTCCTGTCTCTCTCTCTCTCCCTGTGGTGTCCTGCCTCTCTCTCTCTCCCTGTGGTGTCCTGTCTCTCTCTCTCCCTGTGATGTCCTGTCTCTCTCTCTCTCCCTGTGATGTCCTGTCTCTCTATCTCTCCCTATGATGTCCTCTCTCTCTCTTTCTCCCTGTGATGTCCTGTCTCTCTCTCTCTCTCTCTCACTCCGCATGATGTCCTGTCTCTCTCTCTATCTCCCCATGATGTCCTTTCTCTCTCCCTCTCTCTCCCTATGATGTTCTGTCTCCCTCTCTCTCTCTGTGATGTCCTGTCTCTCTCTCTCTCCCTGTGATGTTCTGTCTCTCTCCCTGTGATGTCCTGGCTCTCCCTCTATCTCCCTATGATGACCTGTCTCTCTTTCTCTCTCCCTGTGATGTCCTGTCTCTCTCTCTATCTATCTCCCAATGATGGCCTGTCTCTCTCCCTCTCTCTCCCTTTGATGTCTTTTCTCTCTCTCTCTCCCTGTGATGTCCTGTCTCTCTCTCTCTCCCTGTGATGTTCTGTCTCTCTCTCTCCCTGTGATGTCCTGTCTCTCTCTCTCCCCCTGTGATGTCCTGTCTCTCTCTCTCTCTCCCTGTGATGTCCTGCCTCTCTCTCTCTCTCCCTGTGATGTCCTGTCACTCTCTCTCTCTCTCTCTCCCTGTGATGTCCTGTCACTCTCTCACTGTAATGACCTCTCTCTCTCTCTCCCTGTGGCGCCCTCTATCTCTCTGTCTCCTTGTGATGTCCTGTCTCTCTCTCTCTCCCTCCGATGTCCTTTCTCTCTTTCTCCCTATGATGTCCTGTCTCTCTCTCTCCCACTCTCTCCCTGTAATGACCTGTCTCCATCTCTCTCCCCCTGTCATGTCCTGTCTCTCTCTCTCTCTCTTCCTGTGATGTCCTGTCTCTCTCACTCTCTCTCCCTATGATGGTCTCTCTCTCTCTCTCTGTGATGTCCTGTCTCTCTCTCTCCCTGTGATGTCCTGTCTCTCTCACTCTCTCCCTGCGATGTCCTGTCTCTCTCTCACTCTTTCCCTGTGATGTCCTGTCTCTCTCTCACACTCTCCCTGTGATGTCCTGTCTCTCTCTCACACTCTCCCTGTGATGTGCTGTCTCTCTCCCTTTCTCTCCCTAAGATGTCCTGTCTCTCTGTCTCTCTCTCCGTGATGTCCTCTTTCTCTCTCTCCCCGTGATATCCTGTCTCTCTCTCTCTCTCGATATCCCTCTGATGTCCTGTCTCTCTCTCTCCCTGTGATGTCTTGTCTCTCTCTTCCTCGCTATCATGTCCTGTCTCTCTCTCTCTCTCTCTCCCGATGATATCCTGTCTCTCTCTCTCCCTGTGATGTCCTGACTCTCTCTCTCTTCCTGTGATGTCCTGTCTCTCTCTCCCTGTGATGTCCTGTCTCTCTCTCTCTCTCTCTCCCTGTGATGTCCTGTCTCTCTCTCTCTCCCTGTGATGTCCTGTCTCTTTCTCTCTCCCTGTGATGTCCTGTCTCTCTCTCTCTCTCCCTGTGATGTCCTCTCTTGCTCTCTCTCCCTGTGATGTCCTGTCTCTCTCTGTCTCTCCGTGATGTCCTCTCTGTCTCTCTCTCTCCCCCTGTGATGTCCTGTCTCTCTCCCTCTCTCCCTATGATGTCCTCTCTCTCTCTCTCCCTGTGATGTCCTCTCTCTCTCCCTCTCTCCCTGTGATGTCCTGTCTCTGTCTCTCTCCCGAATGATGTCCTGTCTCTCTCTCTCCCCGTGATGTCCTGTCTCTCTCTCTCTCTCTCCATATCATGTCCTAATACTCTTTCTCTCCCTGTGATGTACTGTCTCTCTCTCCCTGTCTCTCTCTCACTCTCCCCCTATGATGTCCTGTCCCTCTCTCTCTCTCTCTCCCTCTGATTTCCTGACTCTCTCTCTCCCTATGATGTTCTGTCTCTCTCTCTCTCTCACTCCCTGTGATGTCCTGTCTCTCTCTCTCCCCCGTGATGTCCTGTCTCTCTCTCTCCCCCGTGATGTCCTGTCTCTCTCTCTCTCTCTCCCTGTGATGACCTGTCTCTCTCTCTCTCTCTCTCCCTGTAATGTCCTGTCTCTCTCTCTACCTCCGATGTCCTTTCTCTCTCTCTCTCTCCCTGTGATGTCCTGTCTCTCTCCCTGTGATGTCCTGTCTCTCTCCCTCTCTCCCTGTGATGTCCCATCTCTCTCTCTCCCTCCCTGTGATGTCCTGTCTCTCTCTCTCCCCCGTGATGTCCTGTCTCTCTCTCTCTCTCCCTGTGATGACCTGTCTCTCTCTCTCTCTCTCCCTGTAATGTCCTGTCTCTCTCTCTCCCTCCGATGTCCTTTCTCTCTCTATCTCCCTGTGATGTCCTGTCTCTCTCCCTGTGATGTCCTGTCTCTCTCCCTCTCTCCCTGTGATGTCCCATCTCTCTCTCACTCTCCCTGTGATGTCCTGTCTCTCTCTCACTCTCCCTGTGATGTCCTGTCTCTCTCTCTCTTTCCCTGTGATGTCCTGTCTCTCTCTCTCTATAATGCCCCGTCTCTCTCTCCCCCTGTGATGTCCTGTCTCTTTCTCTCTCCATATGATATCCTAATACTCTCTCTCTCCCTGTGATGTCCTGTCTCTCTCTTTCTCCGTGATGTCCTGTCTCTTTCTCTCTCCCTGTGATGTCCTGTCTCCCTCTCTCCCAGTGATGTCCTGTCTCTCTCTCTCTCTCCGTGTGATGTCCTGCCTCTCTCTCTCTCTCTCTCTCCCTGTGATGTCCTGTCTCTCTCTCTCCCTGTGACGTCCTGTCTCTCTCTCTCTCCCTGTGATGTGATGTCCTGTCTCTCTCTCTCTCTCTCTGTGATGTCCTGTCTCTCTCTCCCTGTGATGTCCTGTCTCTCTCTCCCTCTCTCCCTGTGATGTCCTGTCTGTCTCTCTCTCCCTCTCTCTCCCAATGATGTCCTGTATCTCTCTCTATCTCTCCCCCCATGATGTCCTGTCTCTCTCTCCCTATGATTTCCTGTATCTCTCTCTCCCTATGATGATCTGTCTCTCTCTCTCCCTGTGATGTCCTGTCTCTCTCTCTCTCCCTATGATGTTCTGTCTCTCTCTCCCCATGATGTCCTGTCTCTCTCTCCCTATGATTTCCTGTATCTCTCTCTCCCTATGATGATCTGTCTCTCTCTCTCCCTGTGATGTCCTGTCTCTCTCTCCCTCCCTGTGATGTCCTGTCTCTCTCTCTCCCCCGTGATGTCCTGTCTCTCTCTCTCTCTCCCTGTGATGACCTGTCTCTCTCTCCCTGTAATGTCCTGTCTCACTCTCTCCCTCCGATCTCCTTTCTCTCTCTCTCTCTCTCCCTGTGATGTCCTCTCTCTCTCCATGTGATGTCCTCTCTCTCTCCCTCTCTCCCTGTGATGTCCCGTCTCTCTCTCTCTCTCTCTCTCCCTATGATGTCCTGTCTCTCTCTCTCTCCCTGTGATGTCCTGTCTCTCACTCTTTCCCGATGATGTCCTGTCTCTCTCTCTCTCTCTATGATGTCCCGTCTCTCTTTCCCCCTGTGATGTCCTCTCTCTCTCTCTCTCCATATGATGTCCTAAAACTCTCTCTCTCCCTGTGATGTCCTGTCTCTCTCTTTCTCCGTGATGTACTGTCTCTCTCTCTCTCCCTGTGATGTCCTGTCTCTCTCTCTCCCTGTGATGTCCTGTCTCTCTCTCTCTCTCCCTGTGATGTCCTGCCTCTCTCTCTCTCTCCCTGTGATGTCCTGTCTCTCTCTCTCTCTCCCTGTGATGTCCTGCCTCTCTCTCTCTCTCCCTGTGATGTCCTGTCTCTCTATCTTTCTCCCTGTGATGTCCTGTCTCTCTCTCCCTCTCTCCCTGTGATGTCCTGTCTCTCTCACTCCCCCTGTGATGACCTGTCTCTCTCTCTCTCTCCCTGCAATGCACTGTCCCTCTCTCTCTCTCTCCCTGTGACGTCCTCTCTCTCTCTGTCTCCTTGTGATGTCCTGCCTCTCTCTCTCTCTCTCCCTGTGATGTCCTGTCTCTCTCTTTCTCCGTGATGTACTGTCTCTCTCTCTCTCTCCCTGTGATGTCCTGTCTCTCTCTCTCTCTCTCCCTGTGATGTGATGTCCTGTCTCTCTCTCTCTCTCTCTCTCCCTGTGATGTCCTGTCTCTCTCTCTCTCTCCCTGTGATGTCCTGTCTCTCTCTCTAAGTCTCTCCCTGTGATGTCCTGTCTCTCTCACTCTCTCTCTGTGATGTCCTGTCTCTCTCTCCCTGTGATGTCCTGTCTCTCTCTCTCTCTCCCTGTGATGTCGTGTCTCTCTCTCCATCTCCCTGTGATGTCCTGTCTCTCTCTCTCTCTCTCCCTGTGATGTCCTGTCTCTCTCTCTCTCCCCCTGTGATGTCCTGTCTCTCTCCCTCTCTCCCTATGATGTCCTCTCTCTCTCTCCCTATGATGTCCTCTCTCTCTCCCTCTCTCCCTGTGATGTCCTGTCTCTGTCTCTCTCCCGAATGATGTCCTGTCTCTCTCTCTCCCCGTGATGTCCTGTCTCTCTCTCTCTCTCTCCATATCAAGTCCTAATACTCTTTCTCTCCCTGTGATGTACTGTCTCTCTCTCCCTGTGATTTCCTGTCTCTCTCTCACTCTCCCCCTATGATGTCCTGTCCCTCTCTCTCTCCCTCTGATTTCCTGACTCTCTCTCTCCCTATGATGTTCTGTCTCTCTCTCTCTCTCCCTCCCTGTGATGTCCTGTCTCTCTCTCTCCCCCGTGATGTCCTGTCTCTCTCTCTCTCTCTCCCTGTGATGACCTGTCTCTCTCTCTCTCTCTCTCCCTGTAATGTCCTGTCTCTCTCTCTACCTCCGATGTCCTTTCTCTCTCTCTCTCCCTGTGATGTCCTGTCTCTCTCCCTGTGATGTCCTGTCTCTCTCCCTCTCTCCCTGTGATGTCCCATCTCTCTCTCTCCCTCCCTGTGATGTCCTGTCTCTCTCTCTCCCCCGTGATGTCCTGTCTCTCTCTCTCTCTCCCTGTGATGTCCTGTCTCTCTCTCTCTATAATGCCCCCTCTCTCTCTCCCCCTGTGATGTCCTGTCTCTCTCTCTCTCCATATGATATCCTAATACTCTCTCTCTCCCTGTGATGTCTTGTCTCTCTCTTTCTCCGTGATGTCCTGTCTCTTTCTCTCTCCCTGTGATGTCCTGTCTCCCTCTCTCCCAGTGATGTCCTGTCTCTCTCTCTCTCTCCGTGTGATGTCCTGTCTCTCTCTCTCTCTCCCTGTGATGTCCTGCCTCTCTCTCTCTCTCTCCCTGTGATGTCCTGTCTCTCTCTCTCCCTGTGATGTCCTGTCTCTCTCTCTCTCCCTGTGATGTCCTGTCTCTCTCTCTCTCTGTGATGTCTTGTCTCTCTCTCCCTGTGATGTCCTGTCTCTCTCTCCCTCTCTCCCTGTGATGTCCTGTCTGTCTCTCTCTCCCTCTCTCTCCCAATGATGTCCTGTCTCTCTCTCTCTCTCTCTCCCCCCATGATGTCCTGTCTCTCTCTCTCCCTATGATTTCCTGTATCTCTCTCTCCCTATGATGATCTGTCTCTCTCTCTCCCTGTGATGTCCTGTCTCTCTCTCTCTCCCTATGATGTTCTGTCTCTCTCTCCCCATGATGTCCTGTCTCTCTCTCCCTATGATTTCCTGTATCTCTCTCTCCCTATGATGATCTGTCTCTCTCTCTCCCTGTGATGTCCTGTCTCTCTCTCCCTCCCTGTGATGTCCTGTCTCTCTCTCTCCCCCGTGATGTCCTGTCTCTCTCTCTCTCTCCCTGTGATGACCTGTCTCTCTCTCCCTGTAATGTCCTGTCTCTCTCTCTCCCTCCGATCTCCTTTCTCTCTCTCTCTCTCTCCCTGTGATGTCCTCTCTCTCTCCCTGTGATGTCCTCTCTCTCTCCCTCTCTCCCTGTGATGTCCCGTCTCTCTCTCTCTCTGTCTCTCCCTATGATGTCCTGTCTCTCTCTCTCTCCCCGTGATGTCCTGTCTCTCTCTCTCTCCCCGTGATGTCCTGTCTCTCACTCTTTCCCGATGATGTCCTGTCTCTCTCTCTCTCTCTAGAATGCCCCGTCTCTCTTTCCCTCTGTGATGTCCTCTCTCTCTCTCTCTCCATATGATGTCCTAAAACTCTCTCTCTCCCTGTGATGTCCTGTCTCTCTCTTTCTCCGTGATGTAATGTCTCTCTCTCTCTCCCTGTGATGTCCTGTCTCTCTCTCTCCCTGTGATGTCCTGTCTCTCTCTCTCTCCCTGTGATGTCCTGCCTCTCTCTCTCTCTCTCTCTCTCTCCCTGTGATGTCCTGTCTCTCTCTCTCTCTCCCTGTGATGTCCTGCCTCTCTCTCTCTCTCTCTCTCCCTGTGATGTCCTGCCTCTCTCTCTCTCTTCCTGTGATGTCCTGTCTCTCTCTCCCTCTCTCCCTGTGATGTCCTGTCTCTCTCACTCCCCCTGTGATGACCTGTCTCTCTCTCTCTCTCCCTGCAATGTACTGTCTCTCTCTCTCTCTCTCTCTCCCTGTGACGTCCTCTCTCTCTCTGTCTCCTTGTGATGTCCTGCTTCTCTCTCTCTCCCTGTGATGTCCTGTCTCTCTCTCTCTCTCTCCCTGTGATGTCCTGTCTCTCTTTCTCCGTGATGTACTGTCTCTCTCTCTCTCTCCCTGTGATGTCCTGTCTCTCTCTCTCTCTCTCCCTGTGATGTCCTGTCTCTCTCTCTCCCTGTGATGTCCTGTCTCTCTCTCTCTCTCCCTGTGATGTCCTGTCTCTCTCTCTCTCTCTCTCCCTGTGATGTCCTGTCTCTCTCACTCTCTCTCTGTGATGTCCTGTCTCTCTCTCCCTGTGATGTCCTGTCTCTCTCTCTCTCTCTCCCTGTGATGTCGTGTCTCTCTCTCCATCTCCCTGTGATGTCCTGTCTCTCTCTCTCTCTCTCCCTGTGATGTCCTGTCTCTCTCTCTCTCTCCCTGTGATGTCCTGTCTCTCTCTCTCTCTCTGTGATGTCCTGTCTCTCTCTCCCTGTGATGTCCTGTCTCTCTCTCTCTCTCTCCCTGTGATGTGCTGTCTCTCTCTCTCTCTCTCCCTGTGATGTCCTGTCTCTCTCTCTCTCTCTCCCTGTGAAGACCTGTCTCTCTCTCTCTCTCTCCCTGTGATGTCCTGTCTCTCTCTCTCTCTCTCTGTGATGTCCTGTCTCTCTCTCCCTGTGATGTCCTGTTTCTCTCTCACTCTCGCTGTGATGTCCTGTCTCTCTCTCTCACTCTCTCCCTGTAATGTCCTGTCTCTCTCTCTCTCCCTGTGATGTCCTGTCTCTCTCTCTCTCTCCCTGTGATGTCCTGTCTCTCTCTCTCTCCCTGTGGTGTCCTGCCTCTCTCTCTCCCTGTGGTGTCCTGTCTCTCTCTCTCCCTGTGATGTCCTGTCTCTCTCTCTCTCCCTATGATGTCCTCTCTCTCTCTTTCTCCCTGTGATGTCCTGTTTCTCTCTCTCTCACTCCGCATGATGTCCTGTCTCTCTCTCTATCTCCCCATGATGTCCTGTCTCTCTCCCTCTCTCTCCCTATGATGTTCTGTTTCCCTCTCTCTCTCTGTGATGTCCTGTCTCTCTCTCTCTCCCTGTGATGTTCTGTCTCTCTCCCTGTGATGTCCTGGCTCTCTCTCTATCTCCCTATGATGACCTGTCTCTCTTTCTCTCTCCCTGTGATGTCCTGTCTCTCTCTCTATCTATCTCCCAATGATGGCCTGTCTCTCTCCCTCTCTCTCTCCCTTTGATGTCTTTTCTCTCTCTCTCTCTGTGATGTTCTGTCTTGCTCTCTCTCTCCCTGTGATGTCCTGTCTCTCTCTCTCTCCCTGTGATGTTCTGTCTCTCTCTCTCTCCCTGTGATGTCCTGTCTCTCTCTCTCTCCCTGTGATGTCCTGTCTCTCTCTCTCTCCCTGTGATGTCCTGTCTCTCTCTCTCTCCCTGTGATGTCCTGCCTCTCTCTCTCTCCCTGTGATGTCCTGTCACTCTCTCTCTCTCTCTCTCGCTGTGATGTCCTGTCACTCTCTCACTGTCATGACCTCTCTCTCTCTCTCTCCCTGTGGCGTCCTCTATCTCTCTGTCTCCTTGTGATGTCCTGTCTCTCTCTCTCTCCCTCCGATGTCCTTTCTCTCTTTCTCCCTATGATGTCCTGTCTCTCTCTCTCCCACTCTCTCCCTGTAATGACCTGTCTCCATCTCTCTCCCCCTGTCATGTCCTGTCTCTCTCTCTCTCTCTTCCTGTGATGTCCTGTCTCTCTCACTCTCTCTCCCTATGATGGTCTCTCTCTCTCTCCCTGTGATGTTCTGTCTCTCTCTCTCCCCCTGTGATGTCCTGTTTCTCTCACTCTCTTCCTGTGATGTCCTGTCTCTCTCTCTCTCCCGATCATGTTCTGTTTGTCTCTCTCTCTCCCTGTGATGTCCTGTCTCTCTCTCTCTCCCTGTGATGTCCTGCCTCTCTCTCTCTCCCTGTGATGTCCTGCCTCTCTCTCTCTCCCTGTGATGTCCTGCCTCTCTCTCTCTCTCCCTGTGATGTCCTGTCACTCTCTCTCTCTCTCTCTCGCTGTGATGTCCAGTCACTCTCTCACTGTAATGATCTCTCTCTCTCTCTCTCTCTCCCTGTGGCGTCCTCTATCTCTCTGTCTCCTTGTGATGTCCTGTCTCTCTCTCTCTCCCTCCGATGTCCTTTCTCTCTTTCTCCCTATGATGTCCTGTCTCTCTCTCTCCCACTCTCTCCCTGTAATGACCTGTCTCCATCTCTCTCCCCCTGTCATGTCCTGTCTCTCTCTCTCTCTCTTCCTGTGATGTCCTGTCTCTCTCACTCTCTCTCCCTATGATGGTCTCTCTCTCTCTCCCTGTGATGTTCTGTCTCTCTCTCTCCCCCTGTGATGTCCTGTTTCTCTCACTCTCTTCCTGTGATGTCCTGTCTCTCTCTCTCTCCCGATCATGTCCTGTTTGTCTCTCTCTCTCCCTGTGATGCCCTGTCTCTCGCTCTCCCTATGATATTCTGTCGATCTCTCTCTCTCTCTCTGTGATGTCCTGTCTCTCTCACTCTCTCCCTGCGATGTCCTGTCTCTCTCTCACTCTCTCCCTGTGATGTCCTGTCTCTCTCTCACACTCTCCCTGTGATGTGCTGTCTCTCTCCCTTTCTCTCCCTAAGATGTCATGTCTCTCTGTCTCTCTCTCCGTGATGTCCTCTTTCTCTCTCTCCCCGTGATATCCTGTCTCTCTCTCTCTCTCGATATCCCTCTGATGTCCTGTCTCTCTCTCTCCCTGTGATGTCTTGTCTCTCTCTCTCTCCCTATGATGTCCTGTCTCTCTCTCTCTCCCCGTGATGTCCTGTCTCTCTCTCTCTCCCCGTGATGTCCTGTCTCTCACTCTTTCCCGATGATGTCCTGTCTCTCTCTCTCTCTCTATGATGCCCTGTCTCTCTTTCCCCCTGTGATGTCCTCTCTCTCTCTCTCTCCATATGATGTCCTAAAACTCTCTCTCTCCCTGTGATGTCCTGTCTCTCTCTTTCTCCGTGATGTACTGTCTCTCTCTCTCTCCCTGTGATGTCCTGTCTCTCTCTCTCCCTGTGATGTCCTGTCTCTCTCTCTCTCCCTGTGATGTCCTGCCTCTCTCTCTCTCTCTCTCCCTGTGATGTCCTGTCTCTCTCTCTCTCTCCCTGTGATGTCCTGCCTCTCTCTCTCTCCCTGTGATGTCCTGTCTCTCTATCTTTCTCCCTGTGATGTCCTGTCTCTCTCTCTCTCCCTGTGATGTCCTGCCTCTCTCTCTCTCTTCCTGTGATGTCCTGTCTCTCCCTCCCTCTCCCTGTGATGTCCTGTCTCTCTCACTCCCCCTGTGATGACCTGTCTCTCTCTCTCTCTCCCTGCAATGTACTGTCTCTCTCTCTCTCTCTCCCTGTGACGTCCTCTCTCTCTCTGTCTCCTTGTGATGTCCTGCCTCTCTCTCTCTCTCTCCCTGTGATGTCCTGTCTCTCTCTCTCTCTCCCTGTGATGTCCTGTCTCTCTCTCTCTCCGTGATGTACTGTCTCTCTCTCTCTCCCTGTGATGTCCTGTCTCTCTCTCTCTCTCTCCCTGTGATGTCCTGTCTCTCTCTCTCTCTCTCTCTCCCCCCGTGATGTCCTGTCTCTCTCTCTCTCTCCCTGTGATGTCCTGTCTCTCTCTCTCTCTCTCCCTGTGATGTCCTGTCTCTCTCACTCTCTCTCTGTGATGTCCTGTCTCTCTCTCCCTGTGATGTCCTGTCTCTCTCTCTCTCTCTCCCTGTGATGTCGTGTCTCTCTCTCCATCTCCCTGTGATGTCCTGTCTCTCTCTCTCTCTCTCCCTGTGATGTCCTGTCTCTCTCTCTCTCCCCCTGTGATGTCCTGTCTCTCTCCCTCTCTCCCTATGATGTCCTCTCTCTCTCTCCCTGTGATGTCCTCTCTCTCTCCCTCTCTCCCTGTGATGTCCTGTCTCTGTCTCTCTCCCGAATGATGTCCTGTCTCTCTCTCACACTCTCCCTGTGATGTGCTGTCTCTCTCCCTTTCTCTCCCTAAGATGTCATGTCTCTCTGTCTCTCTCTCCGTGATGTCCTCTTTCTCTCTCTCCCCGTGATATCCTGTCTCTCTCTCTCTCTCGATATCCCTCTGATGTCCTGTCTCTCTCTCTCCCTGTGATGTCTTGTCTCTCTCTCTCTCCCTATGATGTCCTGTCTCTCTCTCTCTCCCCGTGATGTCCTGTCTCTCTCTCTCTCCCCGTGATGTCCTGTCTCTCTCTCTCTCCCCGTGATGTCCTGTCTCTCACTCTTTCCCGATGATGTCCTGTCTCTCTCTCTCTCTCTATGATGCCCTGTCTCTCTTTCCCCCTGTGATGTCCTCTCTCTCTCTCTCTCCATATGATGTCCTAAAACTCTCTCTCTCCCTGTGATGTCCTGTCTCTCTCTTTCTCCGTGATGTACTGTCTCTCTCTCTCTCCCTGTGATGTCCTGTCTCTCTCTCTCCCTGTGATGTCCTGTCTCTCTCTCTCTCCCTGTGATGTCCTGCCTCTCTCTCTCTCTCTCTCCCTGTGATGTCCTGTCTCTCTCTCTCTCTCCCTGTGATGTCCTGCCTCTCTCTCTCTCCCTGTGATGTCCTGTCTCTCTATCTTTCTCCCTGTGATGTCCTGTCTCTCTCTCTCTCCCTGTGATGTCCTGCCTCTCTCTCTCTCTTCCTGTGATGTCCTGTCTCTCCCTCCCTCTCCCTGTGATGTCCTGTCTCTCTCACTCCCCCTGTGATGACCTGTCTCTCTCTCTCTCTCCCTGCAATGTACTGTCTCTCTCTCTCTCTCTCCCTGTGACGTCCTCTCTCTCTCTGTCTCCTTGTGATGTCCTGCCTCTCTCTCTCTCTCTCCCTGTGATGTCCTGTCTCTCTCTCTCTCTCCCTGTGATGTCCTGTCTCTCTCTATCTCCGTGATGTACTGTCTCTCTCTCTCTCCCTGTGATGTCCTGTCTCTCTCTCTCTCTCTCCCTGTGATGTCCTGTCTCTCTCTCTCTCTCTCTCTCTCCCCCCGTGATGTCCTGTCTCTCTCTCTCTCTCCCTGTGATGTCCTGTCTCTCTCTCTCTCTCTCCCTGTGATGTCCTGTCTCTCTCACTCTCTCTCTGTGATGTCCTGTCTCTCTCTCCCTGTGATGTCCTGTCTCTCTCTCTCTCTCTCCCTGTGATGTCGTGTCTCTCTCTCCATCTCCCTGTGATGTCCTGTCTCTCTCTCTCTCTCTCCCTGTGATGTCCTGTCTCTCTCTCTCTCCCCCTGTGATGTCCTGTCTCTCTCCCTCTCTCCCTATGATGTCCTCTCTCTCTCTCCCTGTGATGTCCTCTCTCTCTCCCTCTCTCCCTGTGATGTCCTGTCTCTGTCTCTCTCCCGAATGATGTCCTGTCTCTCTCTCACACTCTCCCTGTGATGTGCTGTCTCTCTCCCTTTCTCTCCCTAAGATGTCATGTCTCTCTGTCTCTCTCTCCGTGATGTCCTCTTTCTCTCTCTCCCCGTGATATCCTGTCTCTCTCTCTCTCTCGATATCCCTCTGATGTCCTGTCTCTCTCTCTCCCTGTGATGTCTTGTCTCTCTCTCTCTCCCTATGATGTCCTGTCTCTCTCTCTCTCCCCGTGATGTCCTGTCTCTCTCTCTCTCCCCGTGATGTCCTGTCTCTCACTCTTTCCCGATGATGTCCTGTCTCTCTCTCTCTCTCTATGATGCCCCGTCTCTCTTTCCCCCTGTGATGTCCTCTCTCTCTCTCTCTCCATATGATGTCCTAAAACTCTCTCTCTCCCTGTGATGTCCTGTCTCTCTCTTTCTCCGTGATGTACTGTCTCTCTCTCTCTCCCTGTGATGTCCTGTCTCTCTCTCTCCCCCTGTGATGTCCTGTCTCTCTCTCTCTCCCTGTGATGTCCTGCCTCTCTCTCTCTCTCTCCCTGTGATGTCCTGTCTCTCTCTCTCTCTCCCTGTGATGTCCTGCCTCTCTCTCTCTCCCTGTGATGTCCTGTCTCTCTATCTTTCTCCCTGTGATGTCCTGTCTCTCTCTCTCTCCCTGTGATGTCCTGCCTCTCTCTCTCTCTTCCTGTGATGTCCTGTCTCTCCCTCCCTCTCCCTGTGATGTCCTGTCTCTCTCACTCCCCCTGTGATGACCTGTCTCTCTCTCTCTCTACCTGCAATGTACTGTCTCTCTCTCTCTCTCTCCCTGTGACGTCCTCTCTCTCTCTGTCTCCTTGTGATGTCCTGCCTCTCTCTCTCTCTCTCTCCCTGTGATGTCCTGTCTCTCTCTCTCTCTCCCTGTGATGTCCTGTCTCTCTCTATCTCCGTGATGTACTGTCTCTCTCTCTCTCCCTGTGATGTCCTGTCTCTCTCTCTCTCTCTCCCTGTGATGTCCTGTCTCTCTCTCTCTCTCTCTCTCTCCCCCCGTGATGTCCTGTCTCTCTCTCTCTCTCCCTGTGATGTCCTGTCTCTCTCTCTCTCTCTCCCTGTGATGTCCTGTCTCTCTCACTCTCTCTCTGTGATGTCCTGTCTCTCTCTCCCTGTGATGTCCTGTCTCTCTCTCTCTCTCTCCCTGTGATGTCGTGTCTCTCTCTCCATCTCCCTGTGATGTCCTGTCTCTCTCTCTCTCTCTCCCTGTGATGTCCTGTCTCTCTCTCTCTCCCCCTGTGATGTCCTGTCTCTCTCCCTCTCTCCCTATGATGTCCTCTCTCTCTCTCCCTGTGATGTCCTCTCTCTCTCCCTCTCTCCCTGTGATGTCCTGTCTCTGTCTCTCTCCCGAATGATGTCCTGTCTCTCTCTCTCCCCGTGATGTCCTGTCTCTCTCTCTCTCTCTCCATATCATGTCCTAATACTCTTTCTCTCCCTGTGATGTACTGTCTCTCTCTCCCTGTGATTTCCTGTCTCTCTCTCACTCTCCCCCTATGATGTCCTGTCCCTCTCTCTCTCTCTCTCCCTCTGATTTCCTGACTCTCTCTCTCCCTATGATGTTCTGTCTCTCTCTCTCTCTCCCTCCCTGTGATGTCCTGTCTCTCTCTCTCCCCCGTGATGTCCTGTCTCTCTCTCTCTCTCTCCCTGTGATGACCTGTCTCTCTCTCTCTCTCTCTCTCCCTGTAATGTCCTGTCTCTCTCTCTACCTCCGATGTCCTTTCTCTCTCTCTCTCCCTGTGATGTCCTGTCTCTCTCCCTGTGATGTCCTGTCTCTCTCCCTCTCTCCCTGTGATGTCCCATCTCTCTCTCTCCCTCCCTGTGATGTCCTGTCTCTCTCTCTCTCCCTCCGATGTCCTTTCTCTCTTTCTCCCTATGATGTCCTGTCTCTCTCTCTCCCACTCTCTCCCTGTAATGACCTGTCTCCATCTCTCTCCCCCTGTCATGTCCTGTCTCTCTCTCTCTCTCTTCCTGTGATGTCCTGTCTCTCTCACTCTCTCTCCCTATGATGGTCTCTCTCTCTCTCCCTGTGATGTTCTGTCTCTCTCTCTCCCCCTGTGATGTCCTGTTTCTCTCACTCTCTTCCTGTGATGTCCTGTCTCTCTCTCTCTCTCCCGATCATGTTCTGTTTGTCTCTCTCTCTCCCTGTGATGCCCTGTCTCTCGCTCTCCCTATGATATTCTGTCGATCTCTCTCTCTCTCTCTGTGATGTCCTGTCTCTCTCACTCTCTCCCTGCGATGTCCTGTCTCTCTCTCACTCTCTCCCTGTGATGTCCTGTCTCTCTCTCACACTCTCCCTGTGATGTGCTGTCTCTCTCCCTTTCTCTCCCTAAGATGTCATGTCTCTCTGTCTCTCTCTCCGTGATGTCCTCTTTCTCTCTCTCCCCGTGATATCCTGTCTCTCTCTCTCTCTCGATATCCCTCTGATGTCCTGTCTCTCTCTCTCCCTGTGATGTCTTGTCTCTCTCTCTCTCCCTATGATGTCCTGTCTCTCTCTCTCTCCCCGTGATGTCCTGTCTCTCTCTCTCTCCCCGTGATGTCCTGTCTCTCACTCTTTCCCGATGATGTCCTGTCTCTCTCTCTCTCTCTATGATGCCCCGTCTCTCTTTCCCCCTGTGATGTCCTCTCTCTCTCTCTCTCCATATGATGTCCTAAAACTCTCTCTCTCCCTGTGATGTCCTGTCTCTCTCTTTCTCCGTGATGTACTGTCTCTATCTCTCTCCCTGTGATGTCCTGTCTCTCTCTCTCCCTGTGATGTCCTGTCTCTCTCTCTCTCCCTGTGATGTCCTGCCTCTCTCTCTCTCTCTCTCTCTCTCTGTGATGTCCTGTCTCTCTCTCTCTCTCCCTGTGATGTCCTGCCTCTCTCTCTCTCCCTGTGATGTCCTGTCTCTCTATCTTTCTCCCTGTGATGTCCTGTCTCTCTCTCTCTCCCTGTGATGTCCTGCCTCTCTCTCTCTCTTCCTGTGATGTCCTGTTTCTCCCTCCCTCTCCCTGTGATGTCCTGTCTCTCTCACTCCCCCTGTGATGACCTGTCTCTCTCTCTCTCTCCCTGCAATGTACTGTCTCTCTCTCTCTCTCTCCCTGTGACGTCCTCTCTCTCTCTGTCTCCTTGTGATGTCCTGCCTCTCTCTCTCTCTCTCCCTGTGATGTCCTGTCTCTCTCTCTCTCTCCCTGTGATGTCCTGTCTCTCTCTATCTCCGTGATGTACTGTCTCTCTCTCTCTCCCTGTGATGTCCTGTCTCTCTCTCTCTCTCTCCCTGTGATGTCCTGTCTCTCTCTCTCTCTCTCTCTCTCTCCCCCCGTGATGTCCTGTCTCTCTCTCTCTCTCCCTGTGATGTCCTGTCTCTCTCTCTCTCTCTCCCTGTGATGTCCTGTCTCTCTCACTCTCTCTCTGTGATGTCCTGTCTCTCTCTCCCTGTGATGTCCTGTCTCTCTCTCTCTCTCTCCCTGTGATGTTGTGTCTCTCTCTCCATCTCCCTGTGATGTCCTGTCTCTCTCTCTCTCTCTCTCCCTGTGATGTCCTGTCTCTCTCTCTCTCCCCCTGTGATGTCCTGTCTCTCTCCCTCTCTCCCTATGATGTCCTCTCTCTCTCTCCCTGTGATGTCCTCTCTCTCTCCCTCTCTCCCTGTGATGTCCTGTCTCTGTCTCTCTCCCGAATGATGTCCTGTCTCTCTCTCTCCCCGTGATGTCCTGTCTCTCTCTCTCTCTCTCCATATCATGTCCTAATACTCTTTCTCTCCCTGTGATGTACTGTCTCTCTCTCCCTGTGATTTCCTGTCTCTCTCTCACTCTCCCCCTATGATGTCCTGTCCCTCTCTCTCTCTCTCTCCCTCTGATTTCCTGACTCTCTCTCTCCCTATGATGTTCTGTCTCTCTCTCTCTCTCCCTCCCTGTGATGTCCTGTCTCTCTCTCTCCCCCGTGATGTCCTGTCTCTCTCTCTCTCTCTCCCTGTGATGACCTGTCTCTCTCTCTCTCTCTCTCCCTGTAATGTCCTGTCTCTCTCTCTACCTCCGATGTCCTTTCTCTCTCTCTCTCCCTGTGATGTCCTGTCTCTCTCCCTGTGATGTCCTGTCTCTGTCCCATCTCTCTCTCTCCCTCCCTGTGATGTCCTGTCTCTCTCTCTCCCCCGTGATGTCCTGTCTCTCTCTCTCTCTCTCCCTGTGATGACCTGTCTCTCTCTCTCTCTCTCTCTCCCTGTAATGTCCTGTCTCTCTCTCTCCCTCCGATGTCCTTTCTCTCTCTATCTCCCTGTGATGTCCTGTCTCTCTCCCTGTGATGTCCTGTCTCTCTCCCTGTGATGTCCCATCTCTCTCTCACTCTCCCTGTGATGTCCTGTCTCTCTCTCACTCTCCCTGTGATGTCCTGTCTCTCTCTCACTCTCCCTGTGATGTCCTGTCTCTCTCTCTCTTTCCCTGTGATGTCCTGTCTCTCTCTCTCTCTATAATGCCCCGTCTCTCTCTCCGCCTGTGATGTCCTGTCTCTCTCTCTCTCCATATGATATCCCAATACTCTCTCTCTCCCTGTGATGTCCTGTCTCTCTCTTTCTCCGTGATGTCCTGTCTCTCTCTCTCTCTCCGTGTGATGTCCTGTCTCTCTCTCTCTCTCCCTGTGATGTCCTGCCTCTCTCTCTCTCTCTCCCTGTGATGTCCTGTCTCTCTCTCTCCCTGTGATGTCCTGTCTCTCTCTCTCCCTGTGATGTCCTGTCTCTCTCTCTCTCTCTCTGTGATGTCCTGTCTCTCTCTCCCTGTGATGTCCTGTCTCTCTCTTTCTCCGTGATGTCCTGTCTCTCTCTCTCTCTCCGTGTGATGTCCTGTCTCTCTCTCTCTCTCCCTGTGATGTCCTGCCTCTCTCTCTCTCTCTCCCCGTGATGTCCTGTCTCTCTCTCTCTCCCCGTGATGTCCTGTCTCTCACTCTTTCCCGATGATGTCCTGTCTCTCTCTCTCTCTCTATGATGCCCCGTCTCTCTTTCCCCCTGTGATGTCCTCTCTCTCTCTCTCTCCATATGATGTCCTAAAACTCTCTCTCTCCCTGTGATGTCCTGTCTCTCTCTTTCTCCGTGATGTACTGTCTCTCTCTCTCTCCCTGTGATGTCCTGTCTCTCTCTCTCCCTGTGATGTCCTGTCTCTCTCTCTCTCCCTGTGATGTCCTGCCTCTCTCTCTCTCTCTCTCCCTGTGATGTCCTGTCTCTCTCTCTCTCTCCCTGTGATGTCCTGCCTCTCTCTCTCTCCCTGTGATGTCCTGTCTCTCTATCTTTCTCCCTGTGATGTCCTGTCTCTCTCTCTCTCCCTGTGATGTCCTGCCTCTCTCTCTCTCTTCCTGTGATGTCCTGTCTCTCCCTCCCTCTCCCTGTGATGTCCTGTCTCTCTCACTCCCCCTGTGATGACCTGTCTCTCTCTCTCTCTCCCTGCAATGTACTGTCTCTCTCTCTCTCTCTCCCTGTGACGTCCTCTCTCTCTCTGTCTCCTTGTGATGTCCTGCCTCTCTCTCTCTCTCTCTCTCCCTGTGATGTCCTGTTTCTCTCACTCTCTTCCTGTGATGTCCTGTCTCTCTCTCTCTCCCGATCATGTTCTGTTTGTCTCTCTCTCTCCCTGTGATGCCCTGTCTCTCGCTCTCCCTATGATATTCTGTCGATCTCTCTCTCTCTCCCTGTGATGTCCTGTCTCTCTCTCTCTCCCTGTGATGTCCTGTCTCTCTCTCTCTCCCTGTGATGTCCTGCCTCTCTCTCTCTCCCTGTGATGTCCTGTCACTCTCTCTCTCTCTCTCTCGCTGTGATGTCCTGTCACTCTCTCACTGTCATGACCTCTCTCTCTCTCTCTCCCTGTGGCGTCCTCTATCTCTCTGTCTCCTTGTGATGTCCTGTCTCTCTCTCTCTCCCTCCGATGTCCTTTCTCTCTTTCTCCCTATGATGTCCTGTCTCTCTCTCTCCCACTCTCTCCCTGTAATGACCTGTCTCCATCTCTCTCCCCCTGTCATGTCCTGTCTCTCTCTCTCTCTCTTCCTGTGATGTCCTGTCTCTCTCACTCTCTCTCCCTATGATGGTCTCTCTCTCTCTCCCTGTGATGTTCTGTCTCTCTCTCTCCCCCTGTGATGTCCTGTTTCTCTCACTCTCTTCCTGTGATGTCCTGTCTCTCTCTCTCTCCCGATCATGTTCTGTTTGTCTCTCTCTCTCCCTGTGATGCCCTGTCTCTCGCTCTCCCTATGATATTCTGTCGATCTCTCTCTCTCTCCCTGTGATGTCCTGTCTCTCTCTCTCTCCCTGTGATGTCCTGCCTCTCTCTCTCTCCCTGTGATGTCCTGCCTCTCTCTCTCTCCCTGTGATGTCCTGTCACTCTCTCTCTCTCTCTCTCTCGCTGTGATGTCCAGTCACTCTCTCACTGTAATGACCTCTCTCTCTCTCTCTCTCTCCCTGTGGCGTCCTCTATCTCTCTGTCTCCTTGTGATATCCTGTCTCTCTCTCTCTCCCTCCGATGTCCTTTCTCTCTTTCTCCCTATGATGTCCTGTCTCTCTCTCTCCCACTCTCTCCCTGTAATGACCTGTCTCCATCTCTCTCCCCCTGTCATGTCCTGTCTCTCTCTCTCTCTCTTCCTGTGATGTCCTGTCTCTCTCACTCTCTCTCCCTATGATGGTCTCTCTCTCTCTCCCTGTGATGTTCTGTCTCTCTCTCTCCCCCTGTGATGTCCTGTTTCTCTCACTCTCTTCCTGTGATGTCCTGTCTCTCTCTCTCTCCCGATCATGTTCTATTTGTCTCTCTCTCTCCCTGTGATGCCCTGTCTCTCGCTCTCCCTATGATATTCTGTCGATCTCTCTCTCTCTCTCTGTGATGTCCTGTCTCTCTCACTCTCTCCCTGCGATGTCCTGTCTCTCTCTCACTCTCTCCCTGTGATGTCCTGTCTCTCTCTCGCACTCTCCCTGTGATGTGCTGTCTCTCTCCCTTTCTCTCCCTAAGATGTCATGTCTCTCTGTCTCTCTCTCCGTGATGTCCTCTTTCTCTCTCTCCCCGTGATATCCTGTCTCTCTCTCTCTCTCGATATCCCTCTGATGTCCTGTCTCTCTCTCTCCCTGTGATGTCTTGTCTCTCTCTCTCTCCCTATGATGTCCTGTCTCTCTCTCTCTCCCCGTGATGTCCTGTCTCTCTCTCTCTCCCCGTGATGTCCTCTCACTCTTTCCCGATGATGTCCTGTCTCTCTCTCTCTCTCTATGATGCCCCGTCTCTCTTTCCCCCTGTGATGTCCTCTCTCTCTCTCTCTCCATATGATGTCCTAAAACTCTCTCTCCCTGTGATGTCCTGTCTCTCTCTTTCTCCGTGATGTACTGTCTCCCTCTCTCTCCCTGTGATGTCCTGTCTCTCTCTCTCCCTGTGATGTCCTGTCTCTCTCTCTCTCCCTGTGATGTCCTGCCTCTCTCTCTCTCTCTCTCTCTCCCTGTGATGTCCTGTCTCTCTCTCTCTCTCCCTGTGATGTCCTGCCTCTCTCTCTCTCCCTGTGATGTCCTGTCTCTCTATCTTTCTCCCTGTGATGTCCTGTCTCTCTCTCTCTCCCTGTGATGTCCTGCCTCTCTCTCTCTCTTCCTGTGATGTCCTGTCTCTCCCTCCCTCTCCCTGTGATGTCCTGTCTCTCTCACTCCCCCTGTGATGACCTGTCTCTCTCTCTCTCTCCCTGCAATGTACTGTCTCTCTCTCTCTCTCTCCCTGTGACGTCCTCTCTCTCTCTATCTCCTTGTGATGTCCTGCCTCTCTCTCTCTCTCTCCCTGTGATGTCCTGTCTCTCTCTCTCTCTCCCTGTGATGTCCTGTCTCTCTCTATCTCCGTGATGTACTGTCTCTCTCTCTCTCTCTCTCTCTCCCCCCGTGATGTCCTGTCTCTCTCTCTCTCTCCCTGTGATGTCCTGTCTCTCTCTCTCTCTCTCCCTGTGATGTCCTGTCTCTCTCACTCTCTCTCTGTGATGTCCTGTCTCTCTCTCCCTGTGATGTCCTGTCTCTCTCTCTCTCTCTCCCTGTGATGTCGTGTCTCTCTCTCCATCTCCCTGTGATTTCCTGTCTCTCTCTCACTCTCCCCCTATGATGTCCTGTCCCTCTCTCTCTCTCTCTCCCTCTGATTTCCTGACTCTCTCTCTCCCTATGATGTTCTGTCTCTCTCTCTCTCTCCCTCCCTGTGATGTCCTGTCTCTCTCTCTCCCCCGTGATGTCCTGTCTCTCTCTCTCTCTCTCCCTGTGATGACCTGTCTCTCTCTCTCTCTCTCTCCCTGTAATGTCCTGTCTCTCTCTCTACCTCCGATGTCCTTTCTCTCTCTCTCTCCCTGTGATGTCCTGTCTCTCTCCCTGTGATGTCCTGTCTCTCTCCCTCTCTCCCTGTGATGTCCCATCTCTCTCTCTCCCTCCCTGTGATGTCTTGTCTCTCTCTCTCTCCCTCCGATGTCCTTTCTCTCTTTCTCCCTATGATGTCCTGTCTCTCTCTCTCCCACTCTCTCCCTGTAATGACCTGTCTCCATCTCTCTCCCCCTGTCATGTCCTGTCTCTCTCTCTCTCTCTTCCTGTGATGTCCTGTCTCTCTCACTCTCTCTCCCTATGATGGTCTCTCTCTCTCTCCCTGTGATGTTCTGTCTCTCTCTCTCCCCCTGTGATGTCCTGTTTCTCTCACTCTCTTCCTGTGATGTCCTGTCTCTCTCTCTCTCTCCCGATCATGTTCTGTTTGTCTCTCTCTCTCCCTGTGATGCCCTGTCTCTCGCTCTCCCTATGATATTCTGTCGATCTCTCTCTCTCTCTCTGTGATGTCCTGTCTCTCTCACTCTCTCCCTGCGATGTCCTGTCTCTCTCTCACTCTCTCCCTGTGATGTCCTGTCTCTCTCTCACACTCTCCCTGTGATGTGCTGTCTCTCTCCCTTTCTCTCCCTAAGATGTCATGTCTCTCTGTCTCTCTCTCCGTGATGTCCTCTTTCTCTCTCTCCCCGTGATATCCTGTCTCTCTCTCTCTCTCGATATCCCTCTGATGTCCTGTCTCTCTCTCTCCCTGTGATGTCTTGTCTCTCTCTCTCTCCCTATGATGTCCTGTCTCTCTCTCTCTCCCCGTGATGTCCTGTCTCTCTCTCTCTCCCCGTGATGTCCTGTCTCTCACTCTTTCCCGATGATGTCCTGTCTCTCTCTCTCTCTCTATGATGCCCCGTCTCTCTTTCCCCCTGTGATGTCCTCTCTCTCTCTCTCTCCATATGATGTCCTAAAACTCTCTCTCTCCCTGTGATGTCCTGTCTCTCTCTTTCTCCGTGATGTACTGTCTCTATCTCTCTCCCTGTGATGTCCTGTCTCTCTCTCTCCCTGTGATGTCCTGTCTCTCTCTCTCTCCCTGTGATGTCCTGCCTCTCTCTCTCTCTCTCTCTCTCCCTGTGATGTCCTGTCTCTCTCTCTCTCTCCCTGTGATGTCCTGCCTCTCTCTCTCTCCCTGTGATGTCCTGTCTCTCTATCTTTCTCCCTGTGATGTCCTGTCTCTCTCTCTCTCCCTGTGATGTCCTGCCTCTCTCTCTCTCTTCCTGTGATGTCCTGTCTCTCCCTCCCTCTCCCTGTGATGTCCTGTCTCTCTCACTCCCCCTGTGATGACCTGTCTCTCTCTCTCTCTCCCTGCAATGTACTGTCTCTCTCTCTCTCTCTCTCCCTGTGACGTCCTCTCTCTCTCTGTCTCCTTGTGATGTCCTGCCTCTCTCTCTCTCTCTCCCTGTGATGTCCTGTCTCTCTCTCTCTCTCCCTGTGATGTCCTGTCTCTCTCTATCTCCGTGATGTACTGTCTCTCTCTCTCTCCCTGTGATGTCCTGTCTCTCTCTCTCTCTCTCCCTGTGATGTCCTGTCTCTCTCTCTCTCTCTCTCTCTCTCCCCCCGTGATGTCCTGTCTCTCTCTCTCTCTCCCTGTGATGTCCTGTCTCTCTCTCTCTCTCTCCCTGTGATGTCCTGTCTCTCTCACTCTCTCTCTGTGATGTCCTGTCTCTCTCTCCCTGTGATGTCCTGTCTCTCTCTCTCTCTCTCCCTGTGATGTTGTGTCTCTCTCTCCGTCTCCCTGTGATGTCCTGTCTCTCTCTCTCTCTCTCTCCCTGTGATGTCCTGTCTCTCTCTCTCTCCCCCTGTGATGTCCTGTCTCTCTCCCTCTCTCCCTATGATGTCCTCTCTCTCTCTCTCTGTGATGTCCTCTCTCTCTCCCTCTCTCCCTGTGATGTCCTGTCTCTGTCTCTCTCCCGAATGATGTCCTGTCTCTCTCTCTCCCCGTGATGTCCTGTCTCTCTCTCTCTCTCTCCATATCATGTCCTAATACTCTTTCTCTCCCTGTGATGTACTGTCTCTCTCTCCCTGTGATTTCCTGTCTCTCTCTCACTCTCCCCCTATGATGTCCTGTCCCTCTCTCTCTCTCTCTCCCTCTGATTTCCTGACTCTCTCTCTCCCTATGATGTTCTGTCTCTCTCTCTCTCTCCCTCCCTGTGATGTCCTGTCTCTCTCTCTCCCCCGTGATGTCCTGTCTCTCTCTCTCTCTCTCCCTGTGATGACCTGTCTCTCTCTCTCTCTCTCTCCCTGTAATGTCCTGTCTCTCTCTCTACCTCCGATGTCCTTTCTCTCTCTCTCTCCCTGTGATGTCCTGTCTCTCTCCCTGTGATGTCCTGTCTCTGTCCCATCTCTCTCTCTCCCTCCCTGTGATGTCCTGTCTCTCTCTCTCCCCCGTGATGTCCTGTCTCTCTCTCTCTCTCTCCCTGTGATGACCTGTCTCTCTCTCTCTCTCTCTCTCCCTGTAATGTCCTGTCTCTCTCTCTCCCTCCGATGTCCTTTCTCTCTCTATCTCCCTGTGATGTCCTGTCTCTCTCCCTGTGATGTCCTGTCTCTCTCCCTGTGATGTCCCATCTCTCTCTCACTCTCCCTGTGATGTCCTGTCTCTCTCTCACTCTCCCTGTGATGTCCTGTCTCTCTCTCACTCTCCCTGTGATGTCCTGTCTCTCTCTCTCTTTCCCTGTGATGTCCTGTCTCTCTCTCTCTATAATGCCCCGTCTCTCTCTCCGCCTGTGATGTCCTGTCTCTCTCTCTCTCCATATGATATCCCAATACTCTCTCTCTCCCTGTGATGTCCTGTCTCTCTCTTTCTCCGTGATGTCCTGTCTCTCTCTCTCTCTCCGTGTGATGTCCTGTCTCTCTCTCTCTCTCCCTGTGATGTCCTGCCTCTCTCTCTCTCTCTCCCTGTGATGTCCTGTCTCTCTCTCTCCCTGTGATGTCCTGTCTCTCTCTCTCTCTCTCTGTGATGTCCTGTCTCTCTCTCCCTGTGATGTCCTGTCTCTCTCTCCCTCTCTCCCCGTGATGTCCTGTCTCTCTCTCTCTCCCCGTGATGTCCTGTCTCTCACTCTTTCCCGATGATGTCCTGTCTCTCTCTCTCTCTCTATGATGCCCCGTCTCTCTTTCCCCCTGTGATGTCCTCTCTCTCTCTCTCTCCATATGATGTCCTAAAACTCTCTCTCTCCCTGTGATGTCCTGTCTCTCTCTTTCTCCGTGATGTACTGTCTCTCTCTCTCTCCCTGTGATGTCCTGTCTCTCTCTCTCCCTGTGATGTCCTGTCTCTCTCTCTCTCCCTGTGATGTCCTGCCTCTCTCTCTCTCTCTCTCCCTGTGATGTCCTGTCTCTCTCTCTCTCTCCCTGTGATGTCCTGCCTCTCTCTCTCTCCCTGTGATGTCCTGTCTCTCTATCTTTCTCCCTGTGATGTCCTGTCTCTCTCTCTCTCCCTGTGATGTCCTGCCTCTCTCTCTCTCTTCCTGTGATGTCCTGTCTCTCCCTCCCTCTCCCTGTGATGTCCTGTCTCTCTCACTCCCCCTGTGATGACCTGTCTCTCTCTCTCTCTCCCTGCAATGTACTGTCTCTCTCTCTCTCTCTCCCTGTGACGTCCTCTCTCTCTCTGTCTCCTTGTGATGTCCTGCCTCTCTCTCTCTCTCTCTCTCCCTGTGATGTCCTGTTTCTCTCACTCTCTTCCTGTGATGTCCTGTCTCTCTCTCTCTCCCGATCATGTTCTGTTTGTCTCTCTCTCTCCCTGTGATGCCCTGTCTCTCGCTCTCCCTATGATATTCTGTCGATCTCTCTCTCTCTCCCTGTGATGTCCTGTCTCTCTCTCTCTCCCTGTGATGTCCTGTCTCTCTCTCTCTCCCTGTGATGTCCTGCCTCTCTCTCTCTCCCTGTGATGTCCTGTCACTCTCTCTCTCTCTCTCTCGCTGTGATGTCCTGTCACTCTCTCACTGTCATGACCTCTCTCTCTCTCTCTCCCTGTGGCGTCCTCTATCTCTCTGTCTCCTTGTGATGTCCTGTCTCTCTCTCTCTCCCTCCGATGTCCTTTCTCTCTTTCTCCCTATGATGTCCTGTCTCTCTCTCTCCCACTCTCTCCCTGTAATGACCTGTCTCCATCTCTCTCCCCCTGTCATGTCCTGTCTCTCTCTCTCTCTCTTCCTGTGATGTCCTGTCTCTCTCACTCTCTCTCCCTATGATGGTCTCTCTCTCTCTCCCTGTGATGTTCTGTCTCTCTCTCTCCCCCTGTGATGTCCTGTTTCTCTCACTCTCTTCCTGTGATGTCCTGTCTCTCTCTCTCTCCCGATCATGTTCTGTTTGTCTCTCTCTCTCCCTGTGATGCCCTGTCTCTCGCTCTCCCTATGATATTCTGTCGATCTCTCTCTCTCTCCCTGTGATGTCCTGTCTCTCTCTCTCTCCCTGTGATGTCCTGCCTCTCTCTCTCTCCCTGTGATGTCCTGCCTCTCTCTCTCTCCCTGTGATGTCCTGTCACTCTCTCTCTCTCTCTCTCTCGCTGTGATGTCCAGTCACTCTCTCACTGTAATGACCTCTCTCTCTCTCCCTCTCTCCCTGTGGCGTCCTCTATCTCTCTGTCTCCTTGTGATATCCTGTCTCTCTCTCTCTCCCTCCGATGTCCTTTCTCTCTTTCTCCCTATGATGTCCTGTCTCTCTCTCTCCCACTCTCTCCCTGTAATGACCTGTCTCCATCTCTCTCCCCCTGTCATGTCCTGTCTCTCTCTCTCTCTCTTCCTGTGATGTCCTGTCTCTCTCACTCTCTCTCCCTATGATGGTCTCTCTCTCTCTCCCTGTGATGTTCTGTCTCTCTCTCTCCCCCTGTGATGTCCTGTTTCTCTCACTCTCTTCCTGTGATGTCCTGTCTCTCTCTCTCTCCCGATCATGTTCTATTTGTCTCTCTCTCTCCCTGTGATGCCCTGTCTCTCGCTCTCCCTATGATATTCTGTCGATCTCTCTCTCTCTCTCTGTGATGTCCTGTCTCTCTCACTCTCTCCCTGCGATGTCCTGTCTCTCTCTCACTCTCTCCCTGTGATGTCCTGTCTCTCTCTCGCACTCTCCCTGTGATGTGCTGTCTCTCTCCCTTTCTCTCCCTAAGATGTCATGTCTCTCTGTCTCTCTCTCCGTGATGTCCTCTTTCTCTCTCTCCCCGTGATATCCTGTCTCTCTCTCTCTCTCGATATCCCTCTGATGTCCTGTCTCTCTCTCTCCCTGTGATGTCTTGTCTCTCTCTCTCTCCCTATGATGTCCTGTCTCTCTCTCTCTCCCCGTGATGTCCTGTCTCTCTCTCTCTCCCCGTGATGTCCTGTCTCTCACTCTTTCCCGATGATGTCCTGTCTCTCTCTCTCTCTCTATGATGCCCCGTCTCTCTTTCCCCCTGTGATGTCCTCTCTCTCTCTCTCTCCATATGATGTCCTAAAACTCTCTCTCCCTGTGATGTCCTGTCTCTCTCTTTCTCCGTGATGTACTGTCTCCCTCTCTCTCCCTGTGATGTCCTGTCTCTCTCTCTCCCTGTGATGTCCTGTCTCTCTCTCTCTCCCTGTGATGTCCTGCCTCTCTCTCTCTCTCTCTCTCCCTGTGATGTCCTGTCTCTCTCTCTCTCTCCCTGTGATGTCCTGCCTCTCTCTCTCTCCCTGTGATGTCCTGTCTCTCTATCTTTCTCCCTGTGATGTCCTGTCTCTCTCTCTCTCCCTGTGATGTCCTGCCTCTCTCTCTCTCTTCCTGTGATGTCCTGTCTCTCCCTCCCTCTCCCTGTGATGTCCTGTCTCTCTCACTCCCCCTGTGATGACCTGTCTCTCTCTCTCTCTCCCTGCAATGTACTGTCTCTCTCTCTCTCTCTCCCTGTGACGTCCTCTCTCTCTCTATCTCCTTGTGATGTCCTGCCTCTCTCTCTCTCTCTCCCTGTGATGTCCTGTCTCTCTCTCTCTCTCCCTGTGATGTCCTGTCTCTCTCTATCTCCGTGATGTACTGTCTCTCTCTCTCTCTCCCTGTGATGTCCTGTCTCTCTCTCTCTCTCTCCCTGTGATGTCCTGTCTCTCTCTCTCTCTCTCTCTCTCCCCCCGTGATGTCCTGTCTCTCTCTCTCCCTCCCTGTGATGTCCTGTCTCTCTCTCTCTCTCTCCCTGTGATGTCCTGTCTCTCTCACTCTCTCTCTGTGATGTCCTGTCTCTCTCTCCCTGTGATGTCCTGTCTCTCTCTCTCTCTCTCCCTGTGATGTCGTGTCTCTCTCTCCATCTCCCTGTGATGTCCTGTCTCTCTCTCTCTCTCTCCCTGTGATGTCCTGTCTCTCTCTCTCTCCCCCTGTGATGTCCTGTCTCTCTCCCTCTCTCCCTATGATGTCCTCTCTCTCTCTCCCTGTGATGTCCTCTCTCTCTCCCTCTCTCCCTGTGATGTCCTGTCTCTGTCTCTCTCCCGAATGATGTCCTGTCTCTGTCTCTCCCCGTGATGTCCTGTCTCTCTCTCTCTCTCTCCATATCATGTCCTAATACTCTTTCTCTCCCTGTGATGTACTGTCTCTCTCTCCCTGTGATTTCCTGTCTCTCTCTCACTCTCCCCCTATGATGTCCTGTCCCTCTCTCTCTCTCTCTCCCTCTGATTTCCTGACTCTCTCTCTCCCTATGATGTTCTGTCTCTCTCTCTCTCTCCCTCCCTGTGATGTCCTGTCTCTCTCTCTCCCCCGTGATGTCCTGTCTCTCTCTCTCTCTCTCCCTGTGATGACCTGTCTCTCTCTCTCTCTCTCTCCCTGTAATGTCCTGTCTCTCTCTCTACCTCCGATGTCCTTTCTCTCTCTCTCTCCCTGTGATGTCCTGTCTCTCTCCCTGTGATGTCCTGTCTCTGTCCCATCTCTCTCTCTCCCTCCCTGTGATGTCCTGTCTCTCTCTCTCCCCCGTGATGTCCTGTCTCTCTCTCTCTCTCTCCCTGTGATGACCTGTCTCTCTCTCTCTCTCTCTCTCCCTGTAATGTCCTGTCTCTCTCTCTCCCTCCGATGTCCTTTCTCTCTCTATCTCCCTGTGATGTCCTGTCTCTCTCCCTGTGATGTCCTGTCTCTCTCCCTGTGATGTCCCATCTCTCTCTCACTCTCCCTGTGATGTCCTGTCTCTCTCTCACTCTCCCTGTGATGTCCTGTCTCTCTCTCTCTTTCCCTGTGATGTCCTGTCTCTCTCTCTCTATAATGCCCCGTCTCTCTCTCCCCCTGTGATGTCCTGTCTCTCTCTCTCTCCATATGATATCCCAATACTCTCTCTCTCCCTGTGATGTCCTGTCTCTCTCTTTCTCCGTGATGTCCTGTCTCTTTCTCTCTCCCTGTGATGTCCTGTCTCCCTCTCTCCCAGTGATGTCCTGTCTCTCTCTCTCTCTCCGTGTCATGTCCTGTCTCTCTCTCTCTCTCCCTGTGATGTCCTTCCTCTCTCTCTCTCTCTCCCTGTGATGTCCTGTCTCTCTCTCTCCCTGTGATGTCCTGTCTCTCTCTCTCTCCCTGTGATGTCCTGTCTCTCTCTCTCTCTCTCTGTGATGTCCTGTCTCTCTCTCCCTGTGATGTCCTGTCTCTCTCTCCCTCTCTCCCTGTGATGTCCTGTCTGTCTCTCTCTCCCTCTCTCTCCCAATGATGTCCTGTCTCTCTCTCTCTCTCTCCCCCCATGATGTCCTGTCTCTCTCTCTCCCTATGATGTCCTGTCTCTCTCTCTCTCCCCGTGATGTCCTGTCTCTCTCTCTCTCCCCGTGATGTCCTGTCTCTCACTCTTTCCCGATGATGTCCTGTCTCTCTCTCTCTCTCTATGATGCCCCGTCTCTCTTTCCCCCTGTGATGTCCTCTCTCTCTCTCTCTCCATATGATGTGAATCAAGGTCCCTAGTGTAGTTAACATTCTCTAAATTGAGAACAATTTAAAGGAGTAAACTCCTTAAAGGGAGTGGTAAGTAGTTTTTCTTTCCTTTTTTTTTCTCTTGACATTGTAGTTGTTCTTAAGCTAATTTAAGGGTTAAGTCATGGCAGGAGATCCCAGGGCCGTGTCATGTTCCTCTTGTGGGATGTGGGAATTCAGGGCTCCTTCCTGTATCCCTGATTCCTTCACCTGCGGGAAGTGTGTCCAGCTGCAGCTACTGTTTGACCGCTTGACGGCTCTGGAGCTGCGGATGGACTCACTTTGGAGCATCCGCGATGCTGAGAAAGTCGTGGATAGCACGTTCAGTGAGTTGGTCACACCGCAGATAAAAATTACTGAGGGAGATAGTGAATGGGTGACCAACAGACAGAGGAAGAGTAGGAAGGCAGTGCAGGGGTCCCCTGCGGTCATCTCCCTCCAAAACAGGTATACCGTTTTGGATACTGTTGGGGGAGATGGCTCACCAGGGGAAGGTGGCAGTGGCCAGGTTCATGGCACCGTGGCTGGCTCTGCTGCACAGGAGGGCAGGAAAAAGAGTGGCAGAGCTATAGTGATAGGGGACTCGATTGTAAGGGGAATAGACAGGCGTTTCTGCGGACGCAACCGAGACTCCAGGATGGTATGTTGCCTCCCTGGTGCAAGGGTCAAGGATGTCTCGGAGCGGCTGCAGGACATTCTGGAGGGGGAGGGTGAACAGCCAGTTGTCGTGGTGCATATAGGCACCAACGATATAGGTAAAAAACAGGATGAGGTCCTACAAGCTGAATTTAGGGAGTTAGGAGTTAAACTAAAGAGTAGGACCTCAAAGGTAGTAATCTCAGGATTGCTACCAGTGCCACGGGCTAGTCAGAGTAGGAATGACAGGATAGCTAAGATGAATACGTGGCTTGAGAGATGGTGCAAGAGGGAGGGATTCAAATTCCTGGGCCATTGGAACCGGTTCTGGGGGAGGTGGGACCAGTACAAATTGGACGGTCTGCATCTGGGCAGGACTGGAACCAATGTCCTAGGGGGAGTGTTTGCTAGTGCTGTTGGGGAGGGTTTAAACTAATGTGGCAGGGGGATGGGAACCGATGCAGGAAGTCAGTGGGAAATAAAGTGGTGACAGAAACAAAAGGCAGTAAGGGAGAGTGTACAGAACATGACCGGACAGATGGTCTGAGAAAGCAGGGCAAAGACCAAGGGAAGACTAGATTAAACTGCATTTATTTCAATGCAAGAAGTCTGATGGGCAAGGCAGATGAACTCAGGGCATGGATGGGTACATGGGACTGGGATGTTATAGCTATTACTGAAACATGGCTAAGGGAGGGGCAGGACTGGCAGCTCAATGTTCCAGGGTACAGATGCTATAGGAAAGATAGAGCAGGAGGTAAGAGAGGAGGGGGAGTTGCGTTCTTGATTAGGGAGAACATCACGGCAGTAGTGAGAGGGGATATATCCGAGGGTTCGCCCACTGAGTCCATATGGGTAGAACTGAAAAATAAGAAGGGAGAGATCACTTTGATAGGATTGTACTACAGACCCCCAAATAGTCAACGGGAAATTGAGGAGCAAATATGTAAGGAGATTACAGACAGCTGCAAGAAAAATAGGGTGGTAATAGTAGGGGACTTTAACTTTCCCAACATTGACTGGGACAGCCATAGCATTAGGGGCTTGGATGGAGAGAAATTTGTTGAGTGTATTCAGGAGGAATTTCTCATTCAGTATGTGGATGGCCCGACTAGAGAGGGGGCAAAACTTGACCTCCTCTTGGGAAATAAGGAAGGGCAGGTGACAGAAGTGTTAGTGAGGGATCACTTTGGGACCAGTGATCATAATTCCATTAGTTTTAAGATAGCTATGGAGAAGGATAGGTCTGGCCCAAAAGTTAAAATTCTAAATTGGGGAAAGGCCAATTTTGATGGTATTAGACAGGAACTTTCAGAAGTTGATTGGGAGAGTCTGTTGGCAGGCAAAGGGACGTCTGGTAAGTGGGAGGCTTTCAAAAGTGTGTTAACCAGGGTTCAGGGTAAGCACATTCCTTATAAAGTGAAGGGCAAGGCTGGTAGAAGTAGGGAACCTTGGATGACTCGGGAGATTGAGGCACGAGTCAAAAATAAGAAGGAGGCATATGACATGCATAGGCAGCTGGGATCAAGTGGATCCCTTGAAGAGTATAGAGATTGCCGGAGTAGAGTTAAGAGAGAAATCAGGAGGGCAAAAAGGGGATATGAGATTGCTTTGGCAGATCAGGCAAAGGTGAATCCAAAGAGCTTCTACAAATACATAAAGGGCAAAAGGGTAACTAGGGAGAGAGTAGGGCCTCTTAAGGATCAACAAGGTCATCTATGTGCGGAACCACAAGAGATGGGTGAGATCCTGAATGAATATTTCACATCGGTATTTACGGTTGAGAAAGGCATGGATGTTAGGGAACTTGGGGAAATAAATAGTGATGTCTTGAGGAGTGTACATATTACAGAGAGGGAGGTGCTGGAAGTCTTAACGCGCATCAAGGTAGATAAATCTCCGGGACCTGATGAAATGTATCCCAGGACGTTATGGGAGGTTAGGGAGGAAATTGCGGGTCCCCTAGCAGAGATATTTGAATCATCCACCGCTACAGGTGAGGTGCCTGAAGATTGGAGGGTAGCAAATGTTGTGCCTTTGTTTAAGAAGGGCGGCAGGGAAAAGCCTGGGAACTACAGACCAGTGAGCCTGACATCTGTAGTGGGTAAGTTGTTAGAGGGTATTCTGAGGGACAGAATCTACAGGCATTTGGAGAGGCAGGGACTAATTAGGAACAGTCAGCATGGTTTTGTGAGAGGAAAATCATGTCTCACGAATTTGATTGAGTTTTTTGAAGGGGTAACCAAGAAGATAGATGAGGGCTGTGCAGTAGACGTGGTCTACATGGACTTCAGCAAAGCATTTGACAAGGTACCGCATGGTAGGTTGTTACATAAGGTTAAATCTCATGGGATCCAAGGTGAGGTAGCCAATTGGATACAAAATTGGCTTGACGACAGAAGACAGAGGGTGGTTGTCGAGGGTTGTTTTTCAAACTGGTTGCCTGTGTCCAGCGGTGTGCCTCAGGGATCGGTGCTGGGTCCGCTGTTATTTGTTATTTATATTAATGATTTGGATGAGAATTTAGGAGGCATGGTTAGTAAGTTTGCAGATGACACCAAGATTGGTGGCATTGTGGACAGTGAAGAAGGTTATCTAGGATTGCAACGGGATCTTGATAAATTGGGCCAGTGGGCCGATGAATGGCAGATGGAGTTTAATTTAGATAAATGTGAGGTGATGCATTTTGGTAGATCGAATCGGGCCAGGACCTACTCCGTTAATGGTAGGGCGTTGGGGAGAGTTATAGAACAAAGAGATCTAGGAGTACAGATTCATAGCTCCTTGAAAGTGGAGTCACAGGTGGATAGGGTGGTGAAGAAGGCATTCAGCATGCTTGGTTTCATTGGTCAGAACATTGAATGCAGGAGTTGGGATGTCTTGTTGAAGTTGTACAGGGCATTGGTGAGGCCACACTTGGAGTACTGTGTACAGTTCTGGTCACCCTATTATAGAAAGGATATTATTAAACTAGAAAGAGTGCAGAAAAGATTTACTAGGATGCTACCGGGACTTGATGGTTTGACTTACAGGGAGAGGTTAGACAGACTGGGACTTTATTCCCTGGAGAGTAGGAGGTTAAGGGGTGATCTTATAGAAGTCTATAAAATAATGAGGGGCATAGATAAGGTCGATAGTCAAAATCTTTTCCCAAAGGTAGGGGAGTCTATAACGAGGGGGCACAGATTTAAGGTGAGAGGGGAGAGATACAAAAGGATCCAGAGGGGCAATTTTTTCACTCAAAGGGTGGTGAGTGTCTGGAACGAGCTGCCAGAGGCAGTAGTAGAGGCGGGTACAATTTTGTCTTTTAAAAAGCATTTGGACAGTTACATGGGGAAGATGGGTATCGAGGGATATGGGCCAAGTGCAGGCAATTGGGACTAGCTTAGTGGTATAAACTGGGCGACATGGACATGTTGGGCCGAAGGGCCTGTTTCCATGTTGTAACTTCTATGATTCTATGATTCTATGAAAACTCTCTCTCTCCCTGTGATGTCCTGTCTCTCTCTTTCTCCGTGATGTACTGTCTCTCTCTCTCTCCCTGTGATGTCCTGTCTCTCTCTCTCCCTGTGATGTCCTGTCTCTCTCTCTCTCCCTGTGATGTCCTGCCTCTCTCTCTCTCTCTCTCTCCCTGTGATGTCCTGTCTCTCTCTCTCTCTCCCTGTGATGTCCTGCCTCTCTCTCTCTCCCTGTGATGTCCTGTCTCTCTATCTTTCTCCCTGTGATGTCCTGTCTCTCTCTCTCTCCCTGTGATGTCCTGCCTCCCTCTCTCTCTTCCTGTGATGTCCTGTCTCTCCCTCCCTCTCCCTGTGATGTCCTGTCTCTCTCACTCCCCCTGTGATGACCTGTCTCTCTCTCTCTCTCCCTGCAATGTACTGTCTCTCTCTCTCTCTCCCTGTGACGTCCTCTCTCTCTCTGTCTCCTTGTGATGTCCTGCCTCTCTCTCTCTCTCTCCCTGTGATGTCCTGTTTCTCTCACTCTCTTCCTGTGATGTCCTGTCTCTCTCTCTCTCCCGATCATGTTCTGTTTGTCTCTCTCTCTCCCTGTGATGCCCTGTCTCTCGCTCTCCCTATGATATTCTGTCGATCTCTCTCTCTCTCCCTGTGATGTCCTGTCTCTCTCTCTCTCCCTGTGATGTCCTGCCTCTCTCTCTCTCCCTGTGATGTCCTGCCTCTCTCTCTCTCCCTGTGATGTCCTGTCACTCTCTCTCTCTCTCTCTCTCGCTGTGATGTCCTGTCACTCTCTCACTGTCATGACCTCTCTCTCTCTCTCTCCCTGTGGCGTCCTCTATCTCTCTGTCTCCTTGTGATGTCCTGTCTCTCTCTCTCTCCCTCCGATGTCCTTTCTCTCTTTCTCCCTATGATGTCCTGTCTCTCTCTCTCCCACTCTCTCCCTGTAATGACCTGTCTCCATCTCTCTCCCCCTGTCATGTCCTGTCTCTCTCTCTCTCTCTTCCTGTGATGTCCTGTCTCTCTCACTCTCTCTCCCTATGATGGTCTCTCTCTCTCTCTCCCTGTGATGTTCTGTCTCTCTCTCTCCCCCTGTGATGTCCTGTTTCTCTCACTCTCTTCCTGTGATGTCCTGTCTCTCTCTCTCTCCCGATCATGTTCTGTTTGTCTCTCTCTCTCCCTGTGATGCCCTGTCTCTCGCTCTCCCTATGATATTCTGTCGATCTCTCTCTCTCTCCCTGTGATGTCCTGTCTCTCTCTCTCTCCCTGTGATGTCCTGCCTCTCTCTCTCTCCCTGTGATGTCCTGCCTCTCTCTCTCTCCCTGTGATGTCCAGTCACTCTCTCTCTCCCTGTGATGTCCTGTCACTCTCTCTCTCTCTCTCTCGCTGTGATGTCCAGTCACTCTCTCACTGTAATGACCTCTCTCTCTCTCTCTCTCTCCCTGTGGCGTCCTCTATCTCTCTGTCTCCTTGTGATGTCCTGTCTCTCTCTCTCTCCCTCCGATGTCCTTTCTCTCTTTCTCCCTATGATGTCCTGTCTCTCTCTCTCCCACTCTCTCCCTGTAATGACCTGTCTCCATCTCTCTCCCCCTGTCATGTCCTGTCTCTCTCTCTCTCTCTTCCTGTGATGTCCTGTCTCTCTCACTCTCTCTCCCTATGATGGTCTCTCTCTCTCTCCCTGTGATGTTCTGTCTCTCTCTCTCCCCCTGTGATGTCCTGTTTCTCTCACTCTCTTCCTGTGATGTCCTGTCTCTCTCTCTCTCCCGATCATGTTCTGTTTGTCTCTCTCTCTCCCTGTGATGCCCTGTCTCTCGCTCTCCCTATGATATTCTGTCGATCTCTCTCTCTCTCTCTGTGATGTCCTGTCTCTCTCACTCTCTCCCTGCGATGTCCTGTCTCTCTCTCACTCTCTCCCTGTGATGTCCTGTCTCTCTCTCACACTCTCCCTGTGATGTGCTGTCTCTCTCCCTTTCTCTCCCAAAGATGTCATGTCTCTCTGTCTCTCTCTCCGTGATGTCCTCTTTCTCTCTCTCCCCGTGATATCCTGTCTCTCTCTCTCTCTCGATATCCCTCTGATGTCCTGTCTCTCTCTCTCCCTGTGATGTCTTGTCTCTCTCTCTCTCCCTATGATGTCCTGTCTCTCTCTCTCTCCCCGTGATGTCCTGTCTCTCTCTCTCTCCCCGTGATGTCCTGTCTCTCACTCTTTCCCGATGATGTCCTGTCTCTCTCTCTCTCTCTATGATGCCCCGTCTCTCTTTCCCCCTGTGATGTCCTCTCTCTCTCTCTCTCCATATGATGTCCTAAAACTCTCTCTCCCTGTGATGTCCTGTCTCTCTCTTTCTCCGTGATGTACTGTCTCTCTCTCTCTCCCTGTGATGTCCTGTCTCTCTCTCTCCCTGTGATGTCCTGTCTCTCTCTCTCTCCCTGTGATGTCCTGCCTCTCTCTCTCTCTCTCTCCCTGTGATGTCCTGTCTCTCTCTCTCTCTCCCTGTGATGTCCTGCCTCTCTCTCTCTCCCTGTGATGTCCTGTCTCTCTATCTTTCTCCCTGTGATGTCCTGTCTCTCTCTCTCTCCCTGTGATGTCCTGCCTCCCTCTCTCTCTTCCTGTGATGTCCTGTCTCTCCCTCCCTCTCCCTGTGATGTCCTGTCTCTCTCACTCCCCCTGTGATGACCTGTCTCTCTCTCTCTCTCCCTGCAATGTACTGTCTCTCTCTCTCTCTCTCCCTGTGACGTCCTCTCTCTCTCTGTCTCCTTGTGATGTCCTGCCTCTCTCTCTCTCTCTCCCTGTGATGTCCTGTCTCTCTCTCTCTCTCCCTGTGATGTCCTGTCTCTCTCTATCTCCGTGATGTACTGTCTCTCTCTCTCTCCCTGTGATGTCCTGTCTCTCTCTCTCTCTCTCCCTGTGATGTCCTGTCTCTCTCTCTCTCTCTCTCTCTCCCCCCGTGATGTCCTGTCTCTCTCTCTCTCTCCCTGTGATGTCCTGTCTCTCTCTCTCTCTCTCTCTCCCTGTGATGTCCTGTCTCTCTCACTCTCTCCCTGTGATGTCGTGTCTCTCTCTCCATCTCCCTGTGATGTCCTGTCTCTCTCTCTCTCTCTCTCCCTGTGATGTCCTGTCTCTCTCTCTCTCCCCCTGTGATGTCCTGTCTCTCTCCCTCTCTCCCTATGATGTCCTCTCTCTCTCTCCCTGTGATGTCCTCTCTCTCTCCCTCTCTCCCTGTGATGTCCTGTCTCTGTCTCTCTCCCGAATGATGTCCTGTCTCTCTCCCTCCCCGTGATGTCCTGTCTCTCTCTCTCTCTCTCCATATCATGTCCTAATACTCTTTCTCTCCCTGTGATGTACTGTCTCTCTCTCCCTGTGATTTCCTGTCTCTCTCTCACTCTCCCCCTATGATGTCCTGTCCCTCTCTCTCTCTCTCTCCCTCTGATTTCCTGACTCTCTCTCTCCCTATGATGTTCTGTCTCTCTCTCTCTCTCCCTCCCTCCCTGTGATGTCCTGTCTCTCTCTCTCCCCCGTGATGTCCTGTCTCTCTCTCTCTCCCTGTGATGACCTGTCTCTCTCTCTCTCTCCCTGTAATGTCCTGTCTCTCTCTCTACCTCCGATGTCCTTTCTCTCTCTCTCTCCCTGTGATGTCCCGTCTCTCTCCCTGTGATGTCCTGTCTCTGTCCCATCTCTCTCTCTCCCTCCCTGTGATGTCCTGTCTCTCTCTCTCCCCCGTGATGTCCTGTCTCTCTCTCTCTCTCTCTCTCCCTGTGATGACCTGTCTCTCTCTCTCTCTCTCTCTCCCTGTAATGTCCTGTCTCTCTCTCTCCCTCCGATGTCCTTTCTCTCTCTATCTCCCTGTGATGTCCTGTCTCTCTCCCTGTGATGTCCTGTCTCTCTCTCTCTTTCCCTGTGATGTCCTGTCTCTCTCTCTCTATAATGCCCCGTCTCTCTCTCCCCCTGTGATGTCCTGTCTCTCTCTTTCTCCGTGATGTCCTGTCTCTTTCTCTCTCCCTGTGATGTCCTGTCTCCCTCTCTCCCAGTGATGTCCTGTCTCTCTCTCTCTCTCCGTGTGATGTCCTGTCTCTCTCTCTCTCTCCCTGTGATGTCCTGCCTCTCTCTCTCTCTCTCCCTGTGATGTCCTGTCTCTCTCTCTCCCTGTGATATCCTGTCTCTCTCTCTCTCCCTGTGATGTCCTGTCTCTCTCTCTCTCTCTCTGTGATGTCCTGTCTCTCTCTCCCTGTGATGTCCTGTCTCTCTCTCCCTCTCTCCCTGTGATGTCTTGTCTGTCTCTCTCTCCCTCTCTCTCCCAATGATGTCCTGTCTCTCTCTCTCTCTCTCCCCCCATGATGTCCTGTCTCTCTCTCTCCCTATGATGTCCTGTCTCTCTCTCTCTCCCCGTGATGTCCTGTCTCTCTCTCTCTCCCCGTGATGTCCTGTCTCTCACTCTTTCCCGATGATGTCCTGTCTCTCTCTCTCTCTCTATGATGCCCCGTCTCTCTTTCCCCCTGTGATGTCCTCTCTCTCTCTCTCTCCATATGATGTCCTAAAACTCTCTCTCTCCCTGTGATGTCCTGTCTCTCTCTTTCTCCGTGATGTACTGTCTCTCTCTCTCTCCCTGTGATGTCCTGTCTCTCTCTCTCCCTGTGATGTCCTGTCTCTCTCTCTCTCCCTGTGATGTCCTGCCTCTCTCTCTCTCTTCCTGTGATGTCCTGTCTCTCCCTCCCTCTCCCTGTGATGTCCTGTCTCTCTCACTCCCCCTGTGATGACCTGTCTCTCTCTCTCTCTCCCTGCAATGTACTGTCTCTCTCTCTCTCTCTCCCTGTGACGTCCTCTCTCTCTCTGTCTCCTTGTGATGTCCTGCCTCTCTCTCTCTCTCTCCCTGTGATGTCCTGTCTCTCTCTCTCTCTCCCTGTGATGTCCTGTCTCTCTCTATCTCCGTGATGGACTGTCTCTCTCTCTCTCCCTGTGATGTCCTGTCTCTCTCTCTCTCTCTCTCTCTCCCCCCGTGATGTCCTGTCTCTCTCTCTCTCTCCCTGTGATGTCCTGTCTCTCTCTCTCTCTCTCCCTGTGATGTCCTGTCTCTCTCACTCTCTCTCTGTGATGTCCTGTCTCTCTCTCCGTGATGTCCTGTCTCTCTCTCTCTCCCTGTGATGTCCTGTCTCTCTCTCTCTCCCCCTGTGATGTCCTGTCTCTCTCCCTCTCTCCCTATGATGTCCTCTCTCTCTCTCCCTGTGATGTCCTCTCTCTCTCCCTCTCTCCCTGTGATGTCCTGTCTCTGTCTCTCTCCCGAATGATGTCCTGTCTCTCTCTCTCCCCGTGATGTCCTGTCTCTCTCTCTCTCTCTCCATATCATGTCCTAATACTCTTTCTCTCCCTGTGATGTACTGTCTCTCTCTCCCTGTGATTTCCTGTCTCTCTCTCACTCTCCCCCTATGATGTCCTGTCCCTCTCTCTCTCTCTCTCCCTCTGATTTCCTGACTCTCTCTCTCCCTATGATGTTCTGTCTCTCTCTCTCTCTCCCTCCCTGTGATGTCCTGTCTCTCTCTCTCCCCCGTGATGTCCTGTCTCTCTCTCTCTCTCTCCCTGTGATGACCTGTCTCTCTCTCTCTCTCTCCCTGTAATGTCCTGTCTCTCTCTCTACCTCCGATGTCCTTTCTCTCTCTCTCTCCCTGTGATGTCCTGTCTCTCTCCCTGTGATGTCCTGTCTCTCTCCCTCTCTCCCTGTGATGTCCCATCTCTCTCTCTCCCTCCCTGTGACGTCCTGTCTCTCTCTCTCCCCCGTGATGTCCTGTCTCTCTCTCTCTCTCCCTGTGATGACCTGTCTCTCTCTCTCTCCCTGTAATGTCCTGTCTCTCTCTCTCCCTCCGATGTCCTTTCTCTCTCTATCTCCCTGTGATGTCCTGTCTATCTCCCTGTGATGTCCTGTCTCTCTCCCTGTGATGTCCTGTCTCTCTCCCTGTGATGTCCCATCTCTCTCTCACTCTCCCTGTGATGTCCTGTCTCTCTCTCACTCTCCCTGTGATGTCCTGTCTCTCTCTCTCTTTCCCTGTGATGTCCTGTCTCTCTCTCTCTCTCTCTGTGATGTCCTGTCTCTCTCTCCCTGTGATGTCCTGTCTCTCTCTCCCTCTCTCCCTGTGATGTCCTGTCTGTCTCTCTCTCCCTCTCTCTCCCAATGATGTCCTGTCTCTCTCTCTCTCTCTCCCCCCATGATGTCCTGTCTCTCTCTCTCCCTATGATTTCCTGTCTCTCTCTCTCCCTATGATTTCCTGCATCTCTCTCTCCCCCGTGATGTCCTGTCTCTCTCTCTCTCTCTCTCTCCCTGTGATGACCTGTCTCTCTCTCTCTCTCTCTCTCCCTGTAATGTCCTGTCTCTCTCTCTCCCTCCGATGTCCTTTCTCTCTCTATCTCCCTGTGATGTCCTGTCTCTCTCCCTGTGATGTCCTGTCTCTCTCTCTCTTTCCCTGTGATGTCCTGTCTCTCTCTCTCTATAATGCCCCGTCTCTCTCTCCCCCTGTGATGTCCTGTCTCTCTCTCTCTCCATATGATATCCCAATACTCTCTCTCTCTCCCTGTGATGTCCTGTCTCTCTCTTTCTCCGTGATGTCCTGTCTCTTTCTCTCTCCCTGTGATGTCCTGTCTCCCTCTCTCCCAGTGATGTCCTGTCTCTCTCTCTCTCTCCGTGTGATGTCCTGTCTCTCTCTCTCTCTCCCTGTGATGTCCTGCCTCTCTCTCTCTCTCTCCCTGTGATGTCCTGTCTCTCTCTCTCCCTGTGATATCCTGTCTCTCTCTCTCTCCCTGTGATGTCCTGTCTCTCTCTCTCTCTCTCTGTGATGTCCTGTCTCTCTCTCCCTGTGATGTCCTGTCTCTCTCTCCCTCTCTCCCTGTGATGTCTTGTCTGTCTCTCTCTCCCTCTCTCTCCCAATGATGTCCTGTCTCTCTCTCTCTCTCTCCCCCCATGATGTCCTGTCTCTCTCTCTCCCTATGATGTCCTGTCTCTCTCTCTCTCCCCGTGATGTCCTGTCTCTCTCTCTCTCCCCGTGATGTCCTGTCTCTCACTCTTTCCCGATGATGTCCTGTCTCTCTCTCTCTCTCTATGATGCCCCGTCTCTCTTTCCCCCTGTGATGTCCTCTCTCTCTCTCTCTCCATATGATGTCCTAAAACTCTCTCTCTCCCTGTGATGTCCTGTCTCTCTCTTTCTCCGTGATGTACTGTCTCTCTCTCTCTCCCTGTGATGTCCTGTCTCTCTCTCTCCCTGTGATGTCCTGTCTCTCTCTCTCTCCCTGTGATGTCCTGCCTCTCTCTCTCTCTTCCTGTGATGTCCTGTCTCTCCCTCCCTCTCCCTGTGATGTCCTGTCTCTCTCACTCCCCCTGTGATGACCTGTCTCTCTCTCTCTCTCCCTGCAATGTACTGTCTCTCTCTCTCTCTCTCCCTGTGACGTCCTCTCTCTCTCTGTCTCCTTGTGATGTCCTGCCTCTCTCTCTCTCTCTCCCTGTGATGTCCTGTCTCTCTCTCTCTCTCCCTGTGATGTCCTGTCTCTCTCTATCTCCGTGATGGACTGTCTCTCTCTCTCTCCCTGTGATGTCCTGTCTCTCTCTCTCTCTCTCTCTCTCCCCCCGTGATGTCCTGTCTCTCTCTCTCTCTCCCTGTGATGTCCTGTCTCTCTCTCTCTCTCTCCCTGTGATGTCCTGTCTCTCTCACTCTCTCTCTGTGATGTCCTGTCTCTCTCTCCGTGATGTCCTGTCTCTCTCTCTCTCCCTGTGATGTCCTGTCTCTCTCTCTCTCCCCCTGTGATGTCCTGTCTCTCTCCCTCTCTCCCTATGATGTCCTCTCTCTCTCTCCCTGTGATGTCCTCTCTCTCTCCCTCTCTCCCTGTGATGTCCTGTCTCTGTCTCTCTCCCGAATGATGTCCTGTCTCTCTCTCTCCCCGTGATGTCCTGTCTCTCTCTCTCTCTCTCCATATCATGTCCTAATACTCTTTCTCTCCCTGTGATGTACTGTCTCTCTCTCCCTGTGATTTCCTGTCTCTCTCTCACTCTCCCCCTATGATGTCCTGTCCCTCTCTCTCTCTCTCTCCCTCTGATTTCCTGACTCTCTCTCTCCCTATGATGTTCTGTCTCTCTCTCTCTCTCCCTCCCTGTGATGTCCTGTCTCTCTCTCTCCCCCGTGATGTCCTGTCTCTCTCTCTCTCTCTCCCTGTGATGACCTGTCTCTCTCTCTCTCTCTCCCTGTAATGTCCTGTCTCTCTCTCTACCTCCGATGTCCTTTCTCTCTCTCTCTCCCTGTGATGTCCTGTCTCTCTCCCTGTGATGTCCTGTCTCTCTCCCTCTCTCCCTGTGATGTCCCATCTCTCTCTCTCCCTCCCTGTGACGTCCTGTCTCTCTCTCTCCCCCGTGATGTCCTGTCTCTCTCTCTCTCTCCCTGTGATGACCTGTCTCTCTCTCTCTCCCTGTAATGTCCTGTCTCTCTCTCTCCCTCCGATGTCCTTTCTCTCTCTATCTCCCTGTGATGTCCTGTCTATCTCCCTGTGATGTCCTGTCTCTCTCCCTGTGATGTCCTGTCTCTCTCCCTGTGATGTCCCATCTCTCTCTCACTCTCCCTGTGATGTCCTGTCTCTCTCTCACTCTCCCTGTGATGTCCTGTCTCTCTCTCTCTTTCCCTGTGATGTCCTGTCTCTCTCTCTCTCTCTCTGTGATGTCCTGTCTCTCTCTCCCTGTGATGTCCTGTCTCTCTCTCCCTCTCTCCCTGTGATGTCCTGTCTGTCTCTCTCTCCCTCTCTCTCCCAATGATGTCCTGTCTCTCTCTCTCTCTCTCCCCCCATGATGTCCTGTCTCTCTCTCTCCCTATGATTTCCTGCATCTCTCTCTCCCTATGATGATCTGTCTCTCTCTCTCCCTGTGATGTCGTCTCTCTGTCTCTCCCTATGATGTTCTGTCTCTCTCTCCCCATGATGTCCTGTCTCTCTCTCCCTATGATTTCCTGTATCTCTCTCTCCCTATGATGATCTGTCTCTCTCCCTCCCTGTGATGTCCTGTCTCTCTCTCTCCCCCGTGATGTCCTGTCTCTCTCTCTCTCTCCCTGTGATGACCTGTCTCTCTCTCCCTGTAATGTCCTGTCTCTCTCTCTCCCTCCGATCTCCTTTCTCTCTCTCTCTCTCTCTCTCTCCCTGTGATGTCCTCTCTCTCTCCCTCTCTCCCTGTGATGTCCCGTCTCTCTCTCTCTCTCTCTCCATATGATGTCCTAAAACTCTCTCTCTCCCTGTGATGTCCTGTCTCTCTCTTTCTCCGTGATGTACTGTCTCTCTCTCTCTCCCTGTGATGTCCTGTCTCTCTCTCTCCCTGTGATGTCCTGTCTCTCTCTCTCTCCCTGTGATGTCCTGCCTCTCTCTCTCTCTCTCTCTCTCCCTGTGATGTCCTGTCTCTCTCTCTCTCTCTCTCCCTGTGATGTCCTGCCTCTCTCTCTCTCTCCCTGTGATGTCCTGTCTCTCTATCTTTCTCCCTGTGATGTCCTGTCTCTCTCTCTCTCCCTGTGATGTCCTGCCTCTCTCTCTCTCTTCCTGTGATGTCCTGTCTCTCTCTCCCTCTCTCCCTGTGATGTCCTGTCTCTCTCACTCCCCCTGTGATTACCTGTCTCTCTCTCTCTCTCTCCCTGCAATGCACTGTCTCTCTCTCTCCCTGTGACGTCCTCTCTCTCTCTGTCTCCTTGTGATGTCCTGCCTCTCTCTCTCTCCCTGTGATGTCCTGTCTCTCTCTCTCTCTCCCTGTGATGTCCTGTCTCTCTCTTTCTCCGTGATGTACTGTCTCTCTCTCTCTCCCTGTGATGTCCTGTCTCTCTCTCTCTCTCCCTGTGATGTCCTGTCTCTCTCTCTCCCTGTGATGTCCTGTCTCTCTCTCTCTCTCCCTGTGATGTCCTGTCTCTCTCTCTCTCTCTCCCTGTGATGTCCTGTCTCTCTCACTCTCTCTCTGTGATGTCCTGTCTCTCTCTCCCTGTGATGTCCTGTCTCTCTCTCTCTCTCCCTGTGATGTCATGTCTCTCTCTCCATCTCCCTGTGATGTCCTGTCTCTCTCTCTCTCTCTCCCTGTGATGTCCTGTCTCTCTCTCTCTCTCTCTCCCTGTGATGTCCTGTCTCTCTCTCTCTCTCTGTGATGTCCTGTCTCTCTCTCCCTGTGATGTCCTGTCTCTCTCTCTCCCTGTGATGACCTGTCTCTCTCTCTCTCTCTCCCTGTGATGTCCTGTCTCTCTCTCTCTCTCTCTCTGTGATGTCCTGTCTCTCTCTCCCTGTGATGTCCTGTCTCTCTCTCTCACTCTCGCTGTGATGTCCTGTCTCTCTCTCTCACTCTCTCCCTGTAATGTCCTGTCTCTCTCTCTCTCCCTGTGATGTCCTGTCTCTCTCTCTCTCTCTCTGTGATGTCCTGTCTCTCTCTCCCTGTGATGTCCTGTCTCTCTCTCTCTCTCTCCCTGTGATGTCGTGTCTCTCTCTCCATCTCCCTGTGATGTCCTGTCTCTCTCTCTCTCTCTCCCTGTGGTGTCCTGCCTCTCTCTCTCCCTGTGATGTCCTGTCTCTCTCTCTCTCTCTCCCTGTGATGTCCTGTCTCTCTCTCTCTCCCTATGATGTCCTCTCTCTCTCTTTCTCCCTGTGATGTCCTGTCTCTCTCTCTCTCTCACTCCGCATGATGTCCTGTCTCTCTCTCTATCTCCCCATGATGTCCTGTCTCTCTCCCTCTCTCTCTCTGTGATGTCCTGTCTCTCTCTCTCTCCCTGTGATGTTCTGTCTCTCTCCCTGTGATGTCCTGGCTCTCTCTCTATCTCCCGATGATGACCTGTCTCTCTTTCTCTCTCCCTGTGATGTCCTGTCTCTCTCTCTCTCCCTGTGATGTCCTGTCTCTCTCTCTCTCCCTGTGATGTCCTGTCTCTCTCTCTCTCCCTGTGATGTCCTGCCTCTCTCTCTCTCCCTGTGATGTCCTGTCACTCTCTCTCTCTCTCTCCCTGTGATGTCCTGTCACTCTCTCACTGTAATGACCTCTCTCTCTCTCTCCCTGTGGCGTCCTCTATCTCTCTGTCTCCTTGTGATGTCCTGTCTCTCTCTCTCTCCCTCCGATGTCCTTTCTCTCTTTCTCCCTATGATGTCCTGTCTCTCTCTCTCCCACTCTCTCCCTGCAATGACCTGTCTCCATCTCTCTCCCCCTGTCATGTCCTGTCTCTCTCTCTCTCTCTTCCTGTGATGTCCTGTCTCTCTCACTCTCTCTCCCTATGATGGTCTCTCTCTCTCTCCCTGTGATGTTCTGTCTCTCTCTCTCCCCCTGTGATGTTCTGTTTGTCTCTCTCTTTCTCGCTATCATGTCCTGTCTCTCTCTCCCTCTCTCTCCCTATGATATCCTGTCTCTCTCTCTCCCTGTGATGTCCTGCCTCTCTCTCTCTCTTCCTGTGATGTCCTGTCTCTCTCTCCCTCTCTCCCTGTGATGTCCTGTCTCTCTCTCTCTTCCTGTGATGTCCTGTCTCTCTCTCTCTCTCCCTGTGATGTCCTGTCTCTCTCTCTCTCCCTGTGATGTCCTGTCTCTCTCTCTCTCCCTGTGATGTCCTGTCTCTCTCTCTCTCTCTCCCTGTGATGTCCTGCCTCTCTCTCTCTCCCTGTGATGTCCTGTCACTCTCTCTCTCTCTCTCTCCCTGTGATGTCCTGTCTCTCTCTCACACTCTCCCTGTGATGTGCTGTCTCTCTCCCTTTCTCTCCCGAAGATGTCCTGTCTCTCCCTATGATATCCTGTCTCTCTCTCTCCCTGTGATGTCCTGCCTCTCTCTCTCTCTTCCTGTGATGTCCTGCCTCTCTCTCTCTCTCTCTCTCTCCCTGTGATGTCCTGTCTCTCTCTCTCTCTCTCTCCCTGTGATGTCCTGCCTCTCTCTCTCTCTCCCTGTGATGTCCTGTCTCTCTATCTTTCTCCCTGTGATGTCCTGTCTCTCTCTCTCTCCCTGTGATGTCCTGTCTCTCTCTCTCTTCCTGTGATGTCCTGTCTCTCTCTCTCTCCCTGTGATGTCCTGTCTCTCTCTCTCTCCCTGTGATGTCCTGTCTCTCTCTCTCTCCCTGTGATGTCCTGTCTCTCTCTCTCTCTCTCTCCCTGTGATGTCCTGTCTCTCTCTCTCTCTCCCTGTGATGTCCTGTCTCTCTCTCTCTCTCTCCCTGTGATGTCCTGTCTCTCTCTCTCTCTCTCTCCCTGTGATGTCCTGTCTCTCTCTCTCTCCCTGTGATGTCCTGTCTCTCTCTCTCTCCCTGTGATGTCCTGTCTCTCTCTCTCTCTCCCTGTGATGTCCTGTCTCTCTCTTTCTCCGTGATGTCCTGTCTCTTTCTCTCTCCCTGTGATGTCCTGTCTCCCTCTCTCCCAGTGATGTCCTGTCTCTCTCTCTCTCTCCGTGTCATGTCCTGTCTCTCTCTCTCTCTCCCTGTGATGTCCTTCCTCTCTCTCTCTCTCTCCCTGTGATGTCCTGTCTCTCTCTCTCCCTGTGATGTCCTGTCTCTCTCTCTCTCCCTGTGATGTCCTGTCTCTCTCTCTCTCTCTCTGTGATGTCCTGTCTCTCTCTCCCTGTGATGTCCTGTCTCTCTCTCCCTCTCTCCCTGTGATGTCCTGTCTCTCTCTCTCTCCCTCTCTCTCCCAATGATGTCCTGTCTCTCTCTCTCTCTCTCCCCCCATGATGTCCTGTCTCTCTCTCTCCCTATGATGTCCTGTCTCTCTCTCTCTCCCCGTGATGTCCTGTCTCTCTCTCTCTCCCCGTGATGTCCTGTCTCTCACTCTTTCCCGATGATGTCCTGTCTCTCTCTCTCTCTCTATGATGCCCCGTCTCTCTTTCCCCCTGTGATGTCCTCTCTCTCTCTCTCTCCATATGATGTGAATCAAGGTCCCTAGTGTAGTTAACATTCTCTAAATTGAGAACAATTTAAAGGAGTAAACTCCTTAAAGGGAGTGGTAAGTAGTTTTTCTTTCCTTTTTTTTTCTCTTGACATTGTAGTTGTTCTTAAGCTAATTTAAGGGTTAAGTCATGGCAGGAGATCCCAGGGCCGTGTCATGTTCCTCTTGTGGGATGTGGGAATTCAGGGCTCCTTCCTGTATCCCTGATTCCTTCACCTGCGGGAAGTGTGTCCAGCTGCAGCTACTGTTTGACCGCTTGACGGCTCTGGAGCTGCGGATGGACTCACTTTGGAGCATCCGCGATGCTGAGAAAGTCGTGGATAGCACGTTCAGTGAGTTGGTCACACCGCAGATAAAAATTACTGAGGGAGATAGTGAATGGGTGACCAACAGACAGAGGAAGAGTAGGAAGGCAGTGCAGGGGTCCCCTGCGGTCATCTCCCTCCAAAACAGGTATACCGTTTTGGATACTGTTGGGGGAGATGGCTCACCAGGGGAAGGTGGCAGTGGCCAGGTTCATGGCACCGTGGCTGGCTCTGCTGCACAGGAGGGCAGGAAAAAGAGTGGCAGAGCTATAGTGATAGGGGACTCGATTGTAAGGGGAATAGACAGGCGTTTCTGCGGACGCAACCGAGACTCCAGGATGGTATGTTGCCTCCCTGGTGCAAGGGTCAAGGATGTCTCGGAGCGGCTGCAGGACATTCTGGAGGGGGAGGGTGAACAGCCAGTTGTCGTGGTGCATATAGGCACCAACGATATAGGTAAAAAACAGGATGAGGTCCTACAAGCTGAATTTAGGGAGTTAGGAGTTAAACTAAAGAGTAGGACCTCAAAGGTAGTAATCTCAGGATTGCTACCAGTGCCACGGGCTAGTCAGAGTAGGAATGACAGGATAGCTAAGATGAATACGTGGCTTGAGAGATGGTGCAAGAGGGAGGGATTCAAATTCCTGGGCCATTGGAACCGGTTCTGGGGGAGGTGGGACCAGTACAAATTGGACGGTCTGCATCTGGGCAGGACTGGAACCAATGTCCTAGGGGGAGTGTTTGCTAGTGCTGTTGGGGAGGGTTTAAACTAATGTGGCAGGGGGATGGGAACCGATGCAGGAAGTCAGTGGGAAATAAAGTGGTGACAGAAACAAAAGGCAGTAAGGGAGAGTGTACAGAACATGACCGGACAGATGGTCTGAGAAAGCAGGGCAAAGACCAAGGGAAGACTAGATTAAACTGCATTTATTTCAATGCAAGAAGTCTGATGGGCAAGGCAGATGAACTCAGGGCATGGATGGGTACATGGGACTGGGATGTTATAGCTATTACTGAAACATGGCTAAGGGAGGGGCAGGACTGGCAGCTCAATGTTCCAGGGTACAGATGCTATAGGAAAGATAGAGCAGGAGGTAAGAGAGGAGGGGGAGTTGCGTTCTTGATTAGGGAGAACATCACGGCAGTAGTGAGAGGGGATATATCCGAGGGTTCGCCCACTGAGTCCATATGGGTAGAACTGAAAAATAAGAAGGGAGAGATCACTTTGATAGGATTGTACTACAGACCCCCAAATAGTCAACGGGAAATTGAGGAGCAAATATGTAAGGAGATTACAGACAGCTGCAAGAAAAATAGGGTGGTAATAGTAGGGGACTTTAACTTTCCCAACATTGACTGGGACAGCCATAGCATTAGGGGCTTGGATGGAGAGAAATTTGTTGAGTGTATTCAGGAGGAATTTCTCATTCAGTATGTGGATGGCCCGACTAGAGAGGGGGCAAAACTTGACCTCCTCTTGGGAAATAAGGAAGGGCAGGTGACAGAAGTGTTAGTGAGGGATCACTTTGGGACCAGTGATCATAATTCCATTAGTTTTAAGATAGCTATGGAGAAGGATAGGTCTGGCCCAAAAGTTAAAATTCTAAATTGGGGAAAGGCCAATTTTGATGGTATTAGACAGGAACTTTCAGAAGTTGATTGGGAGAGTCTGTTGGCAGGCAAAGGGACGTCTGGTAAGTGGGAGGCTTTCAAAAGTGTGTTAACCAGGGTTCAGGGTAAGCACATTCCTTATAAAGTGAAGGGCAAGGCTGGTAGAAGTAGGGAACCTTGGATGACTCGGGAGATTGAGGCACGAGTCAAAAATAAGAAGGAGGCATATGACATGCATAGGCAGCTGGGATCAAGTGGATCCCTTGAAGAGTATAGAGATTGCCGGAGTAGAGTTAAGAGAGAAATCAGGAGGGCAAAAAAGGGGATATGAGATTGCTTTGGCAGATCAGAGCAAAGGTGAATCCAAAGAGCTTCTACAAATACATAAAGGGCAAAAGGGTAACTAGGGAGAGAGTAGGGCCTCTTAAGGATCAACAAGTCATCTATGTGCGGAACCACAAGAGATGGGTGAGATCCTGAATGAATATTTCACATCGGTAATTACGGTTGAGAAAGGCATGGATGTTAGGGAACTAGGGGAAATAAATAGTGATGTCTTGAGGAGTGTACATATTACAGAGAGGGAGGTGCTGAAGTCTTAACGCGCATCAAGGTAGATAAATCTCCGGGACCTGATGAAATGTATCCCAGGACGTTATGGGAGGTTTAGGGAGGAAATTGCGGGTCCCCTAGCAGAGATATTTGAATCATCCACCGCTACAGGTGAGGTGCCTGAAGATTGGAGGGTAGCAAATGTTGTGCCTTTGTTTAAGAAGGGCGGCAGGGAAAAGCCTGGGAACTACAGACCAGTGAGCCTGACATCTGTAGTGGGTAAGTTGTTAGAGGGTATTCTGAGGGACAGAATCTACAGGCATTTGGAGAGGCAGGGACTAATTAGGAACAGTCAGCATGGTTTTGTGAGAGGAAAATCATGTCTCACGAATTTGATTGAGTTTTTTGAAGGGGTAACCAAGAAGATAGATGAGGGCTGTGCAGTAGACGTGGTCTACATGGACTTCAGCAAAGCATTTGACAAGGTACCGCATGGTAGGTTGTTACATAAGGTTAAATCTCATGGGATCCAAGGTGAGGTAGCCAATTGGATACAAAATTGGCTTGACGACAGAAGACAGAGGGTGGTTGTCGAGGGTTGTTTTTCAAACTGGTTGCCTGTGTCCAGCGGTGTGCCTCAGGGATCGGTGCTGGGTCCGCTGTTATTTGTTATTATATTAATGATTTGGATGAGAATTTAGGAGGCATGGTTAGTAAGTTTGCAGATGACACCAAGATTGGTGGCATTGTGGACAGTGAAGAAGGTTCTCTAGGATTGCAACGGGATCTTGATAAATTGGGCCAGTGGGCGATGAATGGCAGATGGAGTTTAATTTAGATAAATGTGAGGTGATGCATTTTGGTAGATCGAATCGGGCCAGGACCTACTCCGTTAATGGTAGGGCGTTGGGGAGAGTTATAGAACAAAGAGATCTAGGAGTACAGATTCATAGCTCCTTGAAAGTGGAGTCACAGGTGGATAGGGTGGTGAAGAAGGCATTCAGCATGCTTGGTTTCATGGTCAGAACATTGAATGCAGGAGTTGGGATGTCTTGTTGAAGTTGTACAGGGCATTGGTGAGGCCACACTTGGAGTACTGTGTACAGTTCTGGTCACCCTATTATAGAAAGGATATTATTAAACTAGAAAGAGTGCAGAAAAGATTTACTAGGATGCTACCGGGACTTGATGGTTTGACTTACAGGGAGAGGTTAGACAGACTGGGACTTTATTCCCTGGAGAGTAGGAGGTTAAGGGGTGATCTTATAGAAGTCTATAAAATAATGAGGGGCATAGATAAGGTCGATAGTCAAAATCTTTTCCCAAAGGTAGGGGAGTCTATAACGAGGGGGCACAGATTTAAGGTGAGAGGGGAGAGATACAAAAGGATCCAGAGGGGCAATTTTTTCACTCAAAGGGTGGTGAGTGTCTGGAACGAGCTGCCAGAGGCAGTAGTAGAGGCGGGTACAATTTTGTCTTTTAAAAAGCATTTGGACAGTTACATGGGGAAGATGGGTATCGAGGGATATGGGCCAAGTGCAGGCAATTGGGACTAGCTTAGTGGTATAAACTGGGCGACATGGACCATGTTGGGCCGAAGGGCCTGTTTCCATGTTGTAACTTCTATGATTCTATGATTCTATGAAAAACTCTCTCTCTCCCTGTGATGTCCCTGTCTCTCTCTTTCTCCGTGATGTACTGTCTCTCTCTCTCTCCCTGTGATGTCCTGTCTCTCTCTCTCCCTGTGATGTCCTGTCTCTCTCTCTCTCCCTGTGATGTCCTGCCTCTCTCTCTCTCTCTCTCTCCCTGTGATGTCCTGTCTCTCTCTCTCTCTCCCTGTGATGTCCTGCCTCTCTCTCTCTCCCTGTGATGTCCTGTCTCTCTATCTTTCTCCCTGTGATGTCCTGTCTCTCTCTCTCTCCCTGTGATGTCCTGCCTCCCTCTCTCTCTTCCTGTGATGTCCTGTCTCTCCCTCCCTCTCCCTGTGATGTCCTGTCTCTCTCACTCCCCCTGTTGATGACCTGTCTCTCTCTCTCTCTCCCTGCAATGTACTGTCTCTCTCTCTCTCTCCCTGTGACGTCCTCTCTCTCTCTGTCTCCTTGTGATGTCCTGCCTCTCTCTCTCTCTCTCCCTGTGATGTCCTGTTTCTCTCACTCTCTTCTGTGATGTCCTGTCTCTCTCTCTCTCCCGATCATGTTCTGTTTGTCTCTCTCTCTCCCTGTGATGCCCTGTCTCTCGCTCTCCCTATGATATTCTGTCGATCTCTCTCTCTCTCCCTGTGATGTCCTGTCTCTCTCTCTCTCCTCCTGTGATGTCCTGCCTCTCTCTCTCTCCCCTGTGATGTCCTGCCTCTCTCCTCTCCCTGTGATGTCCTGTCACTCTCTCTCTCTCTCTCTCTCGCTGTGATGTCCTGTCACTCTCTCACTGTCATGACCTCTCTCTCTCTCTCTCCCTGTGGCGTCCTCTATCTCTCTGTCTCCTTGTGATGTCCTGTCTCTACTCTCTCTCCCCTCCGATGTCCTTTCTCTCTTTCTCCCTATGATGTCCTGTCTCTCTCTCTCCCACTCTCTCCCTGTAATGACCTGTCTCCTCATCTCTCCTCCCCCTGTCATGTCCTGTCTCTCTCTCTCTCTCTTCTGTGATGTCCTGTCTCTCTCACTCTCTCTCCCTATGATGGTCTCTCTCTCTCTCTCCTGTGATGTTCTGTCTCTCTCTCTCCCCTGTGATGTCCTGTTTCTCTCACTCTCTTCCTGTGATGTCCTGTCTCTCTCTCTCTCCCGATCATGTTCTGTTTGTCTCTCTCTCTCCCTGTGATGCCCTGTCTCTCGCTCTCCCTATGATATTCTGTCGATCTCTCTCTCTCTCCCTGTGATGTCCTGTCTCTCTCTCTCTCCCTGTGATGGTCCTGCCTCTCTCTCTCTCCCTGTGATGTCCTGCCTCTCTCTCTCTCCCTGTGATGTCCAGTCACTCTCTCTCTCCCTGTGATGTCCTGTCACTCTCTCTCTCTCTCTCTCTCGCTGTGATGTCCAGTCACTCTCTCACTGTAATGACCTCTCTCTCTCTCTCTCTCTCCCTGTGGCGTCCTCTATCTCTCTGTCTCCCTTGTGATGTCCTGTCTCTCTCTCTCTCCTCCGATGTCCTTTCTCTCTTTCTCCCTATGATGTCCTGTCTCTCTCTCTCCCCACTCTCTCCCTGTAATGACCTGTCTCCATCTCTCTCCCCCTGTCCATGTCCTGTCTCTCTCTCTCTCTCTTCCTGTGATGTCCTGTCTCTCTCACTCTCTCTCCCTATGATGGTCTCTCTCTCTCTCCCTGTGATGTTCTGTCTCTCTCTCTCCCCCTGTGATGTCCTGTTTCTCTCACTCTCTTCCTGTGATGTCCTGGTCTCTCTCTCTCTCCCGATCATGTTCTGTTTGTCTCTCTCTCTCCCTGTGATGCCCTGTCTCTCGCTCTCCCTATGATATTCTGTCGATCTCTCTCTCTCTCTCTGTGTTGTCCTGTCTCTCTCACTCTCTCCCTGCGATGTCCTGTCTCTCTCTCACTCTCTCCTGTGATGTCCTGTCTCTCTCTCACACTCTCCCTGTGATGTGCTGTCTCTCTCCCTTTCTCTCCCAAAGATGTCATGTCTCTCTGTCTCTCTCTCCGTGATGGTCCTCTTTCTCTCTCTCCCCGTGATATCCTGTCTCTCTCTCTCTCTCGATATCCCTCTGATGTCCTGTCCTCTCTCTCCCTGTGATGTCTTGTCTCTCTCTCTCTCCCTATGATGTCCTGTCTCTCTCTCTCTCCCCGTGATGTCCTGTCTCTCTCTCTCTCCCCGTGATGTCCTGTCTCTCACTCTTTCCCGATGATGTCCTGTCTCTCTCTCTCTCTCTATGATGCCCCGTCTCTCTTCCCCCTGTGATGTCCTCCTCTCTCTCTCTCTCCATATGATGTCCTAAAACTCTCTCTCCCTGTGATGTCCTGTCTCTCTCTTTCTCCGTGATTGTCTCTCTCTCTCTCCCTGTGATGTCCTGTCTCTCTCTCTCCCTGTGATGTCCTGTCTCTCTCTCTCTCCCTGTGATGTCCTGCCTCTCTCTCTCTCTCTCTCCCTGTGATGTCCTGTCTCTCTCTCTCTCTCCCTGTGATGTCCTGCCTCTCTCTCTCTCCCTGTGATGTCCTGTCTCTCTATCTTTCTCCCTGTGATGTCCTGTCTCTCTCTCTCTCCCTGTGATGTCCTGCCTCCCTCTCTCTCTTCCTGTGATGTCCTGTCTCTCCCTCCCTCTCCCTGTGATGTCCTGTCTCTCTCACTCCCCCTGTGATGACCTGTCTCTCTCTCTCTCTCCCTGCAATGTACTGTCTCTCTCTCTCTCTCTCCCTGTGACGTCCTCTCTCTCTCTGTCTCCTTGTGATGTCCTGCCTCTCTCTCTCTCTCTCCCTGTGATGTCCTGTCTCTCTCTCTCTCTCCCTGTGATGTCCTGTCTCTCTCTATCTCCGTGATGTACTGTCTCTCTCTCTCTCCCTGTGATGTCCTGTCTCTCTCTCTCTCTCTCCCTGTGATGTCCTGTCTCTCTCTCTCTCTCTCTCTCTCCCCCCGTGATGTCCTGTCTCTCTCTCTCTCTCCCTGTGATGTCCTGTCTCTCTCTCTCTCTCTCTCTCCCTGTGATGTCCTGTCTCTCTCACTCTCTCCCTGTGATGTCGTGTCTCTCTCTCCATCTCCCTGTGATGTCCTGTCTCTCTCTCTCTCTCTCTCCCTGTGATGTCCTGTCTCTCTCTCTCTCCCCCTGTGATGTCCTGTCTCTCTCCCTCTCTCCCTATGATGTCCTCTCTCTCTCTCCCTGTGATGTCCTCTCTCTCTCCCTCTCTCCCTGTGATGTCCTGTCTCTGTCTCTCTCCCGAATGATGTCCTGTCTCTCTCCCTCCCCGTGATGTCCTGTCTCTCTCTCTCTCTCTCCATATCATGTCCTAATACTCTTTCTCTCCCTGTGATGTACTGTCTCTCTCTCCCTGTGATTTCCTGTCTCTCTCTCACTCTCCCCCTATGATGTCCTGTCCCTCTCTCTCTCTCTCTCCCTCTGATTTCCTGACTCTCTCTCTCCCTATGATGTTCTGTCTCTCTCTCTCTCTCCCTCCCTCCCTGTGATGTCCTGTCTCTCTCTCTCCCCCGTGATGTCCTGTCTCTCTCTCTCTCCCTGTGATGACCTGTCTCTCTCTCTCTCTCCCTGTAATGTCCTGTCTCTCTCTCTACCTCCGATGTCCTTTCTCTCTCTCTCTCCCTGTGATGTCCCGTCTCTCTCCCTGTGATGTCCTGTCTCTGTCCCATCTCTCTCTCTCCCTCCCTGTGATGTCCTGTCTCTCTCTCTCCCCCGTGATGTCCTGTCTCTCTCTCTCTCTCTCTCTCCCTGTGATGACCTGTCTCTCTCTCTCTCTCTCTCTCCCTGTAATGTCCTGTCTCTCTCTCTCCCTCCGATGTCCTTTCTCTCTCTATCTCCCTGTGATGTCCTGTCTCTCTCCCTGTGATGTCCTGTCTCTCTCTCTCTTTCCCTGTGATGTCCTGTCTCTCTCTCTCTATAATGCCCCGTCTCTCTCTCCCCCTGTGATGTCCTGTCTCTCTCTCTCTCCATATGATATCCCAATACTCTCTCTCTCTCCCTGTGATGTCCTGTCTCTCTCTTTCTCCGTGATGTCCTGTCTCTTTCTCTCTCCCTGTGATGTCCTGTCTCCCTCTCTCCCAGTGATGTCCTGTCTCTCTCTCTCTCTCCGTGTGATGTCCTGTCTCTCTCTCTCTCTCCCTGTGATGTCCTGCCTCTCTCTCTCTCTCTCCCTGTGATGTCCTGTCTCTCTCTCTCCCTGTGATATCCTGTCTCTCTCTCTCTCCCTGTGATGTCCTGTCTCTCTCTCTGCTCTCTCTGTGATGTCCTGTCTCTCTCTCCCTGTGATGTCCTGTCTCTCTCTCCCTCTCTCCCTGTGATGTCTTGTCTGTCTCTCTCTCCCTCTCTCTCCCAATGATGTCCTGTCTCTCTCTCTCTCTCTCCCCCCATGATGTCCTGTCTCTCTCTCTCCCTATGATGTCCTGTCTCTCTCTCTCTCCCCGTGATGTCCTGTCTCTCTCTCTCTCCCCGTGATGTCCTGTCTCTCACTCTTTCCCGATGATGTCCTGTCTCTCTCTCTCTCTCTATGATGCCCCGTCTCTCTTTCCCCCTGTGATGTCCTCTCTCTCCATATGATGTCCGAAAACTCTCTCTCTCCCTGTGATGTCCTGTCTCTCTCTTTCTCCGTGATGTACTGTCTCTCTCTCTCTCCCTGTGATGTCCTGTCTCTCTCTCTCCCTGTGATGTCCTGTCTCTCTCTCTCTCCCTGTGATGTCCTGCCTCTCTCTCTCTCTTCCTGTGATGTCCTGTCTCTCCCTCCCTCTCCCTGTGATGTCCTGTCTCTCTCACTCCCCCTGTGATGACCTGTCTCTCTCTCTCTCTCCCTGCAATGTACTGTCTCTCTCTCTCTCTCTCCCTGTGACGTCCTCTCTCTCTCTGTCTCCTTGTGATGTCCTGCCTCTCTCTCTCTCTCTCCCTGTGATGTCCTGTCTCTCTCTCTCTCTCCCTGTGATGTCCTGTCTCTCTCTATCTCCGTGATGGACTGTCTCTCTCTCTCTCCCTGTGATGTCCTGTCTCTCTCTCTCTCTCTCTCTCTCCCCCCGTGATGTCCTGTCTCTCTCTTTCTCCGTGATGTACTGTCTCTCTCTCTCTCCCTGTGATGTCCTGTCTCTCTCTCTCCCTGTGATGTCCTGTCTCTCTCTCTCTCCCTGTGATGTCCTGCCTCTCTCTCTCTCTTCCTGTGATGTCCTGTCTCTCCCTCCCTCTCCCTGTGATGTCCTGTCTCTCTCACTCCCCCTGTGATGACCTGTCTCTCTCTCTCTCTCCCTGCAATGTACTGTCTCTCTCTCTCTCTCTCCCTGTGACGTCCTCTCTCTCTCTGTCTCCTTGTGATGTCCTGCCTCTCTCTCTCTCTCTCCCTGTGATGTCCTGTCTCTCTCTCTCTCTCCCTGTGATGTCCTGTCTCTCTCTATCTCCGTGATGGACTGTCTCTCTCTCTCTCCCTGTGATGTCCTGTCTCTCTCTCTCTCTCTCTCTCTCCCCCCGTGATGTCCTGTCTCTCTCTCTCTCTCCCTGTGATGTCCTGTCTCTCTCTCTCTCTCTCCCTGTGATGTCCTGTCTCTCTCACTCTCTCTCTGTGATGTCCTGTCTCTCTCTCCGTGATGTCCTGTCTCTCTCTCTCTCCCTGTGATGTCCTGTCTCTCTCTCTCTCCCCCTGTGATGTCCTGTCTCTCTCCCTCTCTCCCTATGATGTCCTCTCTCTCTCTCCCTGTGATGTCCTCTCTCTCTCCCTCTCTCCCTGTGATGTCCTGTCTCTGTCTCTCTCCCGAATGATGTCCTGTCTCTCTCTCTCCCCGTGATGTCCTGTCTCTCTCTCTCTCTCTCCATATCATGTCCTAATACTCTTTCTCTCCCTGTGATGTACTGTCTCTCTCTCCCTGTGATTTCCTGTCTCTCTCTCACTCTCCCCCTATGATGTCCTGTCCCTCTCTCTCTCTCTCTCCCTCTGATTTCCTGACTCTCTCTCTCCCTATGATGTTCTGTCTCTCTCTCTCTCTCCCTCCCTGTGATGTCCTGTCTCTCTCTCTCCCCCGTGATGTCCTGTCTCTCTCTCTCTCTCTCCCTGTGATGACCTGTCTCTCTCTCTCTCTCTCCCTGTAATGTCCTGTCTCTCTCTCTACCTCCGATGTCCTTTCTCTCTCTCTCTCCCTGTGATGTCCTGTCTCTCTCCCTGTGATGTCCTGTCTCTCTCCCTCTCTCCCTGTGATGTCCCATCTCTCTCTCTCCCTCCCTGTGACGTCCTGTCTCTCTCTCTCCCCCGTGATGTCCTGTCTCTCTCTCTCTCTCCCTGTGATGACCTGTCTCTCTCTCTCTCCCTGTAATGTCCTGTCTCTCTCTCTCCCTCCGATGTCCTTTCTCTCTCTATCTCCCTGTGATGTCCTGTCTATCTCCCTGTGATGTCCTGTCTCTCTCCCTGTGATGTCCTGTCTCTCTCCCTGTGATGTCCCATCTCTCTCTCACTCTCCCTGTGATGTCCTGTCTCTCTCTCACTCTCCCTGTGATGTCCTGTCTCTCTCTCTCTTTCCCTGTGATGTCCTGTCTCTCTCTCTCTCTCTCTGTGATGTCCTGTCTCTCTCTCCCTGTGATGTCCTGTCTCTCTCTCCCTCTCTCCCTGTGATGTCCTGTCTGTCTCTCTCTCCCTCTCTCTCCCAATGATGTCCTGTCTCTCTCTCTCTCTCTCCCCCCATGATGTCCTGTCTCTCTCTCTCCCTATGATTTCCTGCATCTCTCTCTCCCTATGATGATCTGTCTCTCTCTCTCCCTGTGATGTCGTCTCTCTGTCTCTCCCTATGATGTTCTGTCTCTCTCTCCCCATGATGTCCTGTCTCTCTCTCCCTATGATTTCCTGTATCTCTCTCTCCCTATGATGATCTGTCTCTCTCCCTCCCTGTGATGTCCTGTCTCTCTCTCTCCCCCGTGATGTCCTGTCTCTCTCTCTCTCTCCCTGTGATGACCTGTCTCTCTCTCCCTGTAATGTCCTGTCTCTCTCTCTCCCTCCGATCTCCTTTCTCTCTCTCTCTCTCTCTCTCTCCCTGTGATGTCCTCTCTCTCTCCCTCTCTCCCTGTGATGTCCCGTCTCTCTCTCTCTCTCTCTCCATATGATGTCCTAAAACTCTCTCTCTCCCTGTGATGTCCTGTCTCTCTCTTTCTCCGTGATGTACTGTCTCTCTCTCTCTCCCTGTGATGTCCTGTCTCTCTCTCTCCCTGTGATGTCCTGTCTCTCTCTCTCTCCCTGTGATGTCCTGCCTCTCTCTCTCTCTCTCTCTCTCCCTGTGATGTCCTGTCTCTCTCTCTCTCTCTCTCCCTGTGATGTCCTGCCTCTCTCTCTCTCTCCCTGTGATGTCCTGTCTCTCTATCTTTCTCCCTGTGATGTCCTGTCTCTCTCTCTCTCCCTGTGATGTCCTGCCTCTCTCTCTCTCTTCCTGTGATGTCCTGTCTCTCTCTCCCTCTCTCCCTGTGATGTCCTGTCTCTCTCACTCCCCCTGTGATGACCTGTCTCTCTCTCTCTCTCTCCCTGCAATGCACTGTCTCTCTCTCTCCCTGTGACGTCCTCTCTCTCTCTGTCTCCTTGTGATGTCCTGCCTCTCTCTCTCTCCCTGTGATGTCCTGTCTCTCTCTCTCTCTCCCTGTGATGTCCTGTCTCTCTCTTTCTCCGTGATGTACTGTCTCTCTCTCTCTCCCTGTGATGTCCTGTCTCTCTCTCTCTCTCCCTGTGATGTCCTGTCTCTCTCTCTCCCTGTGATGTCCTGTCTCTCTCTCTCTCTCCCTGTGATGTCCTGTCTCTCTCTCTCTCTCTCCCTGTGATGTCCTGTCTCTCTCACTCTCTCTCTGTGATGTCCTGTCTCTCTCTCTCTCTCTCCCTGTGATGTCCTGTCTCTCTCTCTCTCTCTCTCCCTGTGATGTCCTGTCTCTCTCTCTCTCTCTGTGATGTCCTGTCTCTCTCTCCCTGTGATGTCCTGTCTCTCTCTCTCCCTGTGATGACCTGTCTCTCTCTCTCTCTCTCCCTGTGATGTCCTGTCTCTCTCTCTCTCTCTCTCTGTGATGTCCTGTCTCTCTCTCCCTGTGATGTCCTGTCTCTCTCTCTCACTCTCGCTGTGATGTCCTGTCTCTCTCTCTCACTCTCTCCCTGTAATGTCCTGTCTCTCTCTCTCTCCCTGTGATGTCCTGTCTCTCTCTCTCTCTCTCTGTGATGTCCTGTCTCTCTCTCCCTGTGATGTCCTGTCTCTCTCTCTCTCTCTCCCTGTGATGTCGTGTCTCTCTCTCCATCTCCCTGTGATGTCCTGTCTCTCTCTCTCTCTCTCCCTGTGGTGTCCTGCCTCTCTCTCTCCCTGTGATGTCCTGTCTCTCTCTCTCTCTCTCCCTGTGATGTCCTGTCTCTCTCTCTCTCCCTATGATGTCCTCTCTCTCTCTTTCTCCCTGTGATGTCCTGTCTCTCTCTCTCTCTCACTCCGCATGATGTCCTGTCTCTCTCTCTATCTCCCCATGATGTCCTGTCTCTCTCCCTCTCTCTCTCTGTGATGTCCTGTCTCTCTCTCTCTCCCTGTGATGTTCTGTCTCTCTCCCTGTGATGTCCTGGCTCTCTCTCTATCTCCCGATGATGACCTGTCTCTCTTTCTCTCTCCCTGTGATGTCCTGTCTCTCTCTCTCTCCCTGTGATGTCCTGTCTCTCTCTCTCTCCCTGTGATGTCCTGTCTCTCTCTCTCTCCCTGTGATGTCCTGCCTCTCTCTCTCTCCCTGTGATGTCCTGTCACTCTCTCTCTCTCTCTCCCTGTGATGTCCTGTCACTCTCTCACTGTAATGACCTCTCTCTCTCTCTCCCTGTGGCGTCCTCTATCTCTCTGTCTCCTTGTGATGTCCTGTCTCTCTCCCTCTCCCTCCGATGTCCTTTCTCTCTTTCTCCCTATGATGTCCTGTCTCTCTCTCTCCCACTCTCTCCCTGCAATGACCTGTCTCCATCTCTCTCCCCCTGTCATGTCCTGTCTCTCTCTCTCTCTCTTCCTGTGATGTCCTGTCTCTCTCACTCTCTCTCCCTATGATGGTCTCTCTCTCTCTCCCTGTGATGTTCTGTCTCTCTCTCTCCCCCTGTGATGTTCTGTTTGTCTCTCTCTTTCTCGCTATCATGTCCTGTCTCTCTCTCCCTCTCTCTCCCTATGATATCCTGTCTCTCTCTCTCCCTGTGATGTCCTGCCTCTCTCTCTCTCTTCCTGTGATGTCCTGTCTCTCTCTCCCTCTCTCCCTGTGATGTCCTGTCTCTCTCTCTCTTCCTGTGATGTCCTGTCTCTCTCTCTCTCTCCCTGTGATGTCCTGTCTCTCTCTCTCTCCCTGTGATGTCCTGTCTCTCTCTCTCTCCCTGTGATGTCCTGTCTCTCTCTCTCTCTCTCCCTGTGATGTCCTGCCTCTCTCTCTCTCCCTGTGATGTCCTGTCACTCTCTCTCTCTCTCTCTCCTGTGATGTCCTGTCTCTCTCTCACACTCTCCCTGTGATGTGCTGTCTCTCTCCCTTTCTCTCCCGAAGATGTCCTGTCTCTCCCTATGATATCCTGTCTCTCTCTCTCCCTGTGATGTCCTGCCTCTCTCTCTCTCTTCCTGTGATGTCCTGCCTCTCTCTCTCTCTCTCTCTCTCCCTGTGATGTCCTGTCTCTCTCTCTCTCTCTCTCCCTGTGATGTCCTGCCTCTCTCTCTCTCTCCCTGTGATGTCCTGTCTCTCTATCTTTCTCCCTGTGATGTCCTGTCTCTCTCTCTCTCCCTGTGATGTCCTGTCTCTCTCTCTCTTCCTGTGATGTCCTGTCTCTCTCTCTCTCCCTGTGATGTCCTGTCTCTCTCTCTCTCCCTGTGATGTCCTGTCTCTCTCTCTCTCCCTGTGATGTCCTGTCTCTCTCTCTCTCTCTCTCCCTGTGATGTCCTGTCTCTCTCTCTCTCTCCCTGTGATGTCCTGTCTCTCTCTCTCTCTCTCCCTGTGATGTCCTGTCTCTCTCTCTCTCTCTCTCCCTGTGATGTCCTGTCTCTCTCTCTCTCCCTGTGATGTCCTGTCTCTCTCTCTCTCCCTGTGATGTCCTGTCTCTCTCTCTCTCTCCCTGTGATGTCCTGTCTCTCTGTCTCTCTCTCTCCCTGTGATGTCCTGTCTCTCTCTCTCTCTCCCTGTGATGTCCTGTCTCTCTCTCCCTGTGATGTCCTGTCTCTCTCTCTCTCTCTCTCCCTGTGATGTCCTGTCTCTCTCTCTCTCCCTGTGATGTCCTCTCTCTCTCTCCCTGTGATGTCCTGTCTCTCTCTCTCTCTGTCCCTGTGATGTCCTGTCTCTCTCTCTCTCTCCCTGTGATGTCCTGTCTCTCTCTCTCTCCCTGTGATGTCCTGTCTCTCTCTCTCTCTCTCCCTGTGATGTCCTGTCTCTCTCTCTCTCTCCCTGTGATGTCCTGTCTCTCTCTCTCTCTCCCTGTGATGTCCTGTCTCTCTCTCTCTCTCTCTCCCTGTGATGTCCTGTCTCTCTCTCTCTCTCTCTCTCCCTGTGATGTCCTGTCTCTCTCTCTCTCCCTGTGATGTCCTGTCTCTCTCTCTCTCCCTGTGATGTCCTGTCTCTCTCTCTCTCTCTCTCCCTGTGATGTCCTGTCTCTCTCTCTCTCTCTCCCTGTGATGTCCTGTCTCTCTCTCTCTCCCTGTGATGTCCTGTCTCTCTCTCTCTCTCTCTCCCTGTGATGTCCTGTCTCTCTCTCTCTCCTGTGATGTCCTGTCTCTCTCTCTCTCCCTGTGATGTCCTGTCTCTCTCTCTCTCTCTCTCTCTCTCTCCCTGTGATGTCCTGTCTCTCTCTCTCTCCCTGTGATGTCCTGTCTCTCTCTCTCTCCCTGTGATGTCCTGTCTCTCTCTCTCTCCCTGTGATGTCCTGTCTCTCTCTCTCTCCCTGTGATGTCCTGTCTCTCTCTCTCTCCCTGTGATGTCCTGTCTCTCTCTCTCTCCCTGTGATGTCCTGTCTCTCTCTCTCTCCCTGTGATGTCCTGTCTCTCTCTCTCTCCCTGTGATGTCCTGTCTCTCTCTCTCTCCCTGTGATGTCCTGTCTCTCTCTCTCTCCCTGTGATGTCCTGTCTCTCTCTCTCTCTCCCTGTGATGTCCTGTCTCTCTCTCTCTCTCCCTGTGATGTCCTGTCTCTCTCTCTCTCTCCCTGTGATGTCCTGTCTCTCTCTCTCTCCCTGTGATGTCCTGTCTCTCTCTCTCCCTGTGATGTCCTGTCTCTCTCTCTCTCCCTGTGATGTCCTGTCTCTCTCTCTCCCTGTGATGTCCTGTCTCTCTCTCTCTCCCTGTGATGTCCTGTCTCTCTCTCTCTCTCTGTGATGTACTGTCTCTCTCTCTCTCTCTCCCTGTGATGTCCTGTCTCTCTCTCTCCCTGTGATGTCCTGCCTCTCTCTCTCTCTTCCTGTGATGTCCTGTCTCTCTCTCCCTCTCTCCCTGTGATGTCCTGTCTCTCTCACTCCCCCTGTGATGACCTGTCTCTCTCTCCTCTCTCCCTGCAATGTCCGGTCTCTCTCTCTCTCTCCCTGTGATGTCCTGTCTCTCTCTCTCTCTCTCCCTGTGATGTCCTGTCTCTCTCACTCTCTCTCTGTGATGTCCTGTCTCTCTCTCCCTGTGATGTCCTGTCTCTCTCTCTCTCTCCCTGTGATGTCATGTCTCTCTCTCCATCTCCCTGTGATGTCCTGTCTCTCTCTCTCTCTCTCCCTGTGATGTCCTGTCTCTCTCTCTCTCTCTCTCTCTCCCTGTGACGTCCTCTCTCTCTCTCTCTCTCTGTGATGTCCTGTCTCTCTCTCTCTCTCCCTGTGATGTCCTGTCTCTCTCTCTCTCTCTCCCTGTGATGTCCTGTCTCTCTCTCTCCCTGTGATGTCCTGTCTCTCTCTCTCTCTCCCTGTGATGTCCTGTCTCTCTCTCTCTCTCTCTCTCTCCCTGTGATGTCCTGTCTCTCTCTCTCTCCCTGTGATGTCCTGTCTCTCTCTCTCTCCCTGTGATGTCCTGTCTCTCTCTCTCTCTCCCTGTGATGTCCTGTCTCTCTCTCTCTCCCTGTGATGTCCTGTCTCTCTCTCTCTCTCCCTGTGATGTCCTGTCTCTCTCTCTCCCTGTGATGTCCTGTCTCTCTCTCTCTCTCCCTGTGATGTCCTGTCTCTCTCTCTCTCCCTGTGATGTCCTGTCTCTCTCTCTCTCCCTGTGATGTCCTGTCTCTCTCTCTCTCCCTGTGATGTCCTGTCTCTCTCTCTCTCCCTGTGATGTCCTGTCTCTCTCTCTCTCCCTGTGATGTCCTGTCTCTCTCTCTCTCCCTGTGATGTCCTGTCTCTCTCTCTCTCCCTGTGATGTCCTGTCTCTCTCTCTCTCCCTGTGATGTCCTGTCTCTCTCTCTCTCCCTGTGATGTCCTGTCTCTCTCTCTCTCCCTGTGATGTCCTGTCTCTCTCTCTCTCCCTGTGATGTCCTGTCTCTCTCTCTCTCCCTGTGATGTCCTGTCTCTCTCTCTCTCCCTGTGATGTCCTGTCTCTCTCTCTCTCTCCCTGTGATGTCCTGTCTCTCTCTCTCTCTCCCTGTGATGTCCTGTCTCTCTCTCTCTCCCTGTGATGTCCTGTCTCTCTCTCTCTCCCCTGTGATGTCCTGTCTCTCTCTCTCTCCCTGTGATGTCCTGTCTCTCTCTCTCTCTCTGTGATGTCCTGTCTCTCTCTCTCTCTCTCCCTGTGATGTCCTGTCTCTCTCTCTCCCTGTGATGTCCTGTCTCTCTCTCTCTCTCTCTGTGATGTCCTGTCTCTCTCTCTCTCTCTGTGTGATGTCCTGTCTCTCTCTCTCTCTCCCTGTGATGTCCTGTCTCTCTCTCTCTCTCTGTGATGTCCTGTCTCTCTCTCTCTCTCCCTGTGATGTCCTGTCTCTCTCTCTCTCCCTCTCTCCCTGTGATGTCCTGTCTCTCTCTCTCCCTGTGATGTCCTGTCTCTCTCTCTCTCTCTCTCTCTGTGATGTCCTGTCTCTCTCTCTCTCTCTCTCTGTGATGTCCTGTCTCTCTCTCTCTCTCCCTGTGATGTCCTGTCTCTCTCTCTCCCTGTGATGTCCTGTCTCTCTCTCTCTCTCTCTGTGATGTCCTGTCTCTCTCTCTCTCTCTCTCTGTGATGTCCTGTCTCTCTCTCTCTCTCCCTGTGATGTCCTGTCTCTCTCTCTCTCTCTGTGATGTCCTGTCTCTCTCTCTCTCTCCCTGTGATGTCCTGTCTCTCTCTCTCTCTCTCTCTCCCTGTGATGTCCTGTCTCTCTCTCTCCCTGTGATGTCCTGTCCCTCTCTCTCTCTCTGTGATGTCCTGTCTCTCGCTCTCTCTCTCCCTGTGATGTCCTGTCTCTCTCTCTCCCAGTGATGTCCTGTCTCTCTCTCTCTCTCTCTGTGATGTCCTGTCTCTCTCTCTCTCTCTCTGTGATGTCCTGTCTCTCTCTCTCTCTCCCTGTGATGTCCTGTCTCTCTCTCTCTCCCCTGTGATGTCCTGTCTCTCTCTCTCTCTCTCTGTGATGTCCTGTCTCTCTCTCTCTCTCCCTGTGATGTCCTGTCTCTCTCTCCCCCTGTGATGTCCTGTCTCTCTCTCTCTCCTGTGATGTCCTGTCTCTCTCTCTCCCTGTGATGTCCTGTCTCTCTCTCTCTCTCTCTGTGATGTCCTGTCTCTCTCTCTCTCTGTGTGATGTCCTGTCTCTCTCTCTCTCTCCCTGTGATGTCCTGTCTCTCTCTCTCTCTCTGTGATGTCCTGTCTCTCTCTCTCTCTCCCTGTGATGTCCTGTCTCTCTCTCTCTCCCTCTCTCCCTGTGATGTCCTGTCTCTCTCTCTCCCTGTGATGTCCTGTCTCTCTCTCTCTCTCTCTGTGATGTCCTGTCTCTCTCTCTCTCTCTCTCTCTCTGTGATGTCCTGTCTCTCTCTCTCTCTCCCTGTGATGTCCTGTCTCTCTCTCTCCCTGTGATGTCCTGTCTCTCTCTCTCCCTGTGATGTCCTGTCCCTCTCTCTCTCTCTGTGATGTCCTGTCTCTCGCTCTCTCTCTCCCTGTGATGTCCTGTCTCTCTCTCTCCCAGTGATGTCCTGTCTCTCTCTCTCTCTCTCTGTGATGTCCTGTCTCTCTCTCTCTCTCTCTGTGATGTCCTGTCTCTCTCTCTCTCTCCCTGTGATGTCCTGTCTCTCTCTCTCTCCCTGTGATGTCCTGTCTCTCTCTCTCTCTCTCTGTGATGTCCTGTCTCTCTCTCTCTCTCTCTCTCCCTGTGATGTCCTGTCTCTCTCTCTCTCCCTGTGATGTCCTGTCTCTCTCTCTCTCCCTGTGATGTTCTGTCTCTCTCTCTCTCTCTCCCTGTGATGTCCTGTCTCTCTCTCTCTCTCCCTGTGATGTCCTGTCTCTCTCTCTCTCCCTGTGATGTCCTGTCTCTCTCTCTCTCTCTCTCCCTGTGATGTCCTGTCTCTCTCTCTCTCCCTGTGATGTCCTGTCTCTCTCTCTCTCCCTGTGATGTCCTGTCTCTCTCTCTCTCTCTCTCTCCCTGTGATGTCCTGTCTCTCTCTCTCTCCCTGTGATGTCCTGTCTCTCTCTCTCTCCCTGTGATGTCCTGTCTCTCTCTCTCTCCCTGTGATGTCCTGTCTCTCTCTCTCTCCCTGTGATGTCCTGTCTCTCTCTCTCTCTCCCTGTGATGTCCTGTCTCTCTCTCTCTCCCTGTGATGTCCTGTCTCTCTCTCTCTCCCTGTGATGTCCTGTCTCTCTCTCTCTCCCTGTGATGTCCTGTCTCTCTCTCTCTCCCTGTGATGTCCTGTCTCTCTCTCTCTCTCCCTGTGATGTCCTGTCTCTCTCTCTCTCTCCCTGTGATGTCCTGTCTCTCTCTCTCTCCCTGTGATGTCCTGTCTCTCTCTCTCTCCCTGTGTGATGTCCTGTCTCTCTTTCTCTCCCTGTGATGTCCTGTCTCTCTCTCTCTCCCTGTGATGTCCTGTCTCTCTCTCTCTCTCTGTGATGTCCTGTCTCTCTCTCTCTCTCTCCCTGTGATGTCCTGTCTCTCTCTCTCCCTGTGATGTCCTGCCTCTCTCTCTCTCTTCCTGTGATGTCCTGTCTCTCTCTCCCTCTCTCCCTGTGATGTCCTGTCTCTCTCACACCCCCTGTGATGACCTGTCTCTCTCTCTCTCTCCCTGCAATGTCCTGTCTCTCTCTCTCTCTCCCTGTGATGTCCTGTCTCTCTCTCTCTCTCTCCCTGTGATGTCCTGTCTCTCTCACTCTCTCTCTGTGATGTCCTGTCTCTCTCTCCCTGTGATGTCCTGTCTCTCTCTCTCTCTCCCTGTGATGTCATGTCTCTCTCTCCATCTCCCTGTGATGTCCTGTCTCTCTCTCTCTCTCTCCCTGTGATGTCCTGTCTCTCTCTCTCTCTCTCTCCCTGTGACGTCCTCTCTCTCTCTCTCTCTCTGTGATGTCCTGTCTCTCTCTCTCTCTCCCTGTGATGTCCTGTCTCTCTCTCTCTCTCTCCTGTGATGTCCTGTCTCTCTCTCTCCCTGTGATGTCCTGTCTCTCTCTCTCTCTCCCTGTGATGTCCTGTCTCTCTCTCTCTCTCTCTCTCTCCCTGTGATGTCCTGTCTCTCTCTCTCTCCCTGTGATGTCCTGTCTCTCTCTCTCTCCCTGTGATGTCCTGTCTCTCTCTCTCTCCCTGTGATGTCCTGTCTCTCTCTCTCTCCCTGTGATGTCCTGTCTCTCTCTCTCTCTCCCTGTGATGTCCTGTCTCTCTCTCTCTCCCTGTGATGTCCTGTCTCTCTCTCTCTCTCCCTGTGATGTCCTGTCTCTCTCTCTCTCCCTGTGATGTCCTGTCTCTCTCTCTCTCCCTGTGATGTCCTGTCTCTCTCTCTCTCCCTGTGATGTCCTGTCTCTCTCTCTCTCCCTGTGATGTCCTGTCTCTCTCTCTCTCCCTGTGATGTCCTGTCTCTCTCTCTCTCCCTGTGATGTCCTGTCTCTCTCTCTCTCCCTGTGATGTCCTGTCTCTCTCTCTCTCCCTGTGATGTCCTGTCTCTCTCTCTCTCCCTGTGATGTCCTGTCTCTCTCTCTCTCCCTGTGATGTCCTGTCTCTCTCTCTCTCCCTGTGATGTCCTGTCTCTCTCTCTCTCCCTGTGATGTCCTGTCTCTCTCTCTCTCTCCCTGTGATGTCCTGTCTCTCTCTCTCTCTCCCTGTGATGTCCTGTCTCTCTCTCTCTCCCTGTGATGTCCTGTCTCTCTCTCTCTCCCTGTGATGTCCTGTCTCTCTCTCTCTCCCTGTGATGTCCTGTCTCTCTCTCTCTCTCTCTGTGATGTCCTATCTCTCTCTCTCTCTCTCCCTGTGATGTCCTGTCTCTCTCTCTCCCTGTGATGTCCTGTCTCTCTCTCTCTCTCTCTGTGATGTCCTGTCTCTCTCTCTCTCTCCCTGTGATGTCCTGTCTCTCTCTCTCTCTCTCTGTGATGTCCTGTCTCTCTCTCTCTCTCTCTCTCCCTGTGATGTCCTGTCTCTCTCTCTCTCCCTGTGATGTCCTGTCTCTCTCTCTCTCCCTGTGATGTCCTGTCTCTCTCTCTCTCTCTCCCTGTGATGTCCTGTCTCTCTCTCTCTCTCCCTGTGATGTCCTGTCTCTCTCTCTCTCCCTGTGATGTCCTGTCTCTCTCTCTCTCTCTCTCCCTGTGATGTCCTGTCTCTCTCTCTCTCCCTGTGATGTCCTGTCTCTCTCTCTCTCCCTGTGATGTCCTGTCTCTCTCTCTCTCTCCCTGTGATGTCCTGTCTCTCTCTCTCTCCCTGTGATGTCCTGTCTCTCTCTCTCTCCCTGTGATGTCCTGTCTCTCTCTCTCTCCCTGTGATGTCCTGTCTCTCTCTCTCTCCCTGTGATGTCCTGTCTCTCTCTCTCTCCCTGTGATGTCCTGTCTCTCTCTCTCTCTCCCTGTGATGTCCTGTCTCTCTCTCTCTCTCCCTGTGATGTCCTGTCTCTCTCTCTCTCCCTGTGATGTCCTGTCTCTCTCTCTCTCCCTGTGATGTCCTGTCTCTCTTTCTCTCCCTGTGATGTCCTGTCTCTCTCTCTCTCCCTGTGATGTCCTGTCTCTCTCTCTCTCTCTCTCCCTGTGATGTCCTGTCTCTCTCTCTCTCCCTGTGATGTCCTGTCTCTCTCTCTCTCCCTGTGATGTCCTGTCTCTCTCTCTCTCTCTCTCTCTCCCTGTGATGTCCTGTCTCTCTCTCTCTCCCTGTGATGTCCTGTCTCTCTCTCTCTCCCTGTGATGTCCTGTCTCTCTCTCTCTCCCTGTGATGTCCTGTCTCTCTCTCTCTCCCTGTGATGTCCTGTCTCTCTCTCTCTCTCCCTGTGATGTCCTGTCTCTCTCTCTCTCTCCCTGTGATGTCCTGTCTCTCTCTCTCTCCCTGTGATGTCCTGTCTCTCTCTCTCTCCCTGTGATGTCCTGTCTCTCTTTCTCTCCCTGTGATGTCCTGTCTCTCTCTCTCTCCCTGTGATGTCCTGTCTCTCTCTCTCTCTCTGTGATGTCCTGTCTCTCTCTCTCTCTCTCCCTGTGATGTCCTGTCTCTCTCTCTCCCTGTGATGTCCTGCCTCTCTCTCTCTCTTCCTGTGATGTCCTGTCTCTCTCCCTCTCTCCCTGTGATGTCCTGTCTCTCTCACTCCCCCTGTGATGACCTGTCTCTCTCTCTCTCTCCCTGCAATGTCCTGTCTCTCTCTCTCTCTCCCTGTGATGTCCTGTCTCTCTCTCTCTCTCTCCCTGTGATGTCCTGTCTCTCTCACTCTCTCTCTGTGATGTCCTGTCTCTCTCTCCCTGTGATGTCCTGTCTCTCTCTCTCTCTCCCTGTGATGTCATGTCTCTCTCTCATCTCCCTGTGATGTCCTGTCTCTCTCTCTCTCTCTCCCTGTGATGTCCTGTCTCTCTCTCTCTCTCTCCCTGTGACGTCCTCTCTCTCTCTCTCTCTCTGTGATGTCCTGTCTCTCTCTCTCTCTCCCTGTGATGTCCTGTCTCTCTCTCTCTCTCTCCCTGTGATGTCCTGTCTCTCTCTCTCCCTGTGATGTCCTGTCTCTCTCTCTCTCTCCCTGTGATGTCCTGTCTCTCTCTCTCTCTCTCTCTCTCCCTGTGATGTCCTGTCTCTCTCTCTCTCCCTGTGATGTCCTGTCTCTCTCTCTCTCCCTGTGATGTCCTGTCTCTCTCTCTCTCCCTGTGATGTCCTGTCTCTCTCTCTCTCCCTGTGATGTCCTGTCTCTCTCTCTCTCTCCCTGTGATGTCCTGTCTCTCTCTCTCTCCCTGTGATGTCCTGTCTCTCTCTCTCTCCCTGTGATGTCCTGTCTCTCTCTCTCTCCCTGTGATGTCCTGTCTCTCTCTCTCTCCCTGTGATGTCCTGTCTCTCTCTCTCTCCCTGTGATGTCCTGTCTCTCTCTCTCTCCCTGTGATGTCCTGTCTCTCTCTCTCTCCCTGTGATGTCCTGTCTCTCTCTCTCTCCCTGTGATGTCCTGTCTCTCTCTCTCTCCCTGTGATGTCCTGTCTCTCTCTCTCTCCCTGTGATGTTTGTCCTGTCTCTCTCTCTCTCCCTGTGATGTCCTGTCTCTCTCTCTCTCTCCCTGTGATGTCCTGTCTCTCTCTCTCTCTCCCTGTGATGTCCTGTCTCTCTCTCTCTCTCCCTGTGATGTCCTGTCTCTCTCTCTCTCTCCCTGTGATGTCCTGTCTCTCTCTCTCTCCCTGTGATGTCCTGTCTCTCTCTCTCTCTCTCTGTGATGTCCTGTCTCTCTCTCTCTCTCCCTGTGATGTCCTGTCTCTCTCTCTCTCCCTGTGATGTCCTGTCTCTCTCTCTCTCTCTCTGTGATGTCCTGTCTCTCTCTCTCTCTCTGTGTGATGTCCTGTCTCTCTCTCTCTCTCCCTGTGATGTCCTGTCTCTCTCTCTCTCTCTCTCTGTGATGTCCTGTCTCTCTCTCTCTCTCCTGTGATGTCCTGTCTCTCTCTCTCTCCTCTCTCCCTGTGATGTCCTGTCTCTCTCTCTCCCTGTGATGTCCTGTCTCTCTCTCTCCCTGTGATGTCCTGTCTCTCTCTCTCTCTCTCTCTGTGATGTCCTGTCTCTCTCTCTCTCTCCTGTGATGTCCTGTCTCTCTCTCTGTGTCTCCTCTCCGGTCTCCCCCTGATGTCCCTTCTCTCTCTCTCCCCGTGAGTCCTGTCCCTCTTCCGACTCTCTCCTCTCCCTGTGATGTCCTGTCTCTCTCTCTCTCTGTGATGTCCTGTCTCTCTCTCTCTCTCCCTGTGATGTCCTGTCTCTCTCTCTCTCTCTCCCTGTGATGTCCTGTCTCTCTCTCTCTCCTGTGATGTCCTGTCCCTCTCTCTCTCTCCTGTGATGTCCTGTCTCTCGCTCTCTCTCCCTGTGATGTCCTGTCTCTCTCTCTCCCAGTGATGTCCTGTCTCTCTCTCTCTCTCTCTGTGATGTCCTGTCTCTCTCTCTCTCTCCCTGTGATGTCCTGTCTCTCTCTCTCTCCCTGTGATGTCCTGTCTCTCTCTCTCTCTCTCTGTGATGTCCTGTCTCTCTCTCTCCCCTGTGATGTCCTGTCTCTCTCTCTCTCCCTGTGATGTCCTGTCTCTCTCTCTCCCTGTGATGTCCTGTCTCTCTCTCTCTCTCTCCTGTGATGTCCTGTCTCTCTCTCTCTCTGTGATGTCCTGTCTCTCTCTCTCTCCCTGTGATGTCCTGTCTCTCTCTCTCTCCCTGTGATGTCCTGTCTCTCTCTCTCTCTCCCTGTGATGTCCTGTCTCTCTCTCTCTCTCCCTGTGATGTCCTGTCTCTCTCTCTCTCTCCCTGTGATTCCTGTCTCTCTCTCTCTCCCTGTGATGTCCTGTCTCTCTCTCTCTCCCTGTGATGTCCTGTCTCTCTCTCTCTCTCTCTCTCTCCCTGTGATGTCCTGTCTCTCTCTCTCTCCCTGTGATGTCCTGTCTCTCTCTCTCTCTCTCTGTGATGTCCTGTCTCTCTCTCTCTCTCTCCCTGTGATGTCCTGTCTCTCTCTCTCTCCCTGTGATGTCCTGTCTCTCTCTCTCTCTCTGTGATGTCCTGTCTCTCTCTCTCTCTCTGTGATGTCCTGTCTCTCTCTCTCTCTCCCTGTGATGTCCTGTCTCTCTCTCTCTCTCTCTGTGATGTCCTGTCTCTCTCTCTCTCTCCCTGTGATGTCCTGTCTCTCTCTCTCTCTCTCTCTCCCTGTGATGTCCTGTCTCTCTCTCTCTCCCTGTGATGTCCTGTCTCTCTCTCTCTCTCTGTGATGTCCTGTCTCTCTCTCTCTGTGATGTCCTGTCTCTCTCTCTCTCTCCCTGTGATGTCCTGTCTCTCTCTCTCCCTGTGATGTCCTGTCTCTCTCTCTCTCTCTCTGTGATGTCCTGTCTCTCTCTCTCTCTCCTGTGATGTCCTGTCTCTCTCTCTCTCTCTCTGTGATGTCCTGTCTCTCTCTCTCTCTCCCTGTGATGTCCTGTCTCTCTCTTCCCTGTGATGTCCTGTCTCTCTCTCTCTCTCTCTGTGATGTCCTGTCTCTCTCTCTCTCTCCCTGTGATGTCCTGTCTCTCTCTCTCCAGTGATGTCCTGTCTCTTCTCTCTCGCTCTCTGTGATGTCCTGTCTCTCTCTCTCTCTCTCTGTGATGTCCTGTCTCTCTCTCTCTCTCTCCTGTGATGTCCTGTCTCTCTCTCTCTCTCCCTGTGATGTCCTGTCTCTCTCTCTCGCTCTCTGTGATGTCCTGTCTCTCTCTCTCTCTCTCTCTGTGATGTCCTGTCTCTCTCTCTCTCTCCCTGTGATGTCCTGTCTCTCTCTCTCTCCCTGTGATGTCCTGTCTCTCTCTCTCTCTCTGTGATGTCCTGTCTCTCTCTCTCTCTCCCTGTGATGTCCTGTCTCTCTCTCTCCCTGTGATGTCCTGTCTCTCTCTCTCTCTCTCCCTGTGATGTCCTGTCTCTCTCTCTCTCTCCCTGTGATGTCCTGTCTCTCTCTCTCTCTCCCTGTGATGTCCTGTCTCTCTCTCTCTCCCTGTGATGTCCTGTCTCTCTCTCTCTCCCTGTGATGTCCTGTCTCTCTCTCTCTCCCTGTGATGTCCTGTCTCTCTCTCTCTCCCTGTGATGTCCTGTCTCTCTCTCTCTCTCTGTGATGTCCTGTCTCTCTCTCTCTCTCTCCCTGTGATGTCCTGTCTCTCTCTCTCCCTGTGATGTCCTGTCTCTCTCTCTCTCTCTCTCTGTGATGTCCTGTCTCTCTCTCTCTCTCTCTGTGTGATGTCCTGTCTCTCTCTCTCTCTCCTGTGATGTCCTGTCTCTCTCTCTCTCTCCCTGTGATGTCCTGTCTCTCTCTCTCTCTCTCTGTGATGTCCTTGTCTCTCTCTCTCTCTCCCTGTGATGTCCTGTCTCTCTCTCTCTCCCTCTCTCCCTGTGATGTCCTGTCTCTCTCTCTCCTGTGATGTCCTGTCTCTCTCTCTCTCTCTCTGTGATGTCCTGTCTCTCTCTCTCTCTCTCTGTGATGTCCTGTCTCTCTCTCTCTCTCCCTGTGATGTCCTGTCTCTCTCTCTCCCTGTGATGTCCTGTCTCTCTCTCTCTCTCTCTGTGATGTCCTGTCTCTCTCTCTCTCTCTCTCTCTCTGTGATGTCCTGTCTCTCTCTCTCTCTCCCTGTGATGTCCTGTCTCTCTCTCTCTCTCTGTGATGTCCTGTCTCTCTCTCTCTCTCCTGTGATGTCCTGTCTCTCTCTCTCTCTCTCTCTCTCTCCCTGTGATGTCCTGTCTCTCTCTCTCCCTGTGATGTCCTGTCCCTCTCTCTCTCTCTGTGATGTCCTGTCTCTCGCTATTCTCTCCCTGTGATGTCCTGTCTCTCTCTCTCCCAGTGATGTCCTGTCTCTCTCTCTCTCTCTCTGTGATGTCCTGTCTCTCTCTCTCTCTCTCTGTGATGTCCTGTCTCTCTCTCTCTCTCCCTGTGATGTCCTGTCTCTCTCTCTCTCCCTGTGATGTCCTGTCTCTCTCTCTCTCTCTCTGTGATGTCCTGTCTCTCTCTCTCTCTCCCCTGTGATGTCCTGTCTCTCTCTCTCCCTGTGATGTCCTGTCTCTCTCTCTCTCTCCCTGTGATGTCCTGTCTCTCTCTCTCCCTGTGATGTCCTGTCTCTCTCTCTCTCTCTCCCTGTGATGTCCTGTCTCTCTCTCTCTCTCTGTGATGTCCTGTCTCTCTCTCTCTCCCTGTGATGTCCCTGTCTCTCTCTCTCTCCCTGTGATGTCCTGTCTCTCTCACTCTCCCTGTGATGTCCTGTCTCTCTCTCTCTCTCCCTGTGATGTCCTGTCTCTCTCTCTCTCTCCCTGTGATTCCTGTCTCTCTCTCTCTCCCTGTGATGTCCTGTCTCTCTCTCTCTCCCTGTGATGTCCTGTCTCTCTCTCTCTCTCTCTCCTGTGATGTCCTGTCTCTCTCTCTCTCCCTGTGATGTCCTGTCTCTCTCTCTCTCTCTGTGATGTCCTGTCTCTCTCTCTCTCTCTCCCTGTGATGTCCTGTCTCTCTCTCTCCCTGTGATGTCCTGTCTCTCTCTCTCTCTCTCTGTGATGTCCTGTCTCTCTCTCTCTCTCTCTGTGATGTCCTGTCTCTCTCTCTCTCTCCCTGTGATGTCCTGTCTCTCTCTCTCTCCTGTGATGTCCTGTCTTTCTCTCTCTCTCCCTGTGATGTCCTGTCTCTCTCTCTCTCTCTCTCCCTGTGATGTCCTGTCTCTCTCTCTCCCTGTGATGTCCTGTCTCTCTCTCTCTCTCTCTGTGATGTCCTGTCTCTCTCTCTCTGTGATGTCCTGTCTCTCTCTCTCTCCCTGTGATGTCCTGTCTCTCTCTCTCCTGTGATGTCCTGTCTCTCTCTCTCTCTCTCTGTGATGTCCTGTCTCTCTCTCTCTCTCCCTGTGATGTCCTGTCTCTCTCTCTCTCTCTCTGTGATGTCCTGTCTCTCTCTCTCTCTCCCTGTGATGTCCTGTCTCTCTCTTCCCTGTGATGTCCTGTCTCTCTCTCTCTCTCTCTGTGATGTCCTGTCTCTGTCTCTCTCTCTCCCTGTGATGTCCTGTCTCTCTCTCTCCCAGTGATGTCCTGTCTCTCTCTCTCTCTCTCTGTGATGTCCTGTCTCTCTCTCTCTCTCTCTGTGATGTCCTGTCTCTCTCTCTCTCTCCCTGTGATGTCCTGTCTCTCTCTCTCTCCCTGTGATGTCCTGTCTCTCTCTCTCTCTCTGTGATGTCCTGTCTCTCTCTCTCTCTCCCTGTGATGTCCTGTCTCTCTCTCTCCCTGTGATGTCCTGTCTCTCTCTCTCCCTGTGATGTCCTGTCTCTCTCTCTCTCCCTGTGATGTCCTGTCTCTCTCTCTCCCTGTGATGTCCTGTCTCTCTCTCTCTCTCTCCCTGTGATGTCCTGTCTCTCTCTCTCTCTGTGATGTCCTGTCTCTCTCTCTCTCTCCCTGTGATGTCCTGTCTCTCTCTCTCCCTGTGATGTCCTGTCTCTCTCTCTCTCCCTGTGATGTCCTGTCTCTCTCTCTCCCTGTGATGTCCTGTCTCTCTCTCTCTCTCTCCCTGTGATGTCCTGTCTCTCTCTCTCCCTGTGATGTCCTGTCTCTCTCTCACTCTCCCTGTGATGTCCTGTCTTCCTGTGATGTCCTGTCTCTCTCTCTCCTGTGATGTCCTGTCTCTCTCTCACTCTCCCTGTGATGTCCTGTCTCTCTCTCTCCTGTGATGTCCTGTCTCTCTCTCACTCTCCCTGTGATGTCCTGTCTCTCTCTCTCCCTGTGATGTCCTGTCTCTCTCTCTCTCTCCCTGTGATGTCCTGTCTCTCTCTCTCTCCCTGTGATGTCCTGTCTCTCTCTCTCTCTCTCTCTGTGATGTCCTGTCTCTCTCTCTCTCTCCCTGTGATGTCCTGTCTCTCTCTCTCCCTGTGATGTCCTGTCTCTCTCTCTCTCCCTGTGATGTCCTGTCTCTCTCTCTCCCTGTGATGTCCTGTCTCTCTCTCTCTCTCTCCCTGTGATGTCCTGTCTCTCTCTCTCTCTGTGATGTCCTGTCTCTCTCTCTCTCTCTCCCTGTGATGTCCTGTCTCTCTCTCTCTCTGTGATGTCCTGTCTCTCTCTCTCTCTCTCTGTGATGTCCTGTCTCTCTCTCTCTCTCCCTGTGATGTCCTGTCTCTCTCTCTCTCCCTGTGATGTCTTGTCTCTCTCTCTCTCTCTCTGTGATGTCCTGTCTCTCTCTCTCTCTCCCTGTGATGTCCTGTCTCTCTCTCTCCCCGTGATGTCCTGTCTCTCTCTCTCTCCCCGTGATGTCCTGTCTCTCACTCTTTCCCGATGATGACCTGTCTCTCTCTCTCTCTCTATGATGCCCCGTCTCTCTTTCCCTCTGTGATGTCCTCTCTCTCTCTCTCTCCATATGATGTCCTCAAACTCTCTCTCTCCCTGTGATGTCCTGTCTCTCTCTTTCTCCGTGATGTAATGTCTCTCTCTCTCTCCCTGTGATGTCCTGTCTCTCTCTTCTCTCTCTCCCTGTGATGTCCTGTCTCTCTCTCTCTCCCTGTGATGTCCTGTCTCTCTCTCTCTCCCTGTGATGTCCTGTCTCTCTCTCTCTCCCTGTGATGTCCTGCCTCTCTCTCTCTCCCTGTGATGTCCTGTCTCTCTCTCTCTCCCTGTGATGTCCTGTCTCTCTCTCTCTCCCTGTGATGTCTGTCTCTCTCTCTCTCCCCTGTGATGTCCTGTCTCTCTCTCTCTCTCTCTCTCCCTGTGATGTCCTGTCTCTCTCTCTCTCTCCCTGTGATGTCCTGTCCTCTCTCTCTCTCCTGTGATGTCCTGTCTCTCTCTCTCTCTCTCCAGTGATGTCCTGTCTCTCTCTCTCTCTCCTGTGATGTCCTGTCTCTCTCTCTCTCCCTGTGATGTCCTGTCTCTCTCTCTCTCTCCTGTGATGTCCTGTCTCTCTCTCTCTCCCTGTGATGTCCTGTCTCTCTCTCTCTCTCCCTGTAATGTCCTGTCTCTCTCTCACTCTCCCTGTGATGTCCTGTCTCTCTCTCTCTCCCTGTGATGTCCTGTCTCTCTCTCTCTCTCTCTCCCTGTGATGTCCTGTCTCTCTCTCTCTCTCTGTGATGTCCTGTCTCTCTCTCTCTCTCTGTGATGTCTGTCTCTCTCTCTCTCTCTCCCTGTGATGTCCTGTCTCTCTCTCTCTCCCTGTGATGTCCTGTCTCTCTCTCTCTCTCCCTGTGATGTCCTGTCTCTCTCTCTCTCCCCTGTGATGTCCTGTCTCTCTCTCTCTCTCTCTCCCTGTGATGTCCTGTCTCTCTCTCTCTCTCTGTGATGTCCTGTCTCTCTCTCTCTCTCTGTGATGTCCTGTCTCTCTCTCTCTCTCTCTGTGATGTCCTGTCTCTCTCTCTCTCTCTGTGATGTCCTGTCTCTCTCTCTCTCTCCTGTGATGTCCTGTCTCTCTCTCTCTCTGTGATGTCCTGTCTCTCTCTCTCTCTCCCTGTGATGTCCTGTCTCTCTCTCTCTCTCCCTGTGATGTCCTGTCTCTCTCTCTCTCCTGTGATGTCCTGTCTCTCTCTCTCTCTCCCTGTGATGTCCTGTCTCTCTCTCTCTCTCTGTGATGTCCTGTCTCTCTCTCTCTCTCTGTGATGTCCTGTCTCTCTCTCTCTCTCTCTGTGATGTCCTGTCTCTCTCTCTCTCTCCCAGTGATGTCCTGTTTCTCTCTCTCTCTCTCTCTGTGATGTCCTGTCTCTCTCTCTCTCGCCCTGTGATGTCCTCTCTCTCTCTCTCTCTCCCTGTGATGTCCTGTCTCTCTCTCTCTCTCTCTGTGATGTCGTGTCTCTCTCTCTCCCTGTGATGTCCTGTCTCTCTCTCTCTCTCTCCTGTGATGTCCTGTCTCTCTCTCTCTCTCCCTGTGATGTCCTGTCTCTCTCTCTCTCTCCCAGTGATGTCCTGTCTCTCTCTCTCTCTCTGTGATGTCCTCTCTCTCTCTCTCTCTCTCCCTGTGATGTCCTGTCTCTCTCTCTCTCTCCCAGTGATGTCCTGTCTCTCTCTCTCTCTCTGTGATGTCCTCTCTCTCTCTCTCCCTGTGATGTCCTGTCTCTCTCTCTCTCTCTGTGATGTCCTCTCTCTCTCTCTCTCTCCCTGTGATGTCCTGTCTCTCTCTCTCTCCCTGTGATGTCCTGTCTCTCTCTCTCCCTGTGATGTCCTGTCTCTCTCTCTCTCTCTCCCTGTGATGTCCTCTCTCTCTCTCTCTCTCCCTGTGATGTCCTGTCTCTCTCTCTGTCTCCCTGTGATGTCCTGTCTCTCTCTCTCCCTGTGATGTCCTGTCTCTCTCTCTCTCTCTCCCTGTGATGTCCTGTCTCTCTCTCTCTCACTGTGATGTCCTGTCTCTCTCTCTCCCTGTGATGTCCTGTCTCTCTCTCTCTCTCTCTCTCCCTGTGATGTCCTGTCTCTCTCTCTCTCTGTGATGTCCTGTCTCTCTCTCTCTCTCTGTGATGTCCTGTCTCTCTCTCTCTCTCCCTGTGATGTCCTGTCTCTCTCTCTCTCCCTGTGATGTCTTGTCTCTCTCTCCCTCTCTCTGTGATGTCCTGTCTCTCTCTCTCTCCCTGTGATGTCTTGTCTCTCTCTCCCTCTCTCTGTGATGTCCTGTCTCTCTCTCTCCCTGTGATGTCCTGTCTCTCTCTCTCCCTGTGATGTCCTGTCTCTCTCTCTCTCTCCCTGTGATGTCCTGTCTCTCTCTCTCTCTGTGATGTCCTGTCTCTCTCTCTCTCTCTCTGTGATGTCCTGTCTCTCTCTCTCTCTCCCTGTGATGTCCTGTCTCTCTCTCTCCCTGTGATGTCCTGTCTCTCTCTCTCTCCCTGTGATGTCCTGTCTCTCTCTCTCCCTGTGATGTCCTGTCTCTCTCTCTCTCTCTCCTGTGATGTCCTGTCTCTCTCTCTCTCTCCCTGTGATGTCCTGTCTCTCTCTCTCCCTGTGATGTCCTGTCTCTCTCTCTCTCCCTGTGATGTCCTGTCTCTCTCTCTCTCTCTCCCTGTGATGTCCTGTCTCTCTCTCTCTCTCCCTGTGATGTCCTGTCTCTCTCTCTCCCTGTGATGTCCTGTCTCTCTCTCTCTCCCTGTGATGTCCTGTCTCTCTCTCTCCCTGTGATGTCCTGTCTCTCTCTCTCTCTCTCCCTGTGATGTCCTGTCTCTCTCTCTCTCTGTGATGTCCTGTCTCTCTCTCTCTCTCTCCCTGTGATGTCCTGTCTCTCTCTCTCTCTGTGATGTCCTGTCTCTCTCTCTCTCTCTCTGTGATGTCCTGTCTCTCTCTCTCTCTCCCTGTGATGTCCTGTCTCTCTCTCTCTCCCTGTGATGTCTTGTCTCTCTCTCTCTCTCTCTGTGATGTCCTGTCTCTCTCTCTCTCTCCCTGTGATGTCCTGTCTCTCTCTCTCCCGTGATGTCCTGTCTCTCTCTCTCCCGTGATGTCCTGTCTCTCACTCATTCCCGATGATGACCTGTCTCTCTCTCTCTCTCTATGATGCCCGTCTCTCTTTCCCTCTGTGATGTCCTCTCTCTCTCTCTCTCCATATGATGTCCTAAAACTCTCTCTCTCCCTGTGATGTCCTGTCTCTCTCTTTCTCCGTGATGTAATGTCTCTCTCTCTCTCCCTGTGATGTCCTGTCTCTCTCTCTCTCTCTCCCTGTGATGTCCTGTCTCTCTCTCTCTCCCTGTGATGTCCTGTCTCTCTCTCTCTCCCTGTGATGTCCTGTCTCTCTCTCTCTCCCTGTGATGTCCTGCCTCTCTCTCTCTCTCCCTGTGATGTCCTGTCTCTCTCTCTCTCTCCCTGTGATGTCCTGTCTCTCTCTCTCTCCCTGTGATGTCCTGTCTCTCTCTCTCTCCCTGTGATGTCCTGTCTCTCTCTCTCTCTCTCTCCTGTGATGTCCTGTCTCTCTCTCTCTCTCCTGTGATGTCCTGTCTCTCTCTCTCTCCCTGTGATGTCCTGTCTCTCTCTCTCTCTCTCCCAGTGATGTCCTGTCTCTCTCTCTCTCCCTGTGATGTCCTGTCTCTCTCTCTCTCCTGTGATGTCCTGTCTCTCTCTCTCTCTCCCTGTGATGTCCTGTCTCTCTCTCTCTCCCTGTGATGTCCTGTCTCTCTCTCTCTCTCCCTGTAATGTCCTGTCTCTCTCTCACTCTCCCTGTGATGTCCTGTCTCTCTCTCTCTCCTGTGATGTCCTGTCTCTCTCTCTCTCTCTCTCCTGTGATGTCCTGTCTCTCTCTCTCTCTCTGTGATGTCCTGTCTCTCTCTCTCTCCCTGTGATGTCCTGTCTCTCTCTCTCTCTCTCCCTGTGATGTCCTGTCTCTCTCTCTCTCTCTCCCTGTGATGTCCTGTCTCTCTCTCTCTCTCCCTGTGATGTCCTGTCTCTCTCTCTCTCCCTGTGATGTCCTGTCTCTCTCTCTCTCCCTGTGATGTCCTGTCTCTCTCTCTCTCTCTGTGATGTCCTGTCTCTCTCTCTCTCTCTGTGATGTCCTGTCTCTCTCTCTCTCTCTCTGTGATGTCCTGTCTCTCTCTCTCTCTCTCTGTGATGTCCTGTCTCTCTCTCTCTCTCCCTGTGATGTCCTGTCTCTCTCTCTCTCTCTGTGATGTCCTGTCTCTCTCTCTCTCTCCCTGTGATGTCCTGTCTCTCTCTCTCTCTCCCTGTGATGTCCTGTCTCTCTCTCTCTCCCTGTGATGTCCTGTCTCTCTCTCTCTCTCTCCCTGTGATGTCCTGTCTCTCTCTCTCTCTCTGTGATGTCCTGTCTCTCTCTCTCTCTCTGTGATGTCCTGTCTCTCTCTCTCTCTCTCTGTGATGTCCTGTCTCTCTCTCTCTCTCCCAGTGATGTCCTGTTTCTCTCTCTCTCTCTCTCTGTGATGTCCTGTCTCTCTCTCTCTCTCCCTGTGATGTCCTCTCTCTCTCTCTCTCTCCCTGTGATGTCCTGTCTCTCTCTCTCTCTCTCTGTGATGTCGTGTCTCTCTCTCTCCCTGTGATGTCCTGTCTCTCTCTCTCTCTCTCCCTGTGATGTCCTGTCTCTCTCTCTCTCTCCCTGTGATGTCCTGTCTCTCTCTCTCTCTCCCAGTGATGTCCTGTCTCTCTCTCTCTCCCTGTGATGTCCTGTCTCTCTCTCTCCCTGTGATGTCCTGTCTCTCTCTCTCTCTCTCCCTGTGATGTCCTGTCTCTCTCTCTCTCCCTGTGATGTCCTGTCTCTCTCTCTCCCTGTGATGTCCTGTCTCTCTCTCTCTCTCTCCCTGTGATGTCCTCTCTCTCTCTCTCTCTCTCTCCCTGTGATGTCCTGTCTCTCTCTCTGTCTCCCTGTGATGTCCTGTCTCTCTCTCTCCCTGTGATGTCCTGTCTCTCTCTCTCTCTCTCCCTGTGATGTCCTGTCTCTCTCTCTCTCCCTGTGATGTCCTGTCTCTCTCTCTCCCTGTGATGTCCTGTCTCTCTCTCTCTCTCTCCCTGTGATGTCCTGTCTCTCTCTCTCTCTGTGATGTCCTGTCTCTCTCTCTCTCTCTCTGTGATGTCCTGTCTCTCTCTCTCTCTCCCTGTGATGTCCTGTCTCTCTCTCTCTCCCTGTGATGTCTTGTCTCTCTCTCCCTCTCTCTGTGATGTCCTGTCTCTCTCTCTCTCCCTGTGATGTCTTGTCTCTCTCTCCCTCTCTCTGTGATGTCCTGTCTCTCTCTCTCTCCCTGTGATGTCCTGTCTCTCTCTCTCCCTGTGATGTCCTGTCTCTCTCTCTCTCTCTCCCTGTGATGTCCTGTCTCTCTCTCTCTCTGTGATGTCCTGTCTCTCTCTCTCTCTCTCTGTGATGTCCTGTCTCTCTCTCTCTCTCCCTGTGATGTCCTGTCTCTCTCTCTCTCCCTGTGATGTCTTGTCTCTCTCTCCCTCTCTCTGTGATGTCCTGTCTCTCTCTCTCTCCCTGTGATGTCTTGTCTCTCTCTCTCTCTCCCTGTGATGTCCTGTCTCTCTCTCTCTCCCTGTGATGTCTTGTCTCTCTCTCTCTCTCCCTGTGATGTCCTGTCTCTCTCTCTCTCCCTGTGATGTCTTGTCTCTCTCTCTCTCTCCCTGTGATGTCCTGTCTCTCTCTCTCTCCCAGTGATGTCCTGTCTCTCTCTCTCTCTCTCTCCCAGTGATGTCCTGTCTCTCTCTCTCTCCCTGTGATGTCCTGTCTCTCTCTCTCCCTGTGATGTCCTGTCTCTCTCTCTCCCAGTGATGTCCTGTCTCTCTCTCTCTCTCCCAGTGATGTCCTGTCTCTCTCTCTCTCTCTCTCCCTGTGATGTCCTGTCTCTCTCTCTCCCTGTGATGTCCTGTCTCTCTCTCTCTCTCTCCCTGCGATGTCCTGTCTCTCTCTCTCTCTCTCTCCCTGTGATGTCCTGTCTCTCTCTCTCCCTGTGATGTCCTGTCTCTCTCTCTCTCTCTCCCTGTGATGTCCTGTCTCTCTCTCTCTCTCCCTGTGATGTCCTGTCTCTCTCTCTCTCTCTCTCCCTGTGATGTCCTGTCTCTCTCTCTCTCTCCCTGTGATGACCTGTCTCTCTCTCTCTCTCCCTGTGATGTCCTGTCTCTCTCTCTCTCTCTCCCTGTGATGTCCTGTCTCTCTCTCTCTCTCTCTCCCTGTGATGTCCTGTCTCTCTCTCTCTCTCCCTGTGATGACCTGTCTCTCTCTCTCTCTCCCTGTGATGTCCTGTCTCTCTCTCTCTCTCTCCCTGTGATGACCTGTCTCTCTCTCTCTCTCCCTGTGATGTCCTGTCTCTCTCTCTCTCTCTCCCTGTGATGTCCTGTCTCTCTCTCTCTCTCCCTGTGATGACCTGTCTCTCTCTCTCTCTCCCTGTGATGTCCTGTCTCTCTCTCTCTCTCTCCCTGTGATGTCCTGTCTCTCTCTCTCTCTCTCCCTGTGATGTCCTGTATCTCTCTCTCCCTGTGATGTCCTCTCTCTCTCTCTCCCTGTGATGTCCTGTCTCTCTCTCTCTCTCCCTGTGATGTCCTGTCTCTCTCCCTCTTGCGTCACCCAGACTGCATGACGTCACCCGGAGCGGAGCTTTGACGTCACGTCCGGCCCTGTCTCTGCGCTGTAAGATGGCGGCCGCCAGCCTGGATCCGCCGACGCTCAACGGGCCGGAGGAGTTGATGGATCCGGCGGGGGACGAAACGGTGGGGCTGAGCGTCCCGGAGGAGGTGAGAGCCGTGCGGCGGAGGAAGGAGCGCGGCGCAGAGTGAGAGGCGGCTCCGGCGGTCCGTGGGCCTCGGAATCAGGGCCACAGAGTGAGAGCCTGAACCCCGGGACAGGGCAGCAGTGGGGGGAATGGGCACCCCCCGGGGCGCCGTGTTCCTGCTCGCTGCCCGGTGCCTGCTCCCCCGGACTGTGCCGGCATGCTGTGCCGGGCTGTCACTCAGCGGATTAGTGCAGGCAGGAACCAGACTCCCGGTCCCGGTCTGAACTCCGGCAGCGGGACTTTCAAACTGTGAGACATCAGACGGCGGGTTGTCCTGGAGACACACAACGAGCGTGGGATGTCAGCCTGGGGTTATTAAACTGTGTGAAAGGTGCACTTCAACGGTAAAAACACCCAACACAATTACACTCCTTCCAAACTCAGCTTGCGTTCGCAGAGAGCATTTACAGCTGGGATTCAGTACTGCTGGGTATATTACTGATCGGTACTGGTGAGTACACGTCTGTCACTGTATAACACGGCTACACTACTGGTGGGTATCAAACAGGATAATATTCTGGTGGGTACAGGTCTGTCACTATTATACTGGGTTACAGTACTGATTGGTACATGTGTGTTTAACGCTGGCATACAGCACTGGTGGATACAGGTCTGTTGCTGTATAACACAAGTACAGTACTGTGGATACAGGTGTGTCACTATGTAACCGGATGGGTATAGAGGGATATGGGCCAAGTGCAGGCAATTGGGACTAGCTTAGTGGTATAAACTGGGCGACATGGACATGTTGGGCCAAAGGGCCTGTTTCCATGTTGTAACTTCTATGATTCTATGATTCTATAACATGAATGCAGTACTTGGTACAGACCAGTTATTGTATAACTCTGGGGTACATTACTGGTGGGGACAGGTATGCCACTATCCAACACGAATACAGTACTAGTTGGTACAGGTCTGTCACAATAACATTGAGATAAAGTACTGGTGAGTACAGGTCTGTCACTGTATAACAAGGGGTCAAGCACTGATGGATATAGGTGTGTGACTGCATAACACTGGAATGCAATACTGGTGGGTGCTGGTCTGTAGCTGTATAACACGTGTACAGTACAGGTGGATACAGGTCTGTTGCTGTATAACACTGGTGTAAAGTACTGGTGTGTACAGGCCTGGTACTGCATAACACTGGGGTGCAGTAAATGTGGGTATAGGTCTGGCACTGTATAACATTGGGGTGCAGTACAGGTATCACTGCATCACAATGGGTACAGGTCTGTCGCTATGTAACATTGGACTACAGTACTGGTGAGTACAGGTCTGTCACTATAACATAGGGGTACAGTACTGGTGGGTACTGCTCTGTCACTACGTACCACTGGGGTGCAGTACTGGTGGGTACCGATCTGTCACTGTATAATGGGTACATTATTTGTGGCTACAGGTCTTTCACTGTATAACACTGGGGTACAGGTGTGTCATTATATGACATGGGTACAGTACTGGTGGGTATAGGTCTGCCACTGTTTAATACTAGGGTATAGTACTGGTGAGTACAGGCCTGTCACTTTAACACTGGGGGTAGCATACAGGTGGGTACAGGTGTGTCATTGTACAAAATGAGCACAGTACTTGTAGGTACAGGTGTGAGTTGTATAACATTGGGGTACTGTACTGGTGGGTATAGGGATGTCACTGTATAACACTGATACAGTACTGGTGGGTACAGATGTTTTACTGTACAAAACGGGTACTGTACTGGCCGGTACAGGTCTGGCAGTCTATGCCACTGGGATGCAGTTCTGGAGGGTACAGGTCTGTCACTGTAACATTGGGGTAAACTACTGGTAGATACAGGTGTGTCACTATAATACTGGGCTTCAGTACTGGTGTGTAGCGGTCTGTCACTGTATAATACTAGGGTACAGTACTGGTGAGTACAGGTGTCTCACTATAATACTGGGGTACAGTACTAGTGAGTACAGGCCTGCCACTATAATACTGGGGTATAGTACTGGTGGGTACAGGTCTGTCACTATAATGGGTACATTATTTGTGGCTACAGGTCTGTCGCTGTGTAACACTGGGATACAGAACTGTTGGGTACAGATTTGTCAGTGTTTAATACTAGGCTTCTGTACTGGTGGGTAGAGGTTTGTTGCTGTGTAACACGGGTCCAGTACTAGTGGGTACATGTTTGTCACAATGTAACACGGGTACAGTACTGGTGGGTACATGTCTGTCACTGCGCAACACTGGGGTATAGTACTGGTGAGTACAGGTCTGTCACTTTATAATAGGTACATTACTTGTAGCTATAGCCTGTCGCTGTATAACAGTGGGGTACAGTACTGGTGGGTATAGGTCTGTCATCATAACACTGGGATTTAGTACTGGTGGGTACAGGTCTGTCATTGAATAAAATTGGGGTAGAGTACTGTTGAGTACAGATATGTCAGTGTTTCATACTGGGCATCTGTATTGGTGGGTACAGGCCTGTCATTGTGTAACGTGTATAATACTGGTGGTTACAAGTGTGTCACAATATGACGGGTACAGTACTGCTGAGCATAGTTCTGTCACTATAACATTGAGGTACAGAACTGGTGGGTACAGGTGTTATACTGGGGTACAGTATTGGAGGGTATATGGCAGTCACTATAATGGATACAGTGCTGGTGGGCACAAGTCTGGTACTGCATAACGGGTACAGTAATTGTGGTTACAGGTCTGTCACTAACACTGGGGTATCATACTGGTGGGTACAGGTGTGTCACCGTACAACGGGCACAGTACATGTAGGTACAGGTGTGTCGCTGTGTAACTTTGGGGTACCGTACTGGAAGGTATAGGGATGTCACTGTATAACACTGATACTGTACAATACGGGTACAGTACTGGTTTGTAAAGGTCTGTCATTGTATAATGCTGGGATTTAGTACTGGTGGGTACAGGTCTGTCACTGTATAACATTATAAATTGGATAGCCCGGTGGTGAAGGATAGAATACTAGAGCCTGGTCTTCAGTTCCTTCCAAGCCTTTATTCACAGAGATCCACAATACACACACCCCACACCCTAGATCAGCTCTCTTATAAATGGATACAAGAGAATTCTCAATTGCTGCGCACCACCTGAATACAATTAACACTAATTAATATAAATCACATGGATACAACTAACGTAACACTGCGGTACAGTACTGGTGGGTACAGGCCTGTCGCTGTATAACACTGGGCTACGGTACAGGGGTACAGGCCTGTCGCTGTATAACACTGGGCTACGGTACAGGCCTGTCGCTGTATAACACTGGGCTACGGTACAGGCCTGTCGCTGTATAACACTGGGGTACAGTACTGGTGGGTACAGGCCTGTCGCTGTATAACACTGGGCTATGGTACAGGCCTGTCGCTGTATAACACTGGGGTACAGTACTGGTGGGTACAGGCCTGTCGCTGTATAACACTGGGCTATGGTACAGGCCTGTCGCTGTATAACACTGGGGTACAGTACTGGTGGGTACAGGCCTGTCGCTGTATAACACTGGGGTTCAGTACTGGTGAGTGCAGGTCCTTCTACACTGTCCCATCAAATACTCCCAGGGCAAGTACAGTACAGGTTAGATACAGTTCATTTCTGTGGGCCTGCTAAGATTAAATACACGCCCCCATTTGTATAAACGGAGAATTCTTTGATAAATTTCTGTCTGTAGTGGGCAGTTGCCGCTACAAATAGCTACGGTTCGAACCTTCGAGAATTGAGAATGGAACTTTGGCCTCCACGTTTTTACTGGAGGCCCTGGCAATGTAAAATCGGCTTTTTGTGTTGAGATATAGGTGTTTGAAATAACTCCTTCTTTGCTGAAACCCTCATCCGTGCCTTTGTTACCTCCAGGCTCGCCGATTCAAATGTTCTCTTTGCCGGCCTCCCACCTTCCACCCTCCGTAAACTTGAGCTCATCCAAAACTCTGCTGCCCGTATGCTAACTCGCACCAAGTCCCGTTCATCCATCACCCCTGTGCTCGCTGACCTACATTGGCTCCCGGTCCGGCAATGCCTCAATTTTAAAACTTGCATCCTTTTTTTCAAATCGCTCACCTCATGGCCTCGCCCCTCCCTATCTCTGTAATCTCCTCCAGCCCTACAACCCTCCGAGATCTCTGCTCTCCTCCAATCCTGGCCTCTTGCGTATCCCCGATTTTAATTGCTCCACCATTGGTGGTCTTCAGCTGCCTAGGCCCTAAGCTCTGGAATTCCCTCCCTAAACCTCTCCACCTCTTTACCTCTCTCTGCTTTAAAACACTGCTTAAAATCTCTGGTTACCTGTCCTAATATCTCGATGTGGCTTGGTGTTGAATTTTGTCTGATAATCGCTCCTGTGAAGTGCCTTTGGATGTTTTACTACGTTAAAGGTGCTATATAAATGCAAGTAATTGTTGTTGTAGACGGATCTTGGCCATGAATGTTGGTGAGCTCGGTGAGCGGTCTGCTGAATCTGACAACACTAATTATAATCACAGAAGTGATGAAGTGTGTTCAAAACCTGAAGGGAGGTAGCTTTAAAGTCTAGGATCCTTGAAACTACAGTAATAATTTGTATTCTTCCCTTAGATTAAGAATAAAATGCTGCTAAGAGATGAAGATAAACCTTTGCGGATCACTGGTTAGGCCTCAGCTGGAGTACTGTGTACAGTTCTGGGCACCACACTTTAGGAAGGATGTCAAGGCCTTGGAGAGGGTGCAGAAGAGGTTTACCAGGATGATACCAGGGATGAGGGACTTGGTTTATGTGGAGAGATTGGAGAAAATGTGATTGTCCTCCTTAGAGCAGAGGCTAACGGGAGACCTAGTAGAGGTATTCAAAATTATGAGGGGTTTTGATAGTTTCTCCCTACTTGCTCTGTCTCCTCTGGCAGGTGGGTCAGTAACCAGAGGTCATAGATTTTTAAATAATCGACAAAAGAACTAATGGGGAAATTAGGAGAATTTTTTTCACACACGCCCTGAAAGGGTGGTAGAGGCGGATTTCTTAGGAACTTTCAAAAGTCAATTGGACATGTACTTATAGAATCGTAGAAGGTTACAGCACGGAAGAAGGCCATTCGGCCCATTCAGTCCACGCTGGCTCTATGCAAGAGCAATCCAGCTAGTTCCATGCCCACGCCCTATCCCCATAGCCCTGCACATTTTTTCGTTTCAAGTACTGATCCTGTTCCCTTTTGAAGGCCATGATTGAATCTGCCTCCACCACCACCTCGGGCAGTGCATTCCAGATCCTAACCACTCGCTGTGTAAAAAAAAGTTTTTCCTCATATCACCTTTGGTTCTTTTGCCAATCACCTTAAATCTTTGCCCTCTGGTTCTTGACCCTTCCGCCAATGGGAACAGTTTCTTTCTATCTACATTGTCTAGACTCTTCGTGATTTTGAACACCTCCGTCAAATCTCCTCGCAACCGTCTTTCTTCCAAGGAGATCAAACCCAGCTTCTTCAGTCCCTCATCCCTGGAATCATTCTAGTAAATCTCCTCTGCACCCTCTCTAAGGCCTTCACATCCTTCCCAAAGTGCAGTGCCCAGAACTGGACACAATACTCCACTTGTGGCCGAACCAGTGTTTTATAAAGGTTCATCGCGACTTCCTTGCTTTTGTACTCCATGCCTCTATTTATAAAGCCCAGAACCAAGGATGCTTTTTTAACTGCTTTCTCAACCTGCCCTGCCACCTTCAACGATTTATGCACATATACCCCCAGATCCCGATGTTCCTCTCCCCCTTTTAGAATTGTGCCCTCTAGTTTATATTGCCTCTCCACATTTTTCCTACCGAAATGCATCACCTCGCATTTTTCCGCGTTAAACTTCTTCATCTGCCGCATGTCTGCCCATGCCACCAGAGTGCCTATATCCTCTTGAAGTCTATCGCTATCCTCCTCACTGTTCACTACCCTTCCAAGTTTTGTGTCATCTGCAAATTTTGAAATTGTGCCCTGTACACCTAAGTCCAAGTCATTAATATATATCAAGAAAAGCAGTGGTCCCAGCACCAACCCCTGGGGAACATCACTGGACACCTCCCTCCAGTCCGAGAAACAACCATTCACCACTACTCTCTGTTTTCTGTCATTTAGCCCCCTTTATTCCATGGGCCACAATCTTAATAGCAAGCCTACCATGTGGCACTTTATCAAACACTTTTTGAAAATCCATATACACCACATCAACTGCATTGCCCTCATCAACCCTTTCTGTTACCTCATCAAAAAACTCTATCAAGTTGGTTAAACACGATTTGCCTTTAACAAATCCGTGCTGGCTTTCCCTAATCAATCCACACTCGTCCAAGTGACTGTTGATTCTGTCCCAGATTATCATTTCTAAAAGTTTCCCCACCACCGAGGTTAAACTGACCAGCCTATAGTTGCTGGGTTTATCTTTACACCCTTTTTTAAACAAGGGTGTAACATATGCAATTCTCCAGTCCTCTGGCACCACCCCCATATCTAAGGATGTTTGGAAGATTATGGCCAGTACCTCCGCAATTTCCACCCTTATTTCCCTCAGCATCCGAGGATGCATTCCATCCGGACCGGGTGACTTATCTATTTTAAGTACAGCTAGCCTTTCTAGTACCTTTTCTTTCTCAATTTTTAGCCCATCCAGTATCTTAACTATATCTTCCTTTACTGAGACTCTGGCAGCATCTTCTTCCTCGGTAAAGACTGATGCAAAATACTCATTTAATACCTCAGCCATCCCCTCTGCCTCCGTGAGTAGATCTCCGTTATGGTCCCTAATCGGCCCCACCCCTCCTCTTACTACACATTTACTGTTAACGTGACTGTAGAAGACTTTTGGATTCCCTTTTATGTTGTCGGCCAGTCTATTCTCATACTCTCTCTTTGCCCCTCTTATTTCCTTTTTCACTTCCCCTCTGAACCTTCTATATTCTGCCTGGTTCTCACTTGTATTATCAACCTGTCACCTGTCATATGCCGCTTTTTTCCGCTTCATCTTACTCTCTATCTCCTTTGTCATCCAGGGAGTTCTGGCTTTAGTTGCTCTACCTTTCTCCCTCGTTGGAATGTACCTTGTCTGTACCCAAATCATCTCCTCTTTAAAGGTCGCCCATTGTTCAATTACAGTTTTGCCTGCCAATCTCCGATTCCAATTTACCCGGGACAGATCTGTTCTCATCCCACTGAAATTGGCCCTCCTCCAATGGAGTATTTTTACTTTAGAATGGTCAGAGTCCTTTTCCATAGCTATTCTAAACCTTATGATACTATGATCACTGCTCCCTAAATGCTCTCCCACTGACACTTGCTCCACTTGGCCTGTCTCATTCCTTAGAACTAAATCCAGCAATGCTTCCTTCCTCGTTGGGCCGGAAATGTACAGGTCGAGAAAGTTATCCCGAACACATTTCAAAAATTCGTCTCCTTCTTTGCCCCTTAGTCTATATTAGGATAGTTGAAATTCCCCCATTATCACTACTCTATGGCTTTTGCACCTCTGTAATTTCCTGCAAATTTGCTCCTCTATCTCCTTCCCACTAGTTGGTGGCTTAAAGAATACTCCCAGTAGTGTAATGGCACCTCTATTGTTTCTTAACTCTAACCAAATAGATTCTGTCCTTCACGCCTCCAGGACATCCTCTCTCTCCAGCACTGCAATATACTGCCACCCCTTTCCTATCTTTCCTCCCTTGAACAACTTGTATCCAGGAATATTTAGTACCCAATCCTGCCCTTTTTTGAGCCAGGACTCCGTTACTGCCACAACATCGTATTCCCATGTGGTACTTGGAGGACTAATTTGCAGGGTTATGGGGAAAAAACTGAGTTGTGGGACATGGGCACAACCAGCTGAATGGCCTCCTGTCTTGTAAGATTTTATGATTCTATGATTCTATGGTGTATGGTGTGTTAACAGATCTTGCAGGAGATGTGTTAATTTGTATGGGGAGGAACATAGAACAGGAGTAAGCCATTCCTCCCCTCGGTCAATTAGATTATGGCTGTTCTGTACTTAAACCGCAATTACCCACATTTGATCCACATCCCTCGATACCCTTACCCAACACAAATCTGTCCGTCTCGGTCATGAAAGCTCCAATTGTCCCAGCATCCAGTTTTTTGAGGGGAGAGAGTTGCAGATTTTCACTATCCTTTGTTTGAAAAAGTGCTTCCTGGTTTCACTCCTGAACGGCTGAGCTCTAATTTTAAGGTTCTGCCCCCTAGTACTGGATTTCCCCACCAGAGAAAATAGTTTCCCTCTATCTACTCTATCAAAATAGCCGACCTCAAGTGATTGTGGGCGTCATGACCCCATCCAACTGCTAATGGCTGTCCCTTTGGGCTAAAAGGGATAAATTATGAGGACAAGTTGCATGGACATGGCTTGTATTCCCTTGAATATAGAAGATTAAGGGGTGATCTAATTGAGGTGTTTAAAATGATTAAAGGAGTTAATAGGATAGATAGAGAGAAACTACTTCCTTTGGTGGGAGAGTCCAGAACAACATTCACGACTTAGATGAAGGCATATAAAGTCTCATATCTAAGTTTGCCAATGACACAAAGATTGGTGGCATTGTAAGCAGTGTAGATGAAAACATAAAATTACAAAGCGATATTGATAGATTAGGTGAATGGGCAAAACTGTGGCAAATGGAATTCAATGTAGACAAATGTGAGGTTATCCACTTTGGATCAAAAAAGGATAGAACAGGGTACTTTCTAAATGGTAAAAAGTTAAAAACAGTGGCTGTCCAAAGGGACTTAGAGGTTCAGGTACATAGATCATTGAAGTGTCATGAACAAGTGTAGAAAATAATCAAGAAGGCAAATGGAATGCTGGCCTTTATATCAAGAGGACTAGAGTACAAGGGGGCAGAAGTTATGCTGCAGCTATACAAAACCCTGGTTAGACCGCACCTGGAGTACTGAGAGCAGTTCTGGGCACCGCACCCTCGGAAGGACATATTGGCCTTGGAGGGAGTGCAGCGTAGGTTTACTAGAATGATACCCGGACTTCAAGGGTTAAGTTACGAGGAGAGATTACACAAATTGGGGTTGTATTCTCTAGAGTTTCGAAGGTTAAGGGGTGATCTGATCGAAGTTTATAAGATATTAAGGGGAACGGATAGGGTGGATAGAGAGAAACTATTTCCGCTGGTTGGGGATTCTAGGAGTAGGGGGCACAGTCTAAAAATTAGAGCCAGACTTTTCAGGAGCAAGATTAGAAAACATTTCTACACACAAAGGGTGGTAGAAGTTTGGAACTCTCTTCCGCAAACGGCAATTGATACTAGCTCAATTGCTAAATTTAAATCTGAGATAGATAGCTTTTTGGCAACCAAAGGTACTAAGGGATATGGGCCAAAGGCAGGTATATGGAGTTAGATCACAGATCAGCCGTGATCTTATCAAATGGCGGAGCAGGCACGAGGGGCTGAATGGCCTACTCTTGTTTCTATGTTCCTAAGGGGGACAGCACCTTAAAATTAGAGCTAGGCCATTCAGGGTTTTTAAAAAATTTATTCATGGGATGTGGGCATCGTTGGCAAGGCCAGCATTTATTGCCCATCCCTAATTGCCCTTGAGAAGGTGGTGGTGAGCCGCCTTCTTGAACCGCTGCAGTCCGTGTGGTGAAGGTTCTCCCACATTGCTGTTAGGAAGGGAGTTCCAGGATTTTGACCCAGTGACGATGAAGGAACGGCGATATATTTCCAAGTCGGGATGGTGTGTGACTTGGAGGGGAACGTGCAGGTGGTGTTGTTCCCATGTGGGTGATGTCAGAAAGCACTTTTTCACACGGTGGTGGAACTCTTTGTTTTTTCTCCCCCCAGAAAGCTGTTGAGGCTGGGGGTCAAATGAAAATTTCAAAACTGAGATTGATAGATTTTTGTTAGGCAAGGGTGTTAAAGGTTACGGAACTAAGGCGGGAAGATGGAGTTAATATACAGATCAGCCATGATCTAATTGAATGGTGGAACAGGCTTGAGGGGCTGAACACTCCTGTTCCTGTGTCACTTTCCATACGTGCTGATAACGCCCAGCTCTACCTCTCCGCCACTCTCTAGACCCTAAGACCACCTCTGTGCCAGTCTGACATCAAGTCATGGATGAGTCCAACTTTCCTCCAGTTGAATGCGGGGAAGACCAAAGCCATTGTTTTAGGTCGCTGCCATAAACTGCGGGCTATCTGGCTTAGTTGGGGCTTTTTTAAATTTCAAAATATACTTTATTTCATAGAATTTAAAGAGATGCACAGTTCAAATGTAAATATCACCATTCCAAACCAGTACAATTCAACCAATACATTACAGATCGTACACAAAGCAATCTCATTATTACAATTCGAACACAGTATTTCTTATGACTCGTGGTGTACAGTACAAGGTGGGGTGGCCTTACACGTTGGCCTTTCCCCATAGAGCCTTTGGGTAAGCTGCACCTCACCTCACTGCGTCCCGCAGCACGTACTCCTGGACCTTGGCGTGTGCCAGTCGGCAACACTCGGTCATGGACACTCCTTCAGCTGGAAGACCAGCAGGTTTCGGGCAGACCAAAGGGCCTCCTTCACCGAGTTGATGGTCTTCCAGCGGCAGGTTGTATGTCTCAGTGTGCGTCCCGGGAAACAGTCCGTAGAGCACAGCTTCCTGTGTTACCGAACTGTTTGAGATGAACCGGGACAGATACCAGCGCATCTCTCTCCACATCATCTGCGCAAAGGGGCAGCCCATCAGGAGGTGGAAGACTGTCTCCTCCCCGCTACAGCCTCGAGGGCAGCTCGCGGCGGCGCTGAGGGTCCGAGTTTGTTGGAAGGACCACACTGGGAGGGCGTTTCTCATCACCATCCAGGCTATATCCTGGTGCCTGTTTGTCAGTTTTGGGGACGAGACGTTCTGACAAATGGCATCAACCGTCCGATCGACCCCACCCTTTCCTTACCTTGCAGGACTCTCAGAACGTTTCATGTCAACCACTGTCTGACGGCCTTGTAGTCAAAGGGGTTCCTCCTCAGGAACTTCTCCACCTGGGACATGTGTGGGGGGGAGCAATCCAGCTGGACAGGACATCCTGCGCCTGCTTGGCCAGCATGGCCAGACCCAGCCTTCTCACTGTGTTGGACAGATAGAAACACAGCACGTAGTGACACTTGGTGTTTGCGTACTGGGACTCTACACATATCCTGAGGCAGCCACACACAAAGGTGGCCATCAGGCATTGGGGACGCTCTTTCCCCCTTTTGTGGTCTTGTACATGGTGCTCTGCGAATGCGTTCTACCTTAGACCTCCAGACAAAGTGGAAGATAGCTCGGGTGACTGTGACGGCGGAGTTGCGGGGAATGGGCCAGACCCTGGCCACGTAGAGCAACACCGCGAGTACCTCACACCTTATCACCAGGTTCCTGCTGGTTATGGAGAGGGATCGCCCCACCTACATAGCAAGCTTCTGTTTAGCCTTGGTGACTCGCTGCTCCCAGTTCTTCATGCAGGACAGGGGCCCCCCCGTACTAGATCCCCATACCTTCAGGTAGTTGGACCTGACATTGAAGGGATGAAGGACCAGGTCTCCCACCTGCCAAGGAACATGCCTCACACTTACTTCGGTTCTCTCTGGCCCCCGAGGCCAGCTCGAAAGAGTCAGGATTTGTGTAGAATGCTGACTCCAGATCTGATCGGAAAGCTCTCTGACTCCCGCTCGTTGATTAGGACTACAGCAGTCTGATCCAATTGCGGATTCCCTCCTCAAAACCCATTTTGGAGAGCATGTGGGATATTCTGTTGAAGGCCTTCTCCTAGTCCAGGTTGATGAGGCAGGTGTTCACCCCCCTGTCCTGCACGTAGGCGATCATATCCTTGAGGAGCGCAAGGCTATCAGATCTTCCTGCCGGGTACAGTACAGGTCTGGTCCGGGTGGATCTGCCGCTCCAGAGTAGACTTGAGCTTGTTGTCGATGGCCTTAGACAGAATCTTGTCGTCGACATTTAGCAAGGAAATGGGTCGTTGATTTCTTCCCTCTCCCCTTTCCTCTTGTAGATGAGGGTGATAAAGCCTTTCCTCATGGACTCTGCCGCTTCCAGTAGGTCTGGGCCTATCCAGTCCCACAGAGCCGAGTACAACTCGAACGGTAAGACATCACTTCCGAGAGTTCTACTCTTCTCGAAGGACTGGACAGCCTTTGTCAGCTCGTCCAAGGTCAGCGGCCAATCCATACTCTCCCGTTCGCATGATAGAGGACAGGATGGACTGGGCGGTGGTGCTGTCTGTGGGCTTCACGTCGTACAGCCCGGCATAAAAGGATTTGCTGATCCTCAGTATGTCAGCCTGCGAGGACGTCACCGAGCCGTCCTCCTCCTTCAGGCCGCTGATCAGAGGTCTCTCTGTGCAGCTTCTGGAAGAAGAAGCGCGAGCACTTCTCGCCCTGCTCCACGAAGTGGACTCTGGACCGGAAGATGATCTTTACGATCTCGGAGGCGAAGAGCGAGGCTTGCTGGCCCTTCACCTCTGAGTCCCCTGACGTCGACCCCCATCGACTGCAGCTGGAGTAGATCCTGCATGCTTTTCTGGAGCTGTGACACTTTTTTCTTTCTCTCTCTCTCTCTCTCTCTCTCTCTCTCTCTCTCTCTCTCTCTCTCTCTTCCCCCACCCCCCCCCCCCCCCCACCCCCAGCCACTTCTGAACACCTTTGAGGATGTTGATGTTGGCCTTGATCGCTTCCCACCAGTGCACCGTGGAGTCGCAGAGGGGCTTTATGGTCCTCCAACCTGGGTAATCCCTCTTTAGTTCCTCAATGTTCTCCGGAGTCAACGGTCTCATGCTCAGCTTCCATATCCCCCTGCCCGCCCTGTGGTCCTCCTGCGATTTACAGTCAGCGAGTAGGAGACAGTAGTCAGAGAAGAACACCGGCTGGACGTCGGTGTATCTTACCATGAGAGTTACATAGAAAATAGGAGCAGGCATAGGCCATTCGGCCCTTTGAGCCTGCTCCGCCATTCAATATAATCATGGCTGATCCTCTACCTCAATACCATATTCTCGCTCTCTCCCCATACCCCTTGATGCCTTTTGTGTCTAGAAATCTATCCAGCTCCTTCTTAAATATATTCAGTGACTTGGCCTCCACAGCCTTCTGTGGTAGAGAATTCCACAGGTTCACCACCCTCTGAGTGAAGAAATGTCTCCTCATCTCAGTCCTAAATGTCCTATCCCGTATCCTGAGACTGTGAGTTGGGGACATAAAGAGGAAGTCTATCCTGGAACGGACGGACCCGTCTGGCCTGGACCAGGTGTATCTCTGTGGCGCTCAGTCTGCAGGGTTGCTGAAGTCGGCGCGAAGCTTTGCATCTTTCACCGCCTCCATCAGGAGTTTGGACGTAGTGTCCAGTATTCCGCCGCCCCTGCTGGATCGTCCAGCCGCTTCAATGATGCAGTTGAAGTCTCCGGCGAGAACGATTGGCCTGGAGTTCGCCAGCAGCTGCATTTACCCATATAACTGGTGGGGGAATTCGTGATTCTTGAGAAGCCCCCACCGCTGGTCCAAGTGATGTGCAGCAGACCCACGTACAGTCACTGCGGTGCCAAGTGTTGGAGTGCAATTTTTAAAATTCATTCTTGGGATTTGGGCGTCCCTGGCAAGGCCAGCATTTATTGCCCATCCCTAGTTGCCCTTGGTGGTGGGGCCGCCTTCTTGAACCGCTGCAGTCCGTGTGGTGAAGGTTCTCCCACATTGCTGTTAGGAAGGGAGTTCCAGGATTTTGACCCAGCGATGATGAAGGAACGGCGATATATTTCCAAGTCGGGATGGTGTGTGACTTGGAGGGGAACGTGCAGGTGATGTTGTTCCCATGTGCCTGTTGCCCTTGTCCTTCTAGGTGGTAAAGGTCATTGCTTTGGGAAGTGCTGTCGAAGAAAATGACAGTGCGTTCTCTGCCAATAAAAGCAAGGTGCTGGCTCCAGTAGTTGTGTAGCTGGAAGCCTTCAATTGACAGTTTTATTTACATTTAACTGTAGTCCCTTATGATGGGTGCTGATTGTCTTTATGAAAAGCAGTTGAAGTAAAGCCATTGGGATCACCTGAAAAGACTTGGCATAACCTGCAGATGTTGATGTGCAATAGTCCAGGTCCTACAGAGCTCCATTATTCTAAACCCAGGAGAGGCATTGAATGTTACCCAAAAACATGCTTAAACTTTTCATTTGGCAGTAGCATGTTTGACCAGTCCCAGACTTGAATTCTGATCAAATCCGGAAGGCTCCTCTAATACCTCATTCACTAAGAAGGAGCTGGTCCCCACCCCCTCTCATCTCTCACTCTAGAACATCCTTTCTTATCTCTATTGTGTCTATACTACTATGTCAGTGCTCCTTTAAAGTTTCTCTTGTTCCATCTAAGATGCAAATAGCTCATCCTTCCCCCTGCGTGCTCACCGTTGAACCGTGTCTCACTCTTAACTCATACTTAGCACCTGAAAATTGTGGAACTCCTTACCTCCCCGGTCACAGAACTTTACAGCACAGAGGGTGGTCATTTATCCCATCGCTTCTCTGCCCTCTCTCTGAAAGAGCTCTCCCCTCAGTCCCGTTCCCCTGCCCTTTCCCCATTCGGTCCATTGCTCCTGTGCCCTCTCTCTACTATCTACATGGTCCCGTTCCCCTGCCCTTTCACCAAACCCTTTATAAATTTTTCTTTTTTAGGTATTTGTCTCCCCTTTCAAAGCTATTACAGATTCTGCTTCCAGCATTGTTTCTGTAGAGTCTTTCCATTCAATCCAGAGGCTTTTAAAACTCACCCTAGCCCAATATAATCACTACTTCCTAATTTGTCGAATCTCCATAATGCTCTGTTCAATCTTGGTCCCATCCTACAGCCTGCGTCTCGGCCTTCACCTGGCTCCCTCAATGAAGAAAAGTGCTGCTCAGGATTTGTGTAGAATGCTGACGAAAGCTCCCATTTCTACAGCGCCTTTAACACGGAAATCCTTCCAGGTGCTTCACAGAGGCATATGGGAGACGGACACGGTGTCTGGAAAAGCAGGGATTAGGAGGAAGGACCACAAGCTTGGTCAGAGATTAAATTCGAGGATGTCTATAAATGAGGGAAAGAGAGGTGCAGAGGGGGTAAGGGAGGGAATTCAACAACAAAAACTTGCATTTATATAGCAGGGAGTATATTTCAGGGAGCAGGACCAAGGAAGCTAAAGGCTCTGGTGGGCCAAGGAGGAGTGAAAGATGGACGAGGAACAGAGTGTTTTGGGCAGGGGGGAAAAGGGGAGATATAGGGCTGCTATTCAGGTGGTGTGTATCAACTGGGGCTCTCGTACCCATATATAAGAGAGCTGATCTAGGGTGTGGTGTGTATATTGTGGATCTCTGGGAATAAAGGCTTGGAAGCAACTGAAGAGCAGGCTGTGGTATTCTATCCTTCACCACCGGGATATCCAGCTTATTACATGCGGGAGTGTGTGGAGGTAGGATGGGATGAGGCTACGGAGGGATTTTAAGATGAGAGCGAGGATCCTAAGCTTAAAGCACTGGGCGGGGAGAGGAGGAGGTGAGTTTGGTGAACCAGCCGAGGCCAGCAAGGACTAAGCTGATGAGCAAGCAAGACTCACTTGTTGGATTAACAAATGGATTGAGTGTATCAGTGTCGGGTGTCTGAATTAACCAGTCCAGGTGAAGCACGTGTTTTCTTGTCTGCATTTCTATTGAACTCGATTCTGTTTTGTGACACCATCTGACCTGGTAATCTTTTTATGCTGGGTATCCTGATGAGGTCAACAATTGAAAGTACTAAAAATCTGAAGTCCCGAATGCTTTGGTAGGCATCGTCTTTCCGTTCGTTCCCTCCCTGCTCCCAATTTTCACCTCTCCTGAAAGCAATGACTTATTGGCACATTGTCTCCAACCCATGGGTCCTGAGAGAAGTTATCATCTAACAACGATCAGCTGGCTTAGCACAGACCAGAGATGGCCACTTCCCCACGCCAGGTGGTCATTTCCCCACAAAGCCATCCAGGGAGCTCAGGCGGCGATTTGGAGATTGTGAAAGGACTTTTTTTTTTAATCAGAAAGGGCAATGGATGCAAGGTTCTTTCATAACCTGCTTGGGGCGATAGGCGTAGCACTAAGCCATACACCCTAGGTAGGACCAGTTTCTATTCCTGGTCCGACCAAGTTTCAGTCTCAGTCTCAACCTTGCTGCAATTGGGGATCTACAATCTCTGGTCTAGGGATGGGGGGAAACTTAACAAGGGCTTCTGCTCCTGATTTTTATCTTGTGAACCCTGCTTGAAAGTATGTGTATAGGGACATTGGGTGAGGGTAGGATGGAGTGTGGCTATGGCTCCCACTATGGGTGAATTGTGGTTGGCCGCACTTGCTGTCTAGGCTGACACCTGAAGAACAGCTTTTTAGGGGAGAGTTTTCCAGATTTGCACTCCCCTTTGTGTGAAGTAGTAATTCCTAACATAACCCCTGAACGGCCTAACTCAGATTTTAAGTTTATGCCCCCTTGTTCTGAACTCCCCCATCAGAGGAAATAGTTTCTCTCTATCCACCCTATCAAATCCTTTAATCATCTTAAACGCCTCAATTAGATCACCTCTAAATCTTCTATGCTGAAGGGAATACAAGCTGAGCCTGTACAACCTGTCCTCATAACTTAACCCTCTAAGCCCCGTTGTCATTTTGGTGAATCTGCGCTGCACCCCCTTCAAGGCCAATATATCCTTCCTGGAGTATGGTGCCCAGAACTGAATGCAGTACTCCAGATGGGATCTAACCAAAGCTTTATACTGTCTAACTGTAGCATAACTTCCACCCTTTTCCACTGGTAGTGGATGGAAGTGAAGTTTGCCTGTTCACACCTGATGTGATGAGATCCTGACAGTGCTCTCTGGGATGTATGTGTGACACGTTCCATCACGGATTCTTCAGTTGCTAATCTAGCAATGTTTTTTTCTGGCTTATATGAGAAGTATATTGACTCTCTGGCCCCTAGTAGAAAGTTGTGAGCTGTATTGCCCAAGATGTTGCTTTGTATCTGGATTTCCTAAGCTTGGCTGAGCATTTGAATGTCTGTTCTGGCAAGGTGACCCAAGGGGTTCCTACAGGGATGTTCCTGTGGATGTACAGTACTGGCCTCCTGAGAGAAGCTGGCGAGGTGATAAGATACGTCAATGTTAAGACTAGTCTGGTATCTAAAGGCTTCTCTGCGGTCTGTTGGCAGAATGCCCTATGGTATTCCACAGGGAAACGTTCTAACTACTTATTTGAAGTCTAGCTGTTGGGGTTGAAAATTTGTACATCAATAATACTTGGATTCCAGGGGACTTTTCGCATTGAGTTTTAAATGGCAGAAGGCCAGATTGCTGTTCTTTTGCAGATGAGAGTGAATGCACGTAACAAATAACTTCAAAATGCAAATACTTGAACTCTTAGTTTACTGCAACGACGACGACAACTTGTATTTATATAACTCCTTTAATGTAGTAAAATGTTCCAAGGGGCTTCACAGGAGCGTTATCAAACAAAATTTGACAATGAGCCACACAAGGAAATATTAGGACAGGTGACCAAAAGCTTGGTCAACAAGGTAGGTTTTAAGGAGCGTCTTAGAGGAGGTAGAGAGGTTTAGGGAGGGATTTCCAGAACTTAGGGACCGGGCAGCTGAAGGCACGGCCGCCGATGGTAGGGCGATGAAAATTGGGGATGCGCAAGAGGCCAGAATTGGAGGATCGCAGAGATCTTGGAGGATTGTAGGGGCTGGAAGATGTTATAGAGATAGAGTATAAAGTATGAACTTCACCTTCTGAGTGTTCCAATGAGCGGTAGTGTTGATTCAAAGAATTTAAGCTCTTGCGCAAGTGTAAATGAGAAGCTTGTATCCCCAGGTGATGGTTGGGCTGTGACAAATGAAACTTCGTCCTTCGACTATTCTCTCCCCCCCCCCCCCCCCCCACCTCTCCTCACTCAATCTTTTGTAAAGCCTCTCTTGGTTTGAGTTAACATGCTTCACGTTTTCTCTTTCATTAGGTTTGGAATATCAAGCAGATGATCAAACTAACTCAGGAGCATATTGAAGCCTTGTTGGACAAGTTTGGGGGGGACCATAACCCACCCTCTATCTACCTGGAGGTGAGTGTACACGATTACTGAAATACCCTAGGAAATTTCCTGTGGTGTTGCCCACAGTTGGTGGTTGAATGGATTTTCTTTTTACGTATGCAAAATGGTGACCGAGTTGGGAGAAAGGTCAAGTGGTCGAACCTTGCTCCATGGAGCTACCTGGTGGCCACAGCCTGCAGCTACCATCTTGACAGCTGATAGGGCAAAACTGAATGCGCACCAGCAAGACCACAGATTGTGACCAGAAGAAGTAAGGTTTGTGGACAGAAGGTGTGTGCTCAGGAAAGTTGTTAGCATACAGACATATTCAGATTGTGTGGCAGATATACCAATCAGGTTGCTATTCACTGAGAAGTTGTGGGGGGGGGGGATTGAGGAGGAAGCTCATGGTGTAGATGTTTTCCTTTTGAGGGTGGTTTGGGTTTAGGTTTTTTTTGTTCTGTGGATTAGTGAGTTCTACATCACCAATTCAGGTGGTGAAGCTACTCCTCCCCCCCGCCCCCCCCCCCCCCCCCCCACTCAATTCCTTTTTCTCTTTCCTCTCTTGAAGATGCTGACACTTGCTAGGGGTATGGTGCCAGCCAGCTCTCTGGCATCTTACTTAGGTGGCTATATATTCAACCCTCATCTGAGATTTCCTCAGCCCGGTTTGTTCCACTACCAGAAGATTCCTTGCTTATCCCTGCGTTCATCGCCTCATGCGAGCGATTTCCCGATCGCTTCTTTCACCGATCTCTCTGCTTCTGCCCCTTAGACTTCAGCTATCTCAGGACTGCGGGATTGGAGTTCCGCTCTGCATACACATCACCTTTGTCCTCGCACAGCTCCGTTGGCCTCCTGTGCCCCAGTGAACTGAGTTCAAATCCTGGTGTTTATTTTAAATTCGTCCATGTTCAGATGTCTCTCTCCAGCTGTTTGCCCCAGTCCCCTCCCTCTTCTTCTGACACCGGATTGCTATTTGCCCCCTGGCCCCTTCACCACCATCAGAGGCCGACTTTCCACCCATTACGTCCCTACCTTCTGCCACACACTCTCTCAAAAGAGTTGACCCTCCCGCCTTCAAAAATCTCCATATAGACCAATCTGGTCGACTGTACTGTATCTTTAGTCTGTCCCTCCCCACCCCTTTCCTTCACCTTTTGCTTAGTATCAGCCTATTTTCTCTGAGGAATGCTGCATAATGGCATGTTGCTGTTATCATCTGGGACCATGCAGGAATAATGGCCCCTGGGCCAGAGGGCTGCCAATGGCAGTGGAACTGTTGGCCTGTAACAAACAGAGAGAAGAGGACAAGTTCTGAGGAGGGAGGTCTCTCCAGCCCTGTGGGAGCTGGTACTGGGTGTGAGCCTGTTGATTTTTTGCGGTACTGGGTGTGGGCCTGTTGATTTTTTGCGGTACTGGGTGTGAGCCTGTTGATTTTTGGCGGTACTGGGTGTGGGCCTGTTGATTTTTGGCGGTACTGGGTGTGGGCCTGTTGATTTTTGGCGGTACTGGGTGTGAGCCTGGTGATTTTTGGTGGTACTGGGTGTGGGCCTGTTGATTTTTGGCGGTACTGGGTGTGGGCCTGTTGATTTTTGGCGGTACTGGGTGTGGGCCTGTTGATTTTTGGCGGTACTGGGTGTGGGCCTGTTGATTTTTGGCGGTACTGGGTGTGGGCCTGTTGATTTTTGGCGGTACTGGGTGTGGGCCTGTTGATTTTTGGCGGTACTGGGTGTGGGCCTGTTGATTTTTGGCGGTACTGGGTGTGAGCCTGGTGATTTTTGGTGGTACTGGGTGTGGGCCTGTTGATTTTTGGCGGTACTGGGTGTGGGCCTGTTGATTTTTGGCGGTACTGGGTGTGGGCCTGTTGATTTTTGGCGGTACTGGGTGTGGGCCTGTTGATTTTTGGCGGTACTGGGTGTGGGCCTGTTGATTTTTGGCGGTACTGGGTGTGAGCCTGGTGATTTTTGGTGGTACTGGGTGTGGGCCTGTTGATTTTTGGCGGTACTGGGTGTGGGCCTGTTGATTTTTGGCGGTACTGGGTGTGGGCCTGTTGATTTTTGGCGGTACTGGGTGTGGGCCTGTTGATTTTTGGCGGTACTGGGTGTGGGCCTGTTGATTTTTGGTGGTACTGGGTGTGGGCCTGTTGATTTTTGGCGGTACTGGGTGTGAGCCTGGTGATTTTTGGTGGTACTGGGTGTGGGCCTGTTGATTTTTGGCGGTACTGGGTGTGGGCCTGTTGATTTTTGGTGGTACTGGGTGTGGGCCTGTTGATTTTTGGCGGTACTGGGTGTGAGCCTGGTGATTTTTGGTGGTACTGGGTGTGGGCCTGTTGATTTTTGACGGTACTGGGTGTGGGCCTGTTGATTTTTGGCAGTACTGGGTGTGGGCCTGTTGATTTTTGGCAGTACTGGGTGTGGGCCTGGTGATTATTGGCAGTACTGGGTGTGAGCCTGGTGATTTTTGGCAGTACTGGGTGTGGGCCTGGTGATTATTGGCAGTACTGGGTGTGAGCCTGGTGATTTTTGGCAGTACTGGGTGTGGGCCTGGTGATTTTTGGCGGTAGTACCAGAATGATGAGTTTTTCACTTACCTTTTACTTAGCCTTGGCTGCCTGTCCGTTCCCAGGCTTGCGATTGTTGCTGGAACACTGCGCAGCGTGCTGTTTAGAGACTCCAGACTCTCACCAATGAAGGAATGAATGTGCTGAGCTGACCTCGCCGTGACCCACAGAAGCACAGTGACATAAGACAGTCCTTTTGTTTTGCAAGAGGGATTTATAGTATCCACGCAGGCTGTTTGTGGGCCAGATTCCTGAAACAGTGCATGTGTGCACGCTGACTCTGGGTGCATAGACTGTGGGAACAGCACGTCACCTTGTACAGCATTACTATGTAGCACTAATTCCCACGCTGTCAGAGACCAAGTTAGATCAACAGACTTCCATAGTTATTTTTTTAATATAAAGCATTGAGGTGAGGTAAAAGTTGATGTTACATTCCGCACACAGCCTGCTCACCTGCGCCTCTTAAACCTCTTCATCTCAAGGAGGCTGAAATGCAAAGGGGTGGAAGTTATGCTACATTTATATAAAGCTCTGGTTCAACCCCATCTGGAGACTGTGTTCAGTTCTGGGCACTGCACCTCAGGAAGGATATATTGCCCTTGGAGGGGGTGCAGCACAGATTCACCAGCATGATACCAGGACCTAAATGGGTTAAATTATGAGGACAGGTTGCATAGACTAGGCTTGTATTCCCTTGAGTATAGAAGATTAAGGTGATCTAATTGAGGTGTTTAAAATGATTAAAGGATTTGATAGGGTAGATAGAGAGAAACTATTTCCTCTGGTGGGGGGAGTCCAGAACAATGGGGCATAACCTTAAAATTAGAGCTAGGCCGTTCAGGGGTGATGTCAGGAAGCACTTCTTCACACAAAGGGGAGTGGAAATCTGGAACTCTCTTCCCCCAAAAAGCTGTTAAGGCTGGGGGTCAATTGAAAATTTTAAAACTGAGATTGATGGATTTTTGTTAGATGAGGGTATTAAGGGTTACGGAACCTAGGCCGGTAGATGGAGTACAGATACAGATTAGCCATGGTTTAATTGAATGGCGGAATAGGCTTGAGGGCCTGAATGGCCTCCTCCTGTTCCTATGTGCCTATGTTCGCTACCCCTCCCTCTAACTGTTCTGACAGGAAGCTGATCAACAGGTCACTGTGCAAATTTCGAACCAAATCGATTGGTTACAAAGGACATTGGCCGTCCAATCGCAGCGACTTTAACATCAGTTGTTTGCATCAGTTTGAAGTGTGTGGGCTTGGTTTGAGGCCCTCACTGTAATGTCTCTATCTGGTGCTGATGGAGAAGGAGCCAGTTCTCTCGGTCCTGATGGTTTCACCCACAGGTGATGTGAAGTCTTGCACTGTTCACACCCAATTTGTTCCACATCTACCCAGTGTACCGTTTATATTCATACCTCCAGCTGCTCAATTCCAGACCCCAGTGGGACTAGTTCTAAGTGGCTCTGCTTATACTGCAGCACGTATCTGTGGAAATACCCCTTGACATTGCATGGTGCTCCTTTACAGCTTGGAGGGAAGATCTCACTTGTAAACAGGTGCCTGTGATGTGACATTGCTGCATTCTTTTGAATTGATCTAACAATTACTTTGAATGTTAGAACATTACTTTTTTGCATCATATAACTTTTAAAACTTTTTTTTAACCCAGTTTCCCACCCTGAAGGCCTAATGTGAGGGTCTCGACCATGAATGTTGGTGGGCAATTTGACCGTGGGGGCATTACAGCTAAGCTCAGTCCTATCCTCTAGCATCCATACGTGTACTTTCCAGCAGTTTGCTGCTGAAATCCTGTCTTTTTTTCTGCTTCCTGCATCTCCTCCACTTCACAGCCCAGAGGCTCTAAAAGAAACGTAGAAACATAGAAAATAGCAGGAGTAGGCCATTCGGCCCTTCGAGCCTGCTCCGCCATTCAATATGATCATGGCTGATCCTCTATCTCAATACCATATTCCCGCTCACTCCCCATACCCCTTGATGCCTTTTGTGTCTAGAAATCTATCTAGCTCCTTCTTAAATATATTCAGTGACTTGGCCTTCACAGCCTTCTGTGGTAGAGAATTCCACAGGTTCACCACCCTCTGAGTGAAGTCATTTCTCTTCATCTCAGTCCTAAATGTCCTACCCCGTATCCTGAGATTGTGACGCCACGTTCTGGACCCCCCCAGGCAGGGGAAATAGCCTCCCTGCATCCAGTCTGTCTAGCCCTGTCAGAATTTTATATGTTTCATTAAGATCCCCTCTCACTCTTCTAAACTCGAGTGAATACAGGCCTAGTCGACCCAATCTCTCCTCAAACGACAGTCCTGCCATCCCAGAAATCAGTCTGGTGAACCTTCGCTGCACTCCCTCTATGGCAAGTATATCCTTTTAGGTAAGGAGACCAAAACTGCACACAATACTCCAGGTGTGGTCTCACCAAGGCCCTGTATAACTGCAGTAAGACATCCTTGCTCCTGTACTCAAATCCTCTTGCAATGAAGGCCAACATACCATTTGCCTTCCTAACTGCTTGCTGCACCTGCATGTTTGCTTTCAGTGACTGGTGTACAGAGACACCCAGGTCCCTTTGTAGATCAATATTTCCTAATCTATCACCATTTAAATAATACTCTGTCTTTCTGTTTTTCTTTCCAAAGTGGATAACTTCACATTTATCCACATTATACTGCATCTGCCATGTATTTGCCCACTCACTCAACTTGTCTAAATCGCCTTGAAGCCTCTTTGGAGCCTCCTTACAATTCATGATCCCACCTAGTTTTGTGTCGTCAGCAAACTTGGAAATATTACATTTGGTTCCCTGATCCAAATCATTGATATATGTTGTGAATAGCTGGGACCCAAGCACTGATCCTTGTGGTATCCCACTAGTCACTGCCTGCCAACCCGAAAAAGACCCATTTATTCCTACTCTCTGTTTCCTGCCTGTTAACCAATTTTTATTCCATGCCACCAATCCCATGTGCTTTAATTTTGCACACTAACCTCTTATGTGGGACTTTATCAAAGGCCTTCTGAAAATCGAAATAAATCACATCCACTGGTTCTCCCTTATCTATTCTACCAGTTACATCCTCAAAAAAACTCCAGTAGGTTTGTCAAACACTATTTCCCTTTCATAAATCCATGTTGACTTTGTCTAATCCTGTTGATATTTTCTAAGTGTCCTGTTATCACATCCTTTATAACAGACTGTAGCATTTTCCCTACTACTGATGTTAAGCTAACCGGTCTGTAGTTCCCTGTTTTCCCCCTCCCTCCTTTTTTAAATAGTGGGGTTACATTTGCCACCCTCCAATCTGCAGGAACTGTTCCATAATCTATAGAATTTTGGAAGGTGACAACTAATGCATCCACTATTTCCATGGTTACCTCTTTTAGTACTCTGGGATGCAGATTATCAGGCCCTGGGGATTTATCGGCTTTCAGTCCCATTAATTTCTCCAGCTCTTTTTTTTACTAATACTAATTTCCTTTAATTCCTCCTTCTCACTAGTCCCTTGGTTCCCTAGCATTTCTGGGAAGTTATTTGTGTCCTCTTCTGTGAAGACAGAATCAAGGTATTTGTTTAATTGCTCTGCCATTTCCTTGTTCTCCATTATAAATTCTCCCATTTCTGACTGTAAGGGGACTTACATTTGTCTTCACTAATCTTTTTCTTTTTACATACTTGTAGAAGCTTTTACAGTCCATTTTTATGTTC